>NW_022436975.1:4349770-4390206 GCF_009761245.1 Sapajus apella | reverse complement strand
AGGAAGGAAGGAAGGAAGGAAGGAAGGAAGGAAGGAAGGAAGGAAGGGAGGGAGGGAGGGAGGGAGGGAGGGAAGGAGGAAGGAAGGATGGGAGGGAGGGAGGGAGAAAGGGAAAGAGGGGGAAAGGGAGGGAGGGAGGGAAGGAAGGAGGAAGGGAAGGAGGGAGGAACAGAGAGAGGGAGGGGGAGGGAGGGAGGGAAGGAGGGGGAAATGGGGGGAAGCGAAGGGAGGGAGGAAGAAAGGAAGGAAGGGAAGGAGGGAGGAAGGGGGAAGGGAAGGAAAGGGAAGGGAGGGAGGGAAGAAGGAAGGAAAGAAAGAAAGGGAAAGAAGGAAAGAAAGAAAGGCAGGAAAACATATTGGGCCTATTTTTCAGGTGATTTTACTGAACACGCTGGCCCCATTTGGAAGTGAATGTTGGCACAACTCTGCGCTCACACAGGAGTGGTCTTGCAGGAGAGGGGTAAAGTGAAATCCTTCCAGTGGGAAATGGACTTGGTCCTTAGAATTGGCTGATCTCACCATACACACCATCACCTACAATTAGTTGGACTAATAAAACAAGAAAAGAGCCTACTGAAAAACTCAGTTATGGTGTCAGTTGGGGAACATAACCGGGAAAGAATGGGGTTCTAGGTTAAAGGATACAGTGAATGCTTTGAATCCATGACCAATACATGATGCTGTTTCTCCCATAAAATATATATTGGTTCACAAGTCAAGCGGTGCAAGTGGGAACGGCTCACCTCACCGTTATACCTAGTAATCCTCTCACAGAATTTCACTTTCCATTACTGAAACTTTGCACTCTGCTAGTCTAGAGGTTTTGGTTCACATGTCAGAAGTTCTTTCACATATCAAAATTCTTTTGATAGCCCCATTGAACTGGAGGTTGACAACAGCATTTGGCATTTTGGAATCCTCATGCTGCTGAAGCAGCAGGCAAAGGAGGAGGCTCATTCCCTGGTTATTCCATCCTGATTATCAAGAAGAAACTGGGGTGCTCCTACACCAGAGGGTCAAAATGGATTAATGTCTGGAAAACAAGGGGTTCTCTGAGTGCTTCTTAGTATATCCACGCCCAGTTAAAAAATTTCCAGGAAAATTGTAGCAACAAAACCACCACTAAAAAACGTAGAACCACTGATAATTCAAAAACACTGGCAAAGAAGCTTTGGGTCATTCTGTCGGTAAAATACCACAACCAGCTCATTTCCTGTAAGAGAGCAAAAGCAACATACAGTTAGTAGTGGAAAAAGAAAGTCGGGACTAGAATAGCTAAGGATACTTTCTTGCTTGCTTGTGTGTGCGTATTAACTAACTTTCTCTTCTCCTTCCCTTTATTTTTTATTCAAGATCTGTGGTGATGGTTAGCACGACAGTTCCCTGCTTAGGTAACAGAATATTCACATAGGTTTGTGACTGAATTTGAATAGGATTAAGTGTCCAGAAATACAGACTGTAACTGTTGGGACTCTGTGTGTCCTTGTTTGGAGGAGCGATTGAGAAAGTCTTTGTACTAAGGAAAATTGCAGCTAATTAGGAAGATATACGGAGTTGTTTGGATATTGTATGAAAATCCAAAAATATGTGGAAAGGAGTATGCACCGACTCTGTCAGTTACCAATGTACTGTCAGCCTTGAGCCCATCCTTCTAACTCTGCTGAATCCTGCTGACCACATTTATATTCTGGCCACCAGCTCCATGCCAGGCTTCACCAACTGAAGCACGCAAGAGGGTGACCCACTGATCAGGAGGTCGAAGAAAAAAGGGAAACACTGCTTCCTGTTTTTTGCCTATCCTGCCTCTGCCTTCTCTTCCTGGCAGCCAGTAATATTTCCTCACGCTGGCTGTGGTAGTTCGTTTCAACAGCATTAGTGAATTTACAGGCCGAGCCTGATCACATGCCCTCAGACGGAGGCCTAACTCTGCAGGGGCCCTTCTCGAAGTATCTAAGCTCTGTTGATTCCAACCACTTCCCTTTGTTCTCCTCAGCCCAAAAGGTAGCAGCTGCTTTCTGAAGTTATTGCCACTGTGAAAAATGAGTGTCCACCTCCCCAGTTGTTCCGTATTAGTTAACAGTTGTTACATAGATTCTCTCTCTTAAAGTGATGATGTGTCTTCTATTTCCTAACTGTTCCCCTGACTCATCCAGTGGGCAAAATAACTTTGGGAATTTGAGCACAAAACCTGGGCGCATCACTTACTAGCTATATAACGTTGGGTCAATTCATCATTCTAAGCCTTAGTTTTCTCATCTATAAAAATGAAATAATAGTATTGCCTAACGCTGTAGGGATTGAGCAATAAAATTCAGGTAGAACAAGATTATGAATGAAAGCCACAACTCAAATATAAAGAACTAAAACAATGTTTTTGTATTATAGATGTTAACTTAGGCTGGGCATGGTGGCTCACACCTATAATCCTAGCACTTCGGGAGGCCAAGGCGGGTGGATCACCTGAGGTCAGGAGCTCAAGACCAGCCTGGCCAACATGGTGAAACCCCATCTCTACTAAAAATACAAAAATTAGCTGGGCATGGTGGTGCATGTATATAATCCCATCTGCTTAGGAGGCCGAGGCAGGAGACTAGCTTAAACCCGGGAGGTGGAGGTTGCAGTGAGTCAGGATTGCACCACTGCACTCCAGCCTGGGTGACAGAGCAAAAAAAAAAAAAAAAAGAAATTAGCTCTGAAACACCCATTTCTATTGATGGTGAAAATAATTTAATCTTGCCTTTCAATGTGATTGCTTCTGTTAACCCCATCACTCTCAAGTTAACTCCAGTTACAGTCCCTTTTCAGGGTTTCTCTCCTGTCTTTTATCCTGGCCTCATTGGCTTTGGGATTCATGGGAAACCTGCCACCAAGTCAACATATTGCACCCCTGTCCTCATGGTTTCCTCTGACGCCTTTCGTCCACTATGTCTCTAGGTGTTTAATACCAGCCTTGGTCCTTACTACTGGGTTCTGATCGGATCAGCCTGTCCTGATGACTCTTGGTAGACTGAGCCACCTTCTCCCTCCAGCTACTTCTCCACATGCTAGCACCACCCAACCCCCTAAGTCAGACGCTCCTCAGTCTTTGTTCTGTTCCCAGTGCCTCTGCAACCCACACCCAGAGCTTGGGGAGGTAAGAAAGCCTGAACCCATTGCCTCCCCGCCCCTAACCCCAGGGGCCTCATCCCCCTCCCACACCCCCCCACATCCCGCCCCCCCAGAAAGGCACAAAAAATGTCCTGGAAAGACCTCAAGACACGGGCTTTGTAGAAAGAGAATGAGGTGAAAAATGCAAAGGATTTACTTTTCACTACAAATTATTTTGTACGCTTCTTGAATTTTCTACCATTCATGTATTTCCCGTGTTTTTTGTTTGTTTGTTTTTGTTTTTTTGAGATGGAGTCTCGCTCTGTTGCCCAGGCTGGAGTGCAGTGGCTCGATCTCGGCTCACTGCAACCTCTGCCACCTGGGTTCAAGCGATTCTCCCGCGCCGGCCTCCCGAGTAGCTGGATTACAGGCACTGGACGTAATGCCTGGCTAATTTTTGTAGAGTTGGGGTTTCGCCCACACTGGTCTTGAACTCCTGACCTCAAGTCATCCGCCTGCCTCGGCCTCCCAAAGTGCTGGATTACAGGTGTGAGACACCTCACCCAGCCCCGTGTTTTATTTTTTAAATGGCACAGAGATTATCTGGGCAGTGGGATTGTGAGTGATTTTTTTGCCTTCCTTCAATTTTTTTCTACTAAAACTGAAGACATGCTTGACAAATGTAGAGAGGTGTACACTGAAGACTTGGAACAGTGTTTGCAGATTCTAAAAGGTCTTGTGACCTGTCCTGTGACCCCATTCTACAAGGACTCATCCCAGTCACTTGGCCACTTGAGGCCAAGCAGTCTCAGCACCATGAAGGAAGTTCACACAGTTTAGGAGGAGCAGGGCGATTCTCTGCTCTGGTAATTGTGGATTTTAGTCACACAAAGAATATTGCAGGTTTATGCTAGATGCAGCTTGCTTCCAGTTTATTATACATTATTCTATGAAGCATTATTCATTATTCCACATTTGGGTGAAAGACGATGTCTTTAGCAGGGAAGAAGCAGAATGTGGCTAGGGAGTTTACCAAAAAGAATTAGTCCAAAACCATGCTCACTGATTATTATCCTCATTGGAGCAGGGACAGAAACAGAACTGGTTATGTATTAGCAAAATTTAAATTGTGATTTAAAGGCATTAATTTAGTTAACCAAATGTATGCATGTGATTAAGATGCAATATTGCTGTGATTATAATGCAATCAGCAAATTATTAAACTGCAATCAAAATGTAAACAAGTCCTGTGCGTCTGCCAGAAGTCTCCTCGTCTCATTATTTTAACTCAATCTGTAAACTAGTTTTTAGTAAATAGACTCTCTCATATTCCTCAGCTGTCACATTTCATTTTTTTCTTTTAATTTGAAAAAAAAAATCTGAGAGACATTGTTAAGGAATGTTGTATATCTTTCCAAATATGATTTTAAAAGGTCTACAAATCAGGGTTTATCCATATTACTATACTAAGTTTGATGTGCTAAAAAAAATACTGTAAATACTTTGATTATATATTTAAAACACAAAGATTAAGCAACATGTGAATGATGATAAGCTTAACACTATTTTCAAGATTTGTACATTAGTTTACAAATTAATTTTTAAAAGATAGTAGTATATGCTGAAGAAAGCACTTGCTAAAATAACAAGATAGTTGTATATAAATGTGTTTTGTTCCCTCAATACTAGCATTGGGTATGATTGCACTTTTAAAAATATTTTAATGCAGATAATTTTTAGATGTCAAAATTATAAAATCTCCAAAATGTAATTGCGAAATGATGTATTTTATTTCAATCTCACATGTTAATCAAATCCCTAGTTCTCTATGTTATGCTCACATTTACAAAAAAAAAAATACCTTGCTGGGCTGGTCGCAGTGGGTCACGCCTGTAATCCCAGCACTTTAGGAGGCCTAGGCGGGCGGACCACCTGAGGTCAGGAGTTCAAGACCAGCCTGGCCAACACGGTAAAACCCCATCTCTACTAAAAATACAAAAATTAGCTAGATGTGGTGGCTCACACCTGCAATCCCAGGTACTTGGGAGCCTGAGGCAGGAGAAGCGTCTGAACCCAGGCAGCAGAAGTAAGAGTGAGCCAAGATCATGCCACTGTACTCCAGCATGGGTGACAGAGTGAATCCATCTCAAAACAACAACGAAAAAATAATACCTCGCTGATTTTCTGATCTTAAATTATACCAAAAGGAAAGAAATGCTTTCTAAAATATTTCAGCTACCCGTCCCAGAACGTGCCCTAAAAGAAACCCTAAAATGTTTTTCACCAATGGTATCCTAATTTCTATTTTAACTTCACATTAGAGTGCCTATTGCTTAATATGAGCCCTCTTCTCCAGGCGTCTTTGGAGGCCTGTCATCTAAGCTTCAATAAAGCTTTGTTCTTCATTGGAAACATCTTGCTAGAAAATCTGACTCTAGCTGTGGTGTTGTAACATAGGTGGGTTGGGCTGTCTTCAAAAGGCTGAGCCACAAAGAGCTATTTCATTTAAGAAAAACAGAGTGTCTTGGAATCATTTCCTTAGGCTAGGGTGGGTCTCAGTGGCAATTAAAGCAGTGCAGCCTTTGCTCTCAGACGGCGTCAGTGAGAGCAGGCACTGTCTCTGCCCATGGCCGGAGGGGCTTAAAGGTACCTGAAAATTGGCATGATTGTTAAAGAAATCACAGTGTCCCTTCTCTTTACCTTTGCCTTTAAAATAATAATCCATCACATTAAAAAATGGTAAAGTACAACTTTTCTGATTCTAGTCTTTAAGCACTCAAAGTTATATGTAAAATCAATGGAAAATAACATGAATTATTCTTTTTTTAGTGTCTTTTTTCATACAAAAATTTTCAAGAATCTATTTTTCTTTTTCTTTTTTTTTTTTGAGACGGAGTTTCGCTCTTGTTACCCAGGCTGGAGTGCAATGGCGCGATCTTGGCTCACCGCAACCTCCGCCTCCTGGGTTCAAGCAATTCTCCTGCCTCAGCCTCCCGAGTAGCTGGGACTACAGGCGTGCGCCACCATGCCCGGCTAATTTTTGTATTTTTAGTAGAGACGGGGTTTCACCATGTTGACCAGGATGATCTCGATCTCTTGACCTCATGATCCACCCGCCTCGGCCTCCCAAAGTGCTGGGATTACAAGCGTGAGCCACCGCGCCTGGCCAAGAATCTATTTTTCAACATCTGCCTTTTAATTTATAATATCTTCTGTGGTTCACTTATTAATTCTTTAATTGTTATATATTTGAGTTGTTTCTAGTTGTTGATATATTTTTATGCTACTTTATACAAATAATGTTGTGCCACCTTAAGAATAAGTAAATAAAATGAATTGTTGGTGCAATCTATAAAACCAAACATTAAAAAACATACTAAAGAGATAACTCATTGAATTTTAAGAACATATTAACAGAAAACAATAATAGTATGTGTGCCATGCAATGTTCTAAGTGACTTACATGTATTAACTTTTAATCCTTAGAATAGTCTCATAGAAGACTATTCTATGGGACTAAATGGGATAAAAATGGAAACGATTTTTATCCCATTTTACAGATAAAACTGAAGCACAGGAAAAAAAAAAAAAAAACTTGTCCCCGGTCATACAGATACTATGCAAAAGAGCTGATATTCTCAGCTGATATAACCTGATATAACTCAGGCTGTCTGGTGTCAGAATACACCCTCTCAACCATTATACTATGTTGTCTCCCTAATGAGTATACAAATTGTGAAAGTTTATCATACAAATTGGAGAGGCCAAGGGGTAAAAGCACTCAGGGCACAAAACATGGCTCCAAAGATGTAATTTTCTGCAAGCCTGGCAGCTGAAACGGCCTGCTGTAACCAGAAGCCATTCATCTAATGGCTACTGAGACAACCTGTTAGCTCTAAGACTAGTTTTGCCTGCTGCCATCACTCACCAATCAGAACTGGCCGGCCCTTCAGAACCTGCCAATGAAATTTCTCAAAGAGTAATATGCAGTATTTCTCCTTTTTATAACACGTCTAAACTCTTTTTCCTTTGGACTCACTAAAGACCTTCCAGTCTGCGTGTATGCCTTGAATTGTGATTCTTTCCTCCCAAATAAAGCATTTTCATTTTAGAGATTTGTCTCTTTTTTATTTGACTTTAACAAAATAAAGTGTCAAATAAACAATAAAGATCAGATTCAGGTAGCAGACTGAGAACAGAGTCCAATTTCTTTCCAAACACAAATCCCTTAAAAATGACAGAACACCCAAGAAAAAGGAACAGAGGAAATAAGGGAGAGAGGCAGAGAGGGGAGAAGGGAAGGAGAGATGGAGGCCAAAGAAAAAGAAGGAAACATGGAAACAAGTAATCCACAGCAGTGCTGGGAAACAGGGAAGAGGTACGGATGGAAGGGAATTTTTGAGCAATTCCTGGAGGACAGATTGAGATGCTTAAAGGAAACCATAATGCAAACCACATGGCAGAAGGAGAGATGAAAAGTGGGCACTACAGGGAAACTTTAGCCCTGATGCAAGGCCAAGGGATCTGGGGTCGTGATAAGGAGCACCTCCTGTGGAGCAGGTGGACCATTTGCCCCCAAATCTACCCCCACAACACACACACACACACACACACACACGCGCACACACACACACACACACACACACACACACTGCAATAGCAGTCAGCAGTGGACCTCAACCAACGCCTTCCACCTGAAACATGCCTTCAGAAGAAAGAGGACTATTGTCTCAGGAAAGTGTCTAATGGGAAGTCGGGAGCATGTGTCTCAACCTCTGGCCCTTCATGACAAGCATATAAGAGAGAATAAAGAAAGGAACTTTCACCCAGAGTGGGAATCCACAGCTAAGGTGAAGGCGGCTTTCCTTTGCTGCCTTCGGGACCCTCAGTCCACATGACTTCATCCTGCCCACTGGCCCTAAAGTGAAGACGGCCATCCACACAGCTTGCGCCCCCTACAGGTCCATCCTGTGCTGCTATAAAGGAATGCCTGAGGCTGGTAATTAATAAAGAGGTTTATTTGGCTCATGGCTCTGCAGGTTGGACAAGAAGCATGGCTTCAGTATCTGCTCCTGGTGAGAGTTTCAGAAAGCTTCCACCCATGGCAGAAAGAGAAGGGAATCTACCATGTCACATGGCAAGAGAGGGGAAGGTACCACGTTCTTTTAAACAACTAGCTTTCACATGAGCTAATAGAGAACTCACTCCTTGCTGCAGGGACAGCACCAATCCATTCATGGGCAAATCTGCCCCCATGACTCAACCACCTCCCATTCAGCCCAATCTCCGATACTGGGTATCAATTTCAACATAAAATTTGGAGGGGACCAACATCCAAACTGTATCACTAATCAGATACCATGTGCTAAGCAGTCCCAGACCAACACCTGTGCACATTCTGATGAAATAAAAGAACCCAAAGGACAAATAAAATTGCTGACAGCTTTCAGATAGAAGCTGGGGGAATGAGAACCACATTGGCAGCAGAATCCTTACTGCTCATTTAGTTGCTATTAAGCAATGAACATTATCTTCCAAGTCCTGCGGGGAAATGGCAGGTTTCTCCACTGTGAAGATGCTATTTTTCCCTTTCCCTGCCCCATTTGTTAGAAGCCAGCCTGAAGTCAAGGGGAGGAGAGTCAGGCTCCACCCCTGGAGGGTGAAGTGTCAAAGAGTGTATGCATCTACATTAAAAGTACCATAGTGAGGAGACAATATTTTGGAAGTTGTGCAAATATCCTGTTTCTCTTTAAAGTTTCATGCTCGGCCTTTTGCTCTTCCTCAAGCATATCCGCCATGTCCCTACTCCCAGGTGCCCACCTGGGTGCTCTCCAACAGAAGGGAGCATGGTCTCACCCACTTTCTCCCACCTGCACTCAGAGGCCTCTGTTACGGCCCTGTCTACACAGCACCTGCCACCCTCAATCCTTTGACCACCTTTCCTTTCTCTTGGTAGCATTACCTGAGCTCACATCACACAATTACCTACTGCTGAAAGCTCACTATCCCACCCTACCTCACTAGAAGAATAAGCTCCAGGAGACAGGGATCTGCCCTCAGTCCTTTTCTGCTCTATAGAGGGCCTCCAATAGAGACGGATAAATGTTTGCTAAATGAAAAATTTTAAATTAAAGGCAAACGATCCTAAGAATGTAATTAATACTCATGTTAACTATGTAGTGTTTCTTGCCATTTTGAAGCCTTGGCATATTATTCAGCCAATACTGGAGTTCCTACTGCATGCAGTCAGTGGGTGGAGGGAGAAGGGAAAGGATCATGATAAGACCTTGCCTGTAGTCTTGTTTATTCTTGTTTATCAATGCACAGGTCTTCACAGTGTTATAAGTGATGAAGGTGATCACGGGCAAAATTCTAAATGTTATTGAAACACAAGAGAAGCAACTAGTAAGTCTACCTGCACGAATCAAGAATGATCTCTTGGGTGGAGTTGCCATTTTAGAATGAATTAGCCACTCAGAGAAGAGAGCAGAGGGTATTCTAAGCAGAAGAGGAAACCAGTGAACAGTTGTAATCTGTCATGCCGTCTTGGGGACACGGTGGACAACGGGTGCCATGGGAGCCAGTGCCATGGGAGCCAGTGCCGGCTTCCTGTGCACCCTCTGCAGTCATGTGTGGCCTGGCTCTCAGAAGCACCCAGGGTTGGCTTAACTTTTGGCTGTAGCTGGTTTGAAATTCTTAATAATTTTATCTCTGAACTTGTGCTTTGTCAGTGGAGCACAAAAGGACAATGGAGCCTGTGCATGAGCAGAGGAGATCAGGGCTGCTCCTTACAGCCTCATTGATACATAGAACCCACTGCCACCCCATGAGCACAGAATTCCAGCGGACTCGTGCCACACTGGAGTTCAGAGAGATGCAAAGTGAGGACCAGGTGGGTGCCTAAAGTCTATCGGCCAGGCGCAGTGGCTCACACCTAGAATCCCAGCACTTTGGGAGGCCGAAAAGAGTGGATCACTTGAGGTCAGGAGTTTGAGACCAGCCTGACCAACACGGTGAAACCCCAGCTCTATTAAATATACAAAAATTAACCGGGCAAGGTGGTACATCCCAGTAGTCCCAGTTACCCGGGAGGCTGAGGCAGGAGAATTGCTGGAACCCAGGAGGTGCAGGTTGCAGTGAGCCACAATCATGCCACTGCACTCCAGTATGGGTGACAGCAAGACTCTGTCTCAAAAAAATAACGTCTACGGCAGAAAGCCAGCAGAGGACAGGCTTTGCCTGCAAGCCAGAACTTGCCAATAGAAGGCAAAAAGCGTGTTAAGAAACACAAACCACCCAAGAGTCCTCTCAAACTCCTTGCTTACACTCTTCCCTGAATTTGCTGAAAACAGAAAAGGAGCAACACAGAGTATCTTTACCTTTCAGTTCTTCCTTGCTTGTTGCTAAGCCAAAGGCAGAGAGCATTGGTAGAATGTGCACATATCAAGAAGCAAAATAGAAAGTTATTTTGTGCAATGCATCCTTCAAAATACTATCAGAATTGCTAAACAGCAGAAACGAGAGCTTTTTTGGTTATATCAGTTTGCAAATCAAGAAAAGACAGTTTGTGGCAAGGATCGAAGGTGCTCTCTCTTTGAAGAGGGAAAGGGCAGCTTAGGATTTATGCCCTGCAAAGTCTGTGTTACATAATACAGTCCTACGGATTCAGCAGGTTGAGGGGGAAAGCTAGACGTATTCACGAGGAGAGCCAAGCACATGCGCAGTGGGTAAATATGCATGTAACGTACACCCCATGTTTACTTTGGAGTGGGGTTTTAGCATCAAAATGAAGTGGGGTCAGGCACAGTGGCTCATGTGTGTAATCCCAGCACATTAAGAGGCCAAGGCAGGTGGATCACCTAAGGTCATGAGTTTGAGACCAGCCTGACCAATGTGGTGAAACCCTGTCCCTACTGAAAATACCCCCAAAAAATTAGCCAGGCATGGTGGCGGGCACCTGTCATCCCAGCTTCTCAGGAGTCTGAGGCAGGAGAATCGCTTGAACCCAGAAGGCAGAGGTTGCAGTGAGCTAACATTGTGCCACTGCACTCCAGCCTGGGTGGACAGAGCAAGACTTCATCTCAACAAACAAACAAACAAACGAGGTGGAATTTGGTTCTTTACATCAAAAGGTGAACTAAAGACACAGGGAGAGTTTGTGCACAGTTTCTACAAGCCTAAGGTCTGCAGTTGCTTGTCAGAAAAGAGTGTTTGTAGCCGGGCGCGGTGGCTCACGCCTGTACTCCCAGCACTTTGGGAGGCTGAGGCTGGCGGATCATGAGGTCAAGAGATTGAAACCATCCTGGTCAACATGGTGAAACCCCATCTCTACTAAAAATACAAAAATTAGCTGGGCCTGGTGGCATGTGCCTGTGGTCCCAGCTACTCTACTCGGGAGGCTGAGGCAGGAAAATCACTTGAACCCAGGAGGCGGAGGTTGCGGTGAGCCGAAATCGCACCATTGCACTACAGCCTGGGTAATAAGAGCAAAACTCTGTCAAAGAAAGAGAAGGGAAGGGAAGGGGAGGGGAGGGGAGGGGAGGGGAGGGGAGGGGACGGGAGGGGAGGGGAGAAGAAGTATTTGTAAGGCCAGTCCTCTGTCCAGAGTTGCAGTGATCTGGGTTATCAATCAGTTAGGAGGGGTGCGATAATTTGTTTAATAGCTCCTATTGTTGGCAAATTTAGCAAGACTGTGGTATTTTTTGTTTGGTTGTGTGTGTGTGTGTGTGTGTGTGTGTGTGTGTGTGTGTGTGTGTGTGTGTGTGTTTGAGAGGGAGTCTGGCTTTGTTGCCTAGCCGGAGTGCAGTGGCACGATCTCGGCTCACTGCAACCTCTGCCTCCCAGGTTCAAATGATTCTCCTGCCTCACCACACCTGGCTAATTTTTTTTGTATTTTTAGTAGAAGCGGGGTTTCACCATGTCAGCCAGGATAGTCTCGATCTCCTGACCTCGTGATCCACCTGCCTCAGCCTCCCAAAGTGCGGGGATTGCAGGCATGAGCCACCGAACCCGGCCAAGACTGTGGTTTTTCTTGTAGCTGTAGAAATTTAGGCAGTGGCTATGCCAGTTGCCCTGAACCCTGAACTCATGAGTAACTTTTCTCTCCTTAACTTTAGAGTCCATCTCAGTTGATAATGGGGCATCTATTTCGGTCTCTCAAATCACAAGTATTTTCACTGTTCTCTTAAAAATGAAATGCATAGACATGTACAAGTATAACTTGTGTGATTTCTGTGATAAGAGTTCAATACTTTACACCTACAATAAAAACTGCACGGTATAAAGATGAATGGCAAACTTCAGGCTAACATCTAAAATTTCAATTATTCTTTACTTAATATTAAACACCAAAATGAAAACGAAATCCAAAACCAGTTCAGAAATAGATGTTAAATGAAAGGAAAAAAACTTATATGTTAGCACCTCTTAAAACACTTTTTCATGCTTTTTGAACATAGGACGTGTGTTTTCATTTTGCACCGGACCTTATCAAGAGAAAAACAAGCAGGACACTGGTTCAAGTGGTAAGGACAGTGTTTAACCAGAAATCACTATTGCAATAGGGAAACGAGTCCAGAATGAACTGAACTCAACCCGGATTTGTGCAGAGGGGACTCTGTATTATAAAAGGAGAATGAGGGAGGAGGAAGAGGACCACTGGGAGCTCAGTAGAGTCAGAGAAATGAAACAATACAAAAATCAGCAGGGGCTTGTCCAAGTGCTTAGGCCATCTGGGTTTGCTAAAAGGTGCTCAAGGAAGACAGGGTCTTACCCTCCCACAGAGACGAGAAGAGTGTCCCATCTTCAGGTTTTGGCTGGAACACATGGCAAATCGTTTTGGAAGCCTTGAGCTTTTCAAAGCAAAAACTTATGGGGTTTGGAGTCATTGTTCTAGGGGCATGGCCTCGAACTATTAGAAACCATGTGACTGTTTATTCAAACTCTTAGAGCAGAAGGTGAGTAAACTCATCTGTGCTAAGTCTGAAGTTTTCAAGTTTTCATAAGCAAAGGTTGAGGCCTAATCAAGAAAAGGGCTCAGAGGCTCCTGGCTAGTTTGGTCAAGAAGTGAGTTGTTGTCAGCCTAGAAGATCGTGTGGGCTTTGTGGGGATGCCTACTGTTAATGACAGAAATGACTCAGGTGTGATAGAAATGAGAAGGGCTCACATTCCAAAATGGAATTTTAATTCTAAATCAACATAATTTTGTAGTTTGGAGTTTTTCCAAAGGAATCACAGCATGTATTTAGTAAATTCCTTCTAAAAGTTTTCCAAACATTTAAGACACCTTTCCTCATAGTACTTAAAAATTTTTAGAAACCATTCCAAACCTTTACATTAGGTAGGAGAAAACTAAGCACCTGGGAGGTTGACCAGTGGAAATTAAAGGGAAAGATCTGAGTCTGTTGATTTGATATCCAATCAATATAATAAGACGTGTATTCACGTATTTCTCTTCTTCCTTCCCCTTCCACCTAAAATATTTCCCTTTCCCTCCCTCCATAAGGTAGAAAAGGCAGACATAAATCTAAGAATAAAGAAAACCTTTACTCATGTCTGAGGTTTCACAGATTTTAAGGCATTTTTCACATCAGTGTTTCACCTGGTCCTCACACTATTTCAGAGACTGCGAAGGGCAGACTGTACCATTTCTCTACAGGAGCTGGCAATGCTTAGGCCCAGAAAAGTGACCTGACCCATGTCACTCACCAAATGCTGGCTTGTCAGGGACAAAATGGTCTTCTGAGGATCAATGCCCATCCCCACCATCGAGTCCTCCTGAGCCCTCGTCTGAGTCTCATATGAAAGTTCACTCTTGAAAACCTGCTATTCAACTCAGGCTGCTATTTAGAAACTACCACAGACTTGGTAGATGAAACAGCAAACATTTATTTCTCACAGTTCTGGAGGCAGGAAAGTCCAAGACCTAGCTGCTGGCCTATTTCGTGGCCAGCTCAGGCTCTCCTTCTGGTTTGCAGGTGGCCACCTTCTCACTGTGACCTCAGTGCATGGAGAGAGGTCATTTCCCATGTGTCTCTTTTTATAAAGGCACTAATCCCACTCATAAGGGCTCCATCCTCATGACCTCATGACCTCCCCAAATCCTCACCTCCAAACGCTCTCACATTTGATATTGAGTCAGCTTCAACATAGGAATTTTGGAGTCACACAAATATTCCACCTATAGCAAAACCCTGTCAGCACATAAATGTTAGTTAAAAAGCAAGAAGCGTGCTATCCCTGTTCACATGCGGTGATAGAGAAAGGACAAATAACATTTGCTTTGGATGCTGCCAAATTATAATCCTTTCCAACTATGCATGTGATATGAAAGGTATCAACCATCTTTGGGCTGAACATATATATATATATTTAATGTCTTAAACCTGGTCCCTGACAACCTGAAAATAACACTTATTCCTTTCAGTTTCTCTATTTTGAGTCTTTAAAATATCAACTTAAATATTCTCCATAATATAGGAAATATTTTAATATTTACTTATATATTTAAGACAACACATCTTACATAATGTCTGACTCCAAATTAAGAGGATTTCCTCTACATTCAGTGGTGGAGAAAATTAGCTTCATAAAAGTAATTTAGGATGAGATGAAAATGTTCTGGTTCCATATTTCAAGAAAGCAAAGTAATGAGTCTCTAGGATCATTAAGCTCTAAATTAAAAATTCCTCGGCTGAAACATTATTATTATTATTTTTAAATAGTGAAAAATATATTTAAGGCCAATAATATGCTATGTAAGTTTGGGAAAAACAACTCATTAAGGGAGTGTGAATGTGACTACAATATTTAACAAGCCTATTCACTACTTAAGATGAGCTGGTTCATGATGAGTGGACGTGTTTGCTGAAGCAGAGAAGCAATAGGGAATCTAACTTGTTGAATTTTAGAAATCCCTTGTATTACTGTATGGTGCCTATGGGACATCTTTCATTCATCTATACATTCATTCATTTCACCAAGAATCTGTTAAGAGTCAGATCAATAAGAGAAGGCCGTTGCCACCCATCTGACAGAAAAATAAGGCGCATTCAGATCTTGACCCCAGTGAGGTCGGTGTAGGCATAGCGCATGAGACCTTAAGTAATTTTGAAATAGTCAAGTGCTTTCTTAACCTAGTTTCTCCCAGGACCAGACTCTGAAAAAGGGAGTACGTAAGTCGATGATTTGGGAGTTCATTCCAGAAAACACTACTGGTAAAGGGTGAAGTGAGACAGGAAGGGAAGGAAGCCACTAAGGGTGTGACAAGGATTGGATTTCCCCTGAGGCTCCTGGAGGTGAGTCTCACAAGGACACCAGATGCTGACGCAGGAGTCAGGCCTGCTGGCCCCTGGTGACTGCTGGGGACACCAGGAAGGACGGAATTGGCCACACACCGCATGGACTTAAGTTTCTCAAACTCTCTACATGACATAGAGACCCTAGGAATACTGCTTGCACTTCCCTCAGTCTTCCTAGAAACAAACAAATAAAACCAGGGTAGTTTTTCTACTTCTACCCTCTTCGGCTTTTAGTCTCGTCCCTTCCACTTCTGGTTTGGAAGATGACAGGATGAAAACAATCTTAAATGATCCGTTTTGCCTCTAATCTTCTTTCACCCAACAACTGCTATGGCAGAGGTCCTGGGATGATGTCTGGGAGCGCAGTGAGTCAATGGCAGCCTCTGCTTGGTGAGGTGGGGAAGGCGTCTGAAGAGGTGAGGCTTGAAAAGGTGAGGGGTCTGCAAGGCGTAGAGGCAGGTGCAGCTGGTCGGGGTGAAAAAAGGATTCCAGGCCCGGAATGCGCTCAGAAGAGTAAACTGCCCTTTGTGCCTGGAGCACAGGGTACCAGGATACTAGAAAAGAGGCCTAGAGTTAGATAAGGCCAGATTGCATGCTGGCGGATTAGGAAGGGTGGCTGCCAAAAAAAAAACACGCTTTCCTCTGAACTTGCTAATCATGCTGAACCCAAAGTCTCATAAAACCATGTAACAACAAGCTGGAGAGAAAGGAAGTTGTGGGTGGATAACATGGCTTAATCTTCTTTTTCCATAATAGAAAGCAATAAGTAATGAGTAATAAAGATGAATGTAAAATAACAACAAGGCTGGACGTGGGGCTCATACCTGTAATCCCAGGGCTCACTCTGGGGGGCCAAGGAGGGCGGATCACCTGAGGTCAGGGGTTTGGGAACAGCCTGGCCAACATGGTGAAACCTCATCTCTGCTAAAAATACAAAAATTATCCGGGTGTGGTGGCAGGCACATGTAATTCCAGCTACTCAGGAGGCTGAGGCAGAAGAATCGCTTGAACCAGGGAGGTGGAGGTTGCGGAGAGCTGAGATCATGCCACTGCACTGCAGCCTGGGCGACAGAGTGACACTCCGTCTCAAAAAAAATAAATAAATAAAAATAAAATAAAATTTAAAAATGACAACACCCAGCTCTTTGGGAGGCCGAGGCAGGTGGATCACGAGGTCAAGAGATCGAGACCATCCTGGTCAACGTGGTGAAACCCCGTCTCTACTAAAAATACAAAAAAATCAGCTGGGCATGGTGGCGCGTGCCTGTAATCCCAGCTACTCAGGAGGCTGAGGCAGGAGAATTGCCTGAACCCAGGAGGCGGAGGTTGCGGTGAGCCGAGATCGCGCCATTGCACTCCAGCCTGGGTAATAAGAGCGAAACTCCGTCTCAAAAAAAAAAAAAAAAAAAAAAAAGACAACAAACTATGATATTTAAAAGTAAGATCATTGAACATTGCTAAATAAGCTAAACATGATTGTAACTAGGAGCAGGATTTGGGATAGGGAGGTGGAGACAGGAAATTAATGGACAATTTGGCTTTTGAAACGATGTGAATGGCTCACATCCGTAATTCCAGAGCTTTGAAACACTGAGGCAGGAGGATCACTTGAGGCTCAGGAGTTGGCTATCAGCCTAGACAATGTACTAAGATCTCATCTCTACAAAGAAAAAAAAATTAGCCAGGCAAGGTGGCTCGCACCTATAGAATCAGCTACGTGGGAGACTGAAGCAGAAGGACTGCTTGAACCCAGGAATTCAAAGCTGTAGTGAGAACTATAATCATGCCACTCCACCCCAGCCTGGGTGGCAGAGCGAGATCCCATCTCAAACAAAACAAACAAGGAAAAACTATGAGTATGTCAAAGTTGTATAAAATACAAAGATAAATCTCTACATTTAAAACATTTTATTTGGGAAGCAAGAATTCCAATTCAGGGCAAACACACAGACGAGATGCTCTTCATTGTGTCTGAAGAACAAAGAGAAGGTTGGACATTTTACCAAAAGGAGCAATGTTACATATTGTTTTGAAAGAAAATTAATTGGCACTAGTAAAGCTTTTGCGAGCTGGCAAGCTCTGATTCGTGCGTGACTGGTGGAATTGTAGCAAGTTATTTCAGTAGCTATTAGATAAACTGGTTTCAGGCTAGAGTAGCCAGCTTCAATAGCCAGCTTGCAGTGGATTACATTATTGGAGCAATGTTTTGTGACCTGAGTGCTTTTTTCCCCCTGGCTCTTGACTCTGTTTTAGTTGGGTGTGACAAGAATGACCCAGTCTATATGACCAGCTTTTAAATATACAAGCATATGTGTTACTTTAAATAAAAGTAGAGATAATTGTTTTACAACCTCAAGGTTGAATGCCTAAATTAATGTAGTTCATCTAAAAATGTTACTTGCATGATGCTTTGTAAGGTATGTCCATTTATCACCCCTGCTTCCCTCTAAGAGAGCCATTGTGGATTCTGACTGATTGGGAAAGCTCTGAAAAGTATCCTGGCTTCCTGTAAATTTATTAGAGTTATGATCAGTAAAGAATTGTAGCTGTTTAGTGTGTTAAAAGTTTGCTGCAGCTGGGCACGGTCCTCACGCCTGTAGTCCCAGAACTTTGGAAGGCCGAGACAGGTGGATTACCTGAGGTCAGGGGTTCGAGAACAGCCTGGCCAACATGGTGAAACACCGTCTTTACTAAAAATACAAAAAATTAACTGGGTGTGGTGGCAGGCACCTGTAATCTGAGCTTCTCAGGAGGCTGAGGCAGGAGAATCACTTGAACTCAGGAGGGAGGAGGTTGCAGGGAGCCGAGATTGCACCATTGCACTGCAACCTGGGTGACAGGATGACACGCTATCTTAAAAAAAAAAAAAAAAAAAAAAAAGTTTGCTCCATTATCTGCTTAAATAATTTCTTTTCTTTTCTTTCTTTTTTTTTTTTGAGATAGAGTCTCGCTCTGTAGCCCAGGCTGGAATGCAGTGGCACGATCTCAGCTCCCTACAACCTCCGCCTCTTGGGTTCAAGCAATTCTTCTGCCTCAGCCTCCCAAGTAGGTGGGAGTACAGGTGTGCACCACCACACCCGACTAATTTTTTGTATTTTTATCAAAGATGGAGTTTCACCGTGTTAACCAGCCAGGATGATCTCCATCTCCTGACCTCGTGATCCATCCACCTTGGCCTCCTGGGTTCAAGTGATTCTCCTGCCTCAGCCTCCTGAGTAGCTGGGATTACAGGTGCCTGCAGTCATACCTGGCTAATTTTTTTTTTTTTTTTTTTTGGTATTTTTGGTAGAGGTGGGATTTCACCATGATGGCCAGGCTGGGCTTGAACTCTTGACCTCAGGTGATCCACCCACCTTGGCCTTTCAAAGTGCTAGGATTACAGGCAAGAACCACCAGCTCTGCTTAAATAATTTCTATAAACATAGTCACTTTTAAGATCACTAAAGGCTGCATTAGGAGAACAAAATTAACAGTTTGCCATTCCCTCCTTAGAATCCAGCAACTCCTTTGAAGTATTGAACTTTTTAATCTAATTGTAATTTACACGTTTGAATGCTAAAATCTGAAGGGAGAGAAGCCACTAGAAGTCTACGCTTCATTTTGAGTTTTCACAATGGAAAGGACTAAATATTAAAATGTTTTCTAAGAAAAAAAATCAACAGCCAACCACTATTGTGTGAAACTAATTTTCTAATTAATTTTCTTCTTGCCCATAGGTAAATGTTATTAACTCTTTACCAATCTCACCTCCACCCCACAACAGAAACCTTGACTGTCAGCTGAGAAAACAGAGCTGAGAGAGGCATCTTCTAACAGAAAGACAGAGCATTCTTTATTATTACTATTATATTGCATTTTTTATTTCCATAGGTTTTTGGGGAACAGGTGGTATTTGGTTACATGAGTAAGTTCCTTAGTGGTGATTTGTGAGATTTTGGTGCACCCATCACCTGAGCAGTATACATTGGTACGGAGCATTCTTTTGAAGCTCTGCTCCACGGTTTTGTCAAGCACATGTCAATGTGCTCGTGTGGGTGAGGCTTTTCTATAATGTGCACATGCGTGTGAGGCTTTCCTGTAATGACTAGAAAAGGGTTAGTGCTTTAAAGCTCTTTTATAATGTCAAATACAAATAAAGTAAATAATTTTTTTTAAGTTTCTATTTGGCCAGATGCAGTGGCTCACACCTGTAATCCAGCACTTTGGGAGGCTGAGGAGGGCAGATTGCCCGAGGTCTGGGGTTTGAGACCAGCCTGACCAGCATGGAGAAACCCCATCTCTGCTAAAAGTACAAAGTTAGCCAGGTGTGGTGGTGCATGCCTGTAATCCCAGCTACTCAGGAGGCTGAGGAAGGAGAATCACTCAAATCTGGGAAGTGGAAGTTGCAGGGAGCCGAGATAACACACCATTGCACTCCAACCTGGGCAACAAGAGTGAAATCCATCTCAAAAAAAAAAAATTTCCAAATTTCTATCTGTGGCAGTGTATCTGTCACTTACTGGACATTAGTTATCTGAAATGCAAAGATATCTCTTCATCTGGAGTGCCATGAATAATAAATAATTTGTCCATAATTTGTTACATAGTGTTTATTATCTCAGATTTAGGATAATAATGCCAACCAGGTACCAAGGGGGATAGTTGCCTGAAGCTGGTTTTCTGTGGTGTTGGTGGATTTCTACCTTGTGACCACCTCTCACACAATCCACTGGATAACTTTCAGTGCATATTTTCACAATGGCCGACCAGAGTTAATCAAAGCCACATTCTATGGCCATGAGATAGCAGGAAGCTAAGTGACCTATACAGAAACTAATGGAGTCTTACATTTCAACATTGGCTACATTTGCTCTGTTAACAAAACACGTGAATTATCTCACTCTTTGCTACCAGGTACAAAGAAATAAGAATCATGCTACAAACTCCAGTAGATTAAGAACTTTAAGAACCCCAAGTAATGCATTCTTCTGCTACTCTTTATTACCACCACAAAGAGAAAAGGAAAGAATGAACAAAAAGGAAGAGATGAAGTAACATTTTCTTTGCAATAATAATAATTAACAATTTAGGCAAGGAACAGACTTGCCAACAACATCACATTTGTATTGCAAGAGTTAAGTCTGTAGCTCCTTTTAAGACTACTGTAGCTGCCCAATGGATTCACCTTGCCCGCTGCCTAGACAGAGCCAATTTACCAAGACAAGGGACTTGCAATTGAGAAAAAAGTAATTCACACAGAGCCAGCTGTGTGGGAGCCCAAAGTTTTATTATTACTCATATCAGTCTCCCTGAACATTCAAGGATCAGAGCCTTTAAATTTGGTGGGTAGGGGCTTGGAAAGTGGGGAGTGCTGATTGTCCAGTTTGGAGGTGGAATCCCAGTGAGTTTTTCTTGCTGTTTTCCGTTCCTGGGTGGGACGGCAGAACTGGTTGAGCCAGATGACTGGTCTAGACGGTGTCAGCTGATCCATGGTGTGCAGGGTCTGCAAAAATCTCAAGTGCTGATCTTAAGTTTTACAATAGTGATGTTATCTCCAGGAACAATTTGGGGAAGTTCAGACTGTTGGAGCCAGAGGCCGCATGACCCCTAAAATGTAATTTCTAATCTTGTCTAATTTGTTAGTCCTGCAAAGACAGACTGGTCCGCAGGCAAGAAGGGAGTCTTTTTGGGAAAGGGCAATTTTGTTTCAGAGTCAAACCATGAACTGAATTCCTTCCCAAAGTTAGTTCAGCCTATGCCCAAGAATGAACATGGACAGCTTAAAGGTTAGAAGCAAGATTTTTGACACAAATGTGATTTAGAAGTATCACATCATGGTCTTATAATGCAAGGTTTATAAGATTAACAAATGACCTTATTTCCTTTAGGACAGGGGTCCCCAACCCCTGAGCCCTGGACTGGTACAGGTCTGTGGCCTGTTAGGGACTGGGCCGCCCTCTGTTAGGAACTGGGCCACACAGCAGGAGGTGAGCAGCAGGGGAGCAAGCAAAGCTTCATCAGTATTTACAGCAACTACCCGTCATGGCGTTACTGCCTGAGCTCTGTCTCCTGTCAGATCAGCAGCCGCATTACATTCTGATAGGAAGGGCCAGGCGCGGTGGCTCATGCCTATAATCCCAGCACTTTGAAAGGCCAAGGCGGGTGGATCACCTGAGGTCAGGAATTCAAGACCAGCCTGGCCAACATGGTGAAACCCCATCTCTACTAAAAATACAAAAAAAACAAAAAAACAAATTAGCTAGGCGTGGTGGTAGGAGCCTGTAATCCCAGCTACTTGGGAGGCTGAGGCAGGAAAATCACTTGAACCCGGGAGACGGAGGTTGCAATGAGCTGAGATCGAGCCATTGCACTCCAGTCTGGGCAACAAGTGCAAAACTCCGTCTCCAGAAGATAAAAATAAATTTTAAATAATTTTTTTAAAAAGATTCCCCTAGGAGCACAAATCCTACTGTGAACCGTGCATTCGAAGGATCTAGACTGTGTGCTCCTTATGAGAATCTAATGTCTGATGATTTATCATTGTCTCCCATCATCCCCAGATGGGACCCATTGCAGGGAAACAAGCCCAGGGCTCCCACTGATTCCGTGTTATGATGAGTTGCATAATTATTTCATTATATATCACACTGTGATCGTACTAGAAATAAATTGCACAATTGCGTTTGAATTTTCCCGACACCATCTCTCCCACCCTGGTTTGTGGCAAAGTTGTCCCCCACAAAACGAATCACCTGTGCCAAAAAGACTGGGGACCACTGCTTTCCGCACTATCCCTAAAATTTGCAGCCTGTGTCACTAGGGGGCAGAGGTCTACTGCTTCAAGTAATCTAATACCCTCCTTTCTTGAGACCCAATTTTAACCAGGAATTTTCCAGAAATATATGTGTATGCTCATTAAAATGGCTAGACATAACAGGCTTGAAAAGTACGTAAGCCACCTTAAGAGCCTGTGCCTGGAAGGAGATTTGTGTCTGTCTGTTCCCTGCTGTGCCTGGATCCTAGGGATGATCTGACACTAATTAGCTGCTTAACAAACATTGGTGGAGTGGATGGAGAATGAATAGAAGGAGTCTTCCTGAAGTGGGTATAATATGGTATTCTCAATAATCACAACTTCTATCATTCTCAACAATAAATTACCGTATTCTACTCACGGACTTTTTGTCTTAGAGGAAAATCCCTCAACAGACTTGTTTTATTCCATGAACATTCAGTCTGACCTGCATTCCAGAGTCCCTCCGGGGAAAGTGAATTGGCCATGTTTGGAATATGTACTCCTTCAAGGGTTCCAATGAGGATTAAAGTAAAAATGTTAATTTGTATTTCCAGCAGTCCCCAATGCATTAGGGAGAGGGGCAGATAGGAAAGGGTAAGAATGGCTCTGTGGCAAGAATAACATTGTTACACTCAGTAGGCGTGGAAACCAGCAGTTTCTAGTTTCTTTTGCCAACATATGCTAAGTGCTGACTGCAGGTTCCTTTTTATCCTGTTGGGTAGGCCTCACTTTTCTTACTTTAAAATGAGGACAATATTACCTGCGTCCTAGGGTCATTATATCAATGAGCTGCCACCTGTAAACTGCCTAGCACGGTACTTAGCAACTCTCACGCAGCTTTAATGAATATTCTAGACTGGGAGTAGATACACAATACACTCTGGGAGTGTCTTAGTCAATTTCGGATGCTGTAGCAGAACGTCTTAGATGCAGTAATGAACAACAGCAAGTGCTCATTGTCCTGGAGCCTGGGAAGTCTGAGATCAAGGGACCAGCAGATTTGGTGTCTGCTTCATAGATGGTGACTTCCAGCTGTGTCTTTACATGGCTGAAGAGGGCAAACTCCCTCTGGCCTCTTTAATGTGGGTACTAATCCCCTCCCTGAGGGCTCTGCCCTCATGACTTAATCACTTCCTCAAAGGCCCCACCTCTTCCAACTATCACATTGGAGATTAAGTTTCAACATATAATTTGGGGAACACAAATACTCAAACCATAGCGGGGGTACTCAGTAACTTTGCTCACATGAAAATTCTAGTTAAGTGATGGAACTGAACTTTGACCCCAGGTCCACCAATTTCAAACCCATACCTTTTAAATTGTCCTGCAATACTAGCTCTTTTTGTATTAAGAAAACCTTTTATGACTTGTTGTCCCCATCAAAATGTTACTCTTCCATCTTCTGTTTACAGTTTCATCTGCTTTGCTCCTTTTGAATTTTCTTTGAGTGCCTCTTAACTTTTCTGAGTTTGCATATTCTTTAACATCTAATAGAAGTCCTGCACCATCTCTACCTCCCCAAAAAATGCCGGATAAAAAGGTTACATACTCACCAAAATCTTGCATAGAATATAAACTATAAAAGTCTACTCTAAATCTTCTTTTTCTAAAGACTTTATTTTTATAAAAATCACTTTTCAATGTTCAATTGGTACCTCAATAAGAAATATGCCAAAAGCAAAAGTATTTAATATCTGTTTTAAATTTAAAAAAAAATTTTTTTTGAAACAGAATCTCACTGTATTGCTCAGGCTGAAATGCAGTGGCACCATCGTGGCTCACTGCAGCCTTCACCTCCCAGTTCAAGTGATTTTCCTGCCTCACCGTCCCAAGTAGCTGGGATTACAGGCATGTGCCACAACGCCCAGCTAATTTTTTTTTTTTTTTAATTTTTAGTAGAGATGGGGTTTCGCCATGCTGGCCAGGCTGGTCTCAAACTCCTGACCTCAAGTGATCCACCTGCCTCAGCCTCCCAAAGTCCTGGGATATTAGACGTGAGCCGCCATCCCCAGCCTAAATTTTAAATTTTCTAAGAACTCCAGCTTGTAGAAAAATTGAAATACAGAGCAAAGCAAAATGAGTTAGCAATTACTTTTTTCCCCTAGGGATTAAAGATAACTAGTATACAAAATTAAGTATGCCTTCTGAAATATAGGTTGAATCATGTCACATATATAATTTTATACGTTTTCAAGTAGCATTATATAAAAACATTTCTCAATTTTATGCATGAAAATAACTGCATTAGACACCCTAAAATATGAACATTTTCCAGTTTAGGTTGTTTTTCATTTTTTTGAGATAAATTTTTGAATATTTGATGTTGCTCTTTGAATTAGTCACAGTATGAGATCACTGAATCTAATGTATGCTTTTTAAAAGGCTTGTTGCTACATTCTGACAAACTGTCTTCCCAAATGAAAACATTGCTTTCAATTTTCTGTAGGCAATTCATGCATGTGTAAATAGATGCACAATTTTCTTACACACAAATTTCAATTTTTATAATTTTGTTAAATAACACCAGCATAACAGCTTAAATTTCAGTTTCCGTGTATGTGTAGCAAAAAAATTGACCTTGTCCTTAGAGTTACTCTCTAAAACCCTGGAATTTCTGGAATGATAGGAGTGCCTTTGTTTTTCATGTTCACCATCCTGCAGACCAGACCTACTGGTTTATGCTAGCAAGTTGACTCATGGCAGTTCCATTGGGCCATGTGATATCAGCCCAATCTTTGTAGGGGGAGACTGAGTTCAACCATGGGGTAATCAATCAATCAATCATGCCTACAAATGAAGCCCCAGTAAAAACTCTGGACAAGCCGGGCGCGGTGGCTCAAGCCTGTAATCCCAGCACTTTGGGAGGCCGAGGCGGGTGGATCACGAGGTCAAGAGATCGAGACCATCCTGGTCAACATGGTGAAACCCCGTCTCTACTAAAAATACAAAAAATTAGCTGGGCATGGTGGTGCGTGCCTGTAATCCCAGCTACTCAGGAGGCTGAGGCAGGAGAATTGCCTGAACCCAGGAGGCGGAAGTTGCGGTGAGCCGAGATCGCGCCATTGCACTCCAGCCTGGGTAACAAGAGTGAAACTCCGTCTCAAAAAAAAAAACTCTGGACGTTGAAGTTAGGGACGCTTTTCTGGTTGGCAATACTGAGCATATTGTCATACCTCAATGCCAAGAGAGGAGCATGTCCTGCAGTCAATTTGCATTTGGAACCTTTCCTTAAATATTCAATACATGATAATATATCAGAATTAACCAGTCCCTATAGAGGGACATATGTACAAATATGATCCTTAGAATAAGGACACAATAAAAGCACCAAACAATGATTTATTTGTATTATGATTTTCAGTTTTCAGTATTTTTACATTCCTTGTGTTATTCACTACTGAAGACGTTCCTGAGGCTGACCTGCCTCTGGGGGCAGTCACTGTCCATTGCTTTTTCTAGAGTTTGCTTTTCTTTCTTTGTCTGAATACTCAAAAAGTAGGTCAAATCAATTTAGTGCCAGACTTAACGCTACAGGACTGTCAACCTTCAACCCTCTCGGAGAATAAGAATAAGCTGAAGAGCTTAAAAATAATACTGCAGAGGCTTGGGTCCCACCCACAGAGGTTCCAATTCAATGCTGAGGTACAGCCTCGGCATCAGTATTTTTAGGGTTCCTTAGGTGATGCTAAAGTACAGTCAGGAGCAAGAGTCAGGGCTCTCACGTATGATAAATTCAAGAATTAAAATCTAAGGCTCTAAGTGAAGTAAAGTAAGTTAGCACCTACTTTTCAAAAATAACCATACTTCATATGTTTAAAATGGTTATTTAATATTTAATGTAAATGCTTCATCAATGAAATTAACTAAATAAGGCTTACCTGTGTAGCCCCGGCACTTGTATGAAACAAAGCTGATGTAGACAGTAAGCCTGGGAGTTGGGCCTCGGTGGCTCACACCTGTAATCCCAGCATTGTGGGAGGCCGAAGTGGGAGGATTACTTGAAGTCAGGAGTTTAAGACCAGCCTGGCCAACATGGTGAAACCCCAATTCTACTAACAATACAAAAATTAGCCAGGTCCAGTGGCATGCACCTGTAGTCCCAGCTACTTGGCAGGCTGAGGCAGGAGAATCCCTTGAACCCAGGAAGTGGAGGTTGTAGTGAGCTGAGATCACGGCACTGCACTCCAGCCTGGGCGTCTCAAAAAAAAAAAAAAAAAAAAAAAAGTAAGGCTGGGAGAAGCACACTTCCAAATTGGTGGGATAAGGACCTCTGAATATCTGTTCCTCCAGATAGCAATGTGAACAGTTTCAACATGGTCAGAATCAACATCTTCACAACTCTGAAAATTAGCCAGAGGCTCACAACCATCTGAGAAATATTTATTCGAGAGCATAGTTGAATTTCAGCAGAAACTGAGCTTCATGGTGTTGTAAGCCGCCTTATTTCCATCCCTCTCTGCCCAGCCCCATGGCAGCCTTGAAAGGCCACAGCCTAGCAGCTGTTCCTGCTTTGAAAGTCAGCAGCCTCTGAGGGAGCAGGACAATGACAGTGCTCCCAGCAAGCCTGATCTCAAGATAGAGTTGCGGAAAGCAAGAGCCTGGCCACAAATACTAAAAGGAAAATCCAGGGAATGAGATATCCATAGGAGACTTTGAAAACGTACAAGATATCTTAGGAAAAATGAAGACCCACACATGTACAAGGCTGTGTACATAACCAGTAAAGTCTTGAAAAGTCTCAAGTCTCTCACCTGGAGGTGACCTTGAGGACTTAGGCAAACAGGAAGTCAAGTTTAAGGCAGAGCTGCAAAATGCCAGAGCATTGCCGGCGTGCCTCACTATATACTCAGAGCCCTTGTGAGAGCAGCAGACATTGGCTCAAGGCCTTCAGGGAAGCTTCTGTGGAATCATTAACTGACCCCTAAGCTAACCAGGCCCAAACTTCAGAGGCCACAGAGAACAAAGAACAGAGACTACAGAATTAGTTTGGAAAAGGCTGTAAACAAACAAAACAACAACAGACCTGGGGAACTGAGGCGGAAAAACTGATTTTAAGAGTTGCCACGTTATATTAATGTTTTCATTAATAGATTTTCTTTTGTAGAGCCATTTTACGTTTAATAAAAAATTAAGCAGCTAATAGAGAGTTCACACAGATCCCTGTTCCTTTTTTTTCTTCCTTCTTTCTTTCTCTCTCTCTTTCTTTTTCTTTCTTTCTTTCTTTCTTTCTTTCTTTCTTTCTTTCTTTCTTTCTTTCTTTCTTTCTTTCTTTCTTTCTTTCTCTCCCACTCTCTCTCTCTCTCTCTCTCTCTCTCTCTTTCTCTCTCTTTCTTTCTTTCTTTTTTTGAGGAGTTTTGCTCTGTTGCCCAGGCTGGAATATAGTGTTGCAATCTCGGCTCACTGCAACCTCCACCTCCCAGGTTCAAGCAGTTTTCCTGCCTCAGCCTCTTGAGTAGCTGAGACTACAGGTACCTACCACCACGCCCAGCCAATTTTGGTATTTTTAGTAGAGATGGGTTTTCACCATGTTGGCCAGGATGGTCTCAAATTCCTGAGCTCAAGCGATTCTCCTGCCTCAGCCTCCCAAAGTGCTGGAATTAGAGGCATGAGCCACCACACCAGGCCAGCTCCCCTGTTCTTAACAATGAATTAGTGTGATATATGTGTTACAATTGATGAGCCAATATTGATATGTTATTATTAACTGAAGACCGTAATCTACATTAGGGTTCACTCTTTTTATTTATTTATTGTTTTCCTTTTTGGTGCAGGGTCTCCAGCCATTGCTCAGGCTGATGTGCGGTGACATAGTCATAGCTCACTGCAGCCTCAAACTTCTGGGTTCAAGCAATCCTCCTGCCTCAGCCTCCTGAATAGCTAGGATCACAGGTGTATGCACCACCACACCTCGCTAACTTTCTTTTTCTTTCTAGAAATGAGGTCTCATTATGTTGCCCAGGTGTTCTTGAACTCCTGGGCTCAAGCAATCTTCCCACTTCAGCCTCCCAAAGTGTTGGGATTAAAGGCATGAACCACCACACCTGGCCCTTTTGTTTATTTTTCATTTGTTTTTAAATTTTTTGGACTCCTGGCAAGCTGTGAAAGGTTTCCTCTTTACATTCTATGGGTTTTGACAAATGTCTAATGACGTGAATCTGCCATTATCGTATTATACAGAATAGCTTCACTGCCCTAAAACTCCACTGTGCTCCACCTATTCATTCTTCTTCCCTTCACTGTGAAATACTAACAACCGCTGATTTTTTTACTGATTTTTTCTTTACTCCTCCTCCAGCAACTTGTTTGTCCATCCTCAAGAGTGCACAGCTCAGGTGGGGTCTGACCACTCTCTGTTCCAAAAAGGTCAAAACAAGGGTACTCTCGATACTGTGAAAATGACCACATTGCCCAGAGCAACCTACAGATTCAATGCAATTCCCATAAAAAAATGCCAACATTATTTTTTCACAGAATTAGAAAAAATAAACAATCCTAAATTTCACATGGAACCAAAAAAGAGCCCACATAGCCAAAGCAATCATAAGCCATAAAGAACAAATCTGGAGGCATCACATTACCAGACTTCAAGTTACACTACAAGGCTATAGTTACCAAAACAGCATGGTACTGGTATACAAACAAGCACATAGACCAATGGAACAGAATAGAGAACCCAGAAATAATGCCAAATACAACCAAACAATCTTTGACAAAGCATGCCAAAGCATAAATTGGGTATTTAATCAGTGGTGCTGGGATAATGGCAAGTGACATGTAGAAGAATAAAACTGGATCCTCACCTCTCCCCTTATACAAAAAAAGTGGATCAAAGACTGAACGCTAAGTCTCAAAACCATAAAAATTCTAGAAGATAACCTTAGAAAAACTCATGCGGACATCAGCGTAGGCAAAGAATTCATGACTAAAACCCCAAAAGCAAATGCAACTAAACCAAAAATAAATAGGACCTGATTAAATTAAAAAGCTTCTGCACAGCAAAATAAATAATCATCAGATTAAACAGACAAACCACAAAATGGGAGAAAAATATTTGTAAACTATGCATCCAACAAAGAACTAATATCCAGAAGCTACAAGGAACTCAAACAAATCAGCAGGAAAAAAGGCAAATAATCCCATCAAAAAGCAGGCAAATAACATGAACAAACATTTCCTCAAAGAAGATACACAATCATTGCTTCTGTGGTCGCAATGTAAGACAGAGAAAGATACACAAATGGCCAAGAAACATATGAAAAAATGTTCAACATCACTAATCAGGGAAATGTAAAGTAAAACCACAATTAGATGCCTGCTTACCCCTGGAAGAATGGTCATTATTAAAAAGTCAAAAAAACAATAGATGTTGGTGTGGTTAAAGGGATTGTTTACACACTGCTGGTGGGAATGTAATTAGTACAAACTCTATGGGAAACGGTATGGAGATTCCTTAAAGAACTAAAGGTAGTTCAACCACCTGATCCAGCAATCCATACACTATTAGGTCTCTACCCAAATGAAAAAGAAGTCATTATGTGAAAAATACATGTTTTTTGCAGCCCAATTCACAATTGCAAAGATGTGGAACCAACCTAATTGTTCATCAACCAATGAGTGAATAAAGAAAATATGCTATATATACACCATGGAATACGACTCAGCCATACAAAGGAACGGAATAATGTCTTTTGCAGCAACTTGGATGGAGCTGGAAGTCACTATTCTAAGTGAATTAACTCAGGAATGGAAAACCAAACACCATATGTTCTCACTTACAAGTGGGTGGGGAGCTATGAATTCGTAAAGGTATGCAGAGTGATACAATGGACTTTGTAGACTCAGAAGTGGGAGAGGAAGGACGGATGCAACATAAAAAAGTACATATTAGGTACAATGCACTCTATTCTGGTGGCAGTACACTAAAACCTCAGAATTTACCACTATATAATTCATCCACGTAACCAAAAACCACGTGTACTACAAAAGCTATTGAAATAAACAATAATAATAATAATAATAAAAGAAGGGTTCTCTGCCCAGGGCACAAAGCTGACCTGGGCACACCAGGGGAGGAACCACCTACTCTCAGGCCTGAAGGAGGTGCTGCTGGGCTGCCAGCACTTTAGGAAGGAACCAGAGCCAAGCCACACTCACTGGCATGGGGTAAGGGGCAAGGGCAGGGTGGGGGCCGGGAGTGACACAGTCCCATCTGTCCCGGCACGGTGCCATTCTCATACGCAATGAGTAGTCAGTGCACACATGTTGGCCCTCAACTCACAAAGCACATACATGGAAATGGAAATGGTTTGGGGAGGCTGGAGGGTGGCCCTCCAGCTAGCTTTGGGCCTCCTGATCACATGTGGGCTTGTTCCTGCTGTAGCCAGGAGTTGTGGGCATAGGACATGGTGTTCCGGGTGTCCATGTAGCTGTCCATTCACATCAGGATGCGCTTCTGCTCGAAATTGTCCAGCGATCCCCCACCCCACCTTCTCGATGCGCTTCCAGAAGCACCTGTCTGCAGATGCCATGCAATCTGCACCTTCACTTGCTCCATGACCAGCCCCAGGTCAAACCTGCTGCTTGAGCCCCTGAAATCCAAGCAGAAGCCACCCTCCATGGCTCTGCAAAGTCAACCAGACCGAGGCTGCCTGCGCCCACCTGATCTTTTCACTGTTCCACAGTTTTGCTTTCCCTAGAATGCCATGTAGTTGGGGCCATACAGTATTTAGCCTTCTCACACTGGCTTCTTTCACTCAGCAATATGTGTTTAAGGTTTCTCCTGTCTTTTCTTGGTTTAATGGCTTCTTTTCTTTTTTTTTTTTTTTTTGAGACAGACTTTCGCTGTTGTTACCCAGGCTGGAGTGCAATGGCGCGATCTCGGCTCACCGCAACCTCCGCCTCCTGGGTTCAGGCAATTCTCCTGCCTCAGCCTCCTGAGTAGCTGGATTACAGGCACGCGCCACCATGCCCAGCTAATGTTTTGTATTTTTAGTAGAGACGGGGTTTCACCATGTTGACCAGGATGGTCTCGATCTCTTGACCTCGTGATCCACCCGCCTCGGCCTCCCAAAGTGCTGGGATTACAGGCTTGAGCCACTGTGCCCGGCCTATTTTCTTTTTATTATTAAATAATATGCTATTTTATGGATGTACCATACTTTGTTTATCCATTTACCTATGGAAGAATATATTGTTTGATTCTAGTTCTTTGCAATTATGAATATAAACATTTGTGTATAAGTTGTGTAAGTAGCATAAACATGTAAACAGCAGACACTGGGGACTCCAATGAGGAGGAGAGAGAGGGGAACATGAATTGAAAAACTACTGATTGGGTATTGTGTCCATGATTTGGGTGACAGGTTCAGCAGAAGCCCAAACCTCAGCATTACACAATATATCCATATAAAAATCAGCATATATATCCCCAAATCAAAATTGTTTTAAATGCCATGGTGGGGAGCAAATTAAGAACATAAGTTTTTAACTCATTTGGGGAAATACTTCGGAACGTAATTGTTGAATTACATGGTTAGATTATGTTTTGCTTTGTAAGAAACTACTAAACTGTCTTCCAAGGTGGCTATACCATTTTGCAAGCACACTAGTGAAGAATGAGAGTTCCTGTTGCTCCACATTCTTGTCAGCACTTGGTATGGTCAGATGTTTAGATTTTAGCAATTTTAGTATGTGTGTCATAATATGCCACTTGTTTTAATTTGCAATTCTCTAATGGCATGTGATGTTGAGTATTGTTTTCTATGCTTATTTGCCATCTGTCTATATTCTTTGATGAGGTGTTCTGTTCAGATTTTTGGGGGAGCCCATTTTTAAATTGAGTTGTTTGCTTCTTTATGGTCAAGCTTAAGAGTTCTTTGAGCTGGGCATGCTGGCTCATTCCTGTAATCCCAACACTTTGGGAGGCTGAGACATGTGGACCACTTGAGCCCAGAAATTTGACACCAGCCTGGGCAACATAATGAGACTCCACAAAACTACAAAAACTACAAAGAAATTAGTTGTACTCCCGGTTACTTGGGAGATCACTTGAGCCCAAGAGGCAGAGGTTACACTGAACCAAGATTGCACCACTACACTCCAAGCTGGGCAACAGATGAGACCCTGTCTCAAATAAAGGGGGGTGGGTTATTTGTATATATTTTGGTTGCAAGTTCTTTATCAGATATATGTTCCATAAACATTGTCACCCACTCTGAAGCTTGTCTTTTCATTCTCTTAACAGTATTTTTCACAAACCAGACATTTTAAATTTTAACAAAGTCCAATTTATTCATTTTTTTTCTTTCATGGATAGTGCTTTTGGTGTTGCACCAAGTCATCTCTCATTTAGATTTTCTCTGTTATCTTCTAGAAGTTATAAAAATATAAAGTTTCTATGGTTTACCTTTAGGTCTATGATCCATTTTGAGTTAATTTTTTGTGAAAGGTCTAAAGTTTGTATCTAGATTTATTCATGTATTTTACATGAGGCATCTAGTTGTTCCAGCTGTCTTTTTCTGGTTTTGATATTAAGAAAATGCTACCTCATAGAATGAATTCAGAAGAATTCCCTCTATTTCTGTTTTCTGGAAGAGAATGTAAATAATTGCTATTATTTCTCACTTAATTCTTTGGTAGAACTTACCAGTAAAACCATCTGGGCCTGATGCTGTCGTGTTGGAAGCTTATTGGTTGTTTATTTAATTCCTTTAATAAATAAGACCTAATCATAATACCTATATTTCCCTGAATGAGTTTTGTTAGATTATGCCTTTCAAAAAAAATTGTCCATTTCATCTAGGTTATCAAATTTGTGGGCATAGAATTGTTTATAATATTCCTTTACTATTCCTTTTATGACCATGGTATCAGTAGTGATGGCTGCTCTTTTATTTCTTATATTAATATTTTGTACTTTTTCTTTTTGTCTTGGTTAGCCTGGCTACAGTTTTATCAATTTAATTGATCTTCTCACAGAAACAGCTTTTGGTTTTGTTGATTTTCTGCTTTCAATTTCATTATTTTATGGTCTAATTTTATTTCTTTTCTTCTGCTTGCTTTAGGTTTATATTCTTCTTTCTCTAGTTTCCTACGATGAGAGCTTAGATTATTGAATTTTGATCTTCTTCTTTTTTACCATGTGTATTGAATGCTGTAAATTTTCATATAAACGTTGTGTTTACTACATTCCTCAGATTTTATTAAGTTGAATTATTATTTTATTTAGTTTGAAATACATTTTAATTTCTCTTGTGACTCTTCATTTGACCTATGTGTTATTTAGAATTGCATTGTTTGGTCTTCAAATACTTAGAATTTTTCAGTTATATTTCTATTGTTGACTTCTAGTTTAATTCTATTATGATGTAAGAATATATGTTGTGTGATTTATATTTGTTGAAATTTCTTAAGGTGTTTTATGACTCAGAATATGATTTATCATCACCATAGTCATGGTAAGTGTTCCATGTGAGACTGAAAATAATGTACATTCAGCTGTTGTTGAATGATGTGCTCTTTAAATGTCAATTTGATCCTGTTTATTGATAGATGTCTTCAGTTGAACTATATCCTTGCTGAATTTCTGCCTGCTTAATCTGTCAGTTACAATAGAGAGATTGTAACTGACAGAAAGTCTTCAAATATAATCATAGGTTTGTCTATTTTTTCTATTAGTTTCAGTCCCGTATAACGCGACACTTTGCTGTTGGCACATACACATTAAAGGTGTTATATCATCTTGGATAATTGATTCCTTTACCACTATGTAATTATGCTCTTTATTCTGGATAAATATCTATCCCAGCTTTCTTTTGTTTAGTGTTTGCATGACATATTTTTCTCCATCCTTTTAATATATCTGTGTCATCACAAAGTGGATTTCATGTATGCAACATATAATTGAGAGATTTTTTTAACCCACTCCATCTGTCTCTATTTCTTAGCTGGCATATTTAGACCATTCACATTTAAAGAGATTGATATAGGTGAGTTAATATCTACTCTATTTGTTACTGTTTTGTATTTCTGGAATTTGTTCTTTTTTTCAGTCATGCCCTTTTTTTCTGCACTATAATATTTTACATGCTCACTTTTCAACAAAAATGGTTATGAGACATGCAAATAAACAGGAAAGTACAGCCTATGCATAGGAAAAAATAGTTAACAGAAACTTTTTCCAAGGAAGCTCAGATATTGTACTTTATTGCTAATATAGTACTGATATAGCACTTTACTGCTAAAAGACTTTAAATCTGCTATTATAAATACATCAAAAACCTATAGAATACAATTCCTCAAGAAATAATGTATGACAACGTTGCCTTACCAGATGAGGAATATCAATAAACAGAGAGAAATTGTAGAAATGAACCAAATAGGAATTCTGGAGTTGAGAAGCATAGTAACCAAAAGAAAAAATTCACAGAAAAGACTCAACAGCAGACCTGAATGGCATAAGAAAGACTCAGAAAAGTTGAAGATACTCAAAGGAGATTATTCAAACTGAGGAAGACAAAGAATAAGGATAAAGAAAATAAAGAAAGCCTCAGAAACCTGTGTAACACCATCAAACATACCAGCATACATGTAATGGAGTTCCTTAGAAAGGAGAGGAAGAAAAAAGGGAGGCAAAAATAATATTTAGAGAAATAAAGCTGAAAATTATGTTATTATTAAATTTTATTATTTTATTATTAAATTTTAGAAAAATTCATGTAAAAAATTTATCTAGACAACTAAGAAACTACAAATTCCAAACGGGACAAATTTAAATAAATTTACATTATAGTCAAACTGCATCATAGTCAAACTGTTAAAAGACAAAGACAAAAATAGAACCTTGAAAGCAGCAAGAGAAAAATGATACATTATATACAAATGATTCTCAATGAGATTAACAGTTGATTTATCATCCAAAACTATAAATGTCAGAAGACAGTGGGAGGACATATGTAAAAGTGCTGAAAGAGGACAACTGCCAACCAAAAATTCTGTATGCAGCAAGGCTGTTCTTCAAAATGTAGAAGAAATGAAGATATTTCCAGACAAACAAATGAAAATTTATCACTAGCAACCCTGCTGTACAAGAAATACTAAAGGAAGCCCTTCAGGCTGAAATGAAGGACATTAGACGGTAACTCAAATTCACATGAAGAAATAAAAAGGGCTGATACAGGTAACCACATAAGCAAACATAAGAGACAGTATACATATAACCCTTTTCTTCTGCAATCTGATTTAAAAGATAATTGCATATAGCAATAATTTTTAAAATGTATTGATGAGTTTGTCATGTATAAGGTAATTTGAATGCTAATCACAGCACAAAGGAGGTGGGGGAGGAAAGAGTATTGTTTTTGTATGCTACTGAAATTAAGATATTTTAAATTAGGATGCTAGTTGTAATATCCAGGGCACCACTGAAAAAATAACTCCAAAATATATGTTTTTAAAAAAACAACCAAGAAGTAAAATGTAAAATAGTGAGTAAAATAGTGAAAAGTCAATCAAGAAGTTTCTAGAAGTAAAGTATATTTTTAATGATTAAAGCATCAATCAGGAAAACATAATTAGAGACAAGGAAATAATTTAATAAGGAATAGGTAAATTCATATAGACAGAAAGGTTGCCAGAGGCTGGCAGGAGAAAATGGGCATAAATCTTCTTTTGAGTTAATTATAAAATGTCTAAAATTCAAATACACTTTTAATCTACTATATCTGTGAATACACTTAAAACTACTAAACGGTACATCTTAAAAGAGTAGATTTTGCACCATATGAGTTATATCACAAGAAAGTTGTTTTTTTCTTTTAAAGCTGACTTCCGGGATGTTGCTATAGTCCTGTTATTAACTTTAAGGTAAATAAGAGAGTCTGGGATAGCATATGTATAAAGTCAGCTTCATTGTTCTCAATGATTCTGGTCTTAGACACTTTGAATAAAACTGACTCCATTCATCTTTGGTAAATAATAGCTAACGGCCTAAATAATAGCTAATGGTTGCCACATGTTTTAGTTGTTGACTAGGAGTAAGAGAGCAAGACATGGAAAACTTACACCTTCTGTAGAGAAAAACATACCGAACCAGTGATTGAAAGACCAACTGTTTGCCTGGTATTACCTTACAATCTCCCTAAGTCACATCTCACTGAGAAGCTGATTTTCTTCCCAGTCATTTACTGGGGAAAAAGGAGGCTGAGGGTCTGCTGGGATTCTAAGAGGCCTCCAGAGCTCACCATTTTTCGTGGGCGTTGCTTGTGATTGAGATTTTATCAACAGCATATTTTCAACTATGTGACAAATAGCCGGATGCCAAGTACTGCTCTATAAAAGGCACACCTACAAGAAGTAACATACTTGAAACTTACTTACCTTCATGAAAATGAATTTCTAGATTTCTAGAATATGTGGAAGTACAGAAATCCTGGACACGAATATACACATCTACATAATATGTCATGTGCATTGGAGGCTTCCTTATTTCCCTTGCTAACTGTCTCCACTGGTTTTAATACCAAAGTTGTTTAGCTATCATGTCATAAACCTGGCAGAGAAGTGAATTTATATTTGGAAAAAGGTCATGTGATGATGCTGTGTTATGAAAATATCTTCTGTTGCAAGAGTCGACTATGTACTATATCCTATTTTGCAGTTGTAATGGTAGAGGGAGCAGTATTTTGATGTCTCTCGGTTGTCTGTAAAAATCAACAATCCAAGTGGCTTCAAGGTTTCTATTAATTTTTTATGAGCACTAGTCATCCACTAAGATTTCAACTAATAGTGGAACCATCTGATACATTGGAAATAATAGTTCTGTACTCACTAATAATTTGATAATAGAACTTTTTACATTGCTGCATGTTTACAATCAAAGCAATGGTAAATCAAACTTTGTATACAAACTACTGTGTTTTAGGAAGTAGAATCCCTCATGAGGTAGACTTATCATCATTTAGTCTGCAATTCAGCAGAAGGTTATTGCAAAAAGCAACATTCTAGATCTAAAATGTGAATCTCTGGCTTCCATCACGCTCTGCCCAAATGCAGCCTCCCACGAGCTCATACAATCCCCTCTATCTAAACCCTTCCCCTTTCCTAAATCTCTACTATGCTTTTGTTTCATCACAGCATTATTCCCAAAACAATATTACTACCATTTTGCTTAATTTTGTATTCCTTTCCATCTCCACTATGAAACTTTATATGCAGACATTTTCTTGTTCACTAACACTGAGGAGACTGGCACCTGCACACAGTGAGCACACAGAACATTATTTGCTGCGTGAATAAATAAAAGTTCACTTGAGGCTGTGAACACAAAAAGTAGTAACCTTTCGTAACTCCCTAGCAATGAGGAAATGTGAAAATAAGTGAATCATAGTTCTTCACCAGGTTGGAATTTGGTCTGGCTTCCAGCCTCAGGCAAAATTTTGTCTTCTCTCAGGGCTTGCTTGTGAACATCCCTGACTCTAGTCTAGAGGGTTCTGCTTGTCAGGTTCAGGTTTTCTGAAACCCAAACATGTGACATGGATTGCAGAAAGTCTCAGATTCTAATAAAAGATTTAATGCAAGTTGATTTGTTTAAGCTCAGAGAGGAACAGAAACAGACAGAGGTGCAATTCGCAGCAGTTCATATTTGGTAAAGAGAGTGACGGATTCTATCTAAATGCTTGTGTTATTTTAAACCTCTCTCAAAACTGCACACTATTTTAAAACCTAGTGGTAAGTGACGCTTGCCTGGTACAATCCCATCTGCTTCTTTCTGCCTTTCAGAGCAGCTGTGTGTTGCTACAGGAAATTACAAACTGAGTTGAATGGTTTCACTTTAAATTCATGACCACAAAACTGAAATGGGCCCTCATTGCTGCCCAGGAATCCTACTGTTTCTTTAGTAAGATGATGTTCCCATTTCCCCAGGCAACAGTTTCCAACTTTTTTTCTTTTCTAATTTCTTACCCAGAGTTGTCTCATTGAGACTCTAAAAGCCATGAAATTAAGCACCTTTCTGCCTTTCACCACCATTCTAAACACCTAGCCCTGCCTTCCCCAACCCTTTCTCATTCAGTTATAGGAGAAGAGATATTTTTCATTGTTACAGGCTGTTAAGTTCCAGCCCACAACCCCCAACACCCCCAACTACCAAATTCATATGTTGAAATTCTAACCGCTTAGTATCTCAGAATGGGGCTGTATTTGGAGACAGGGTGTTTAAAGAGGTAAAGTTAAAATGAGGTCATGAGGGTAGGCTCTACTCCAATAGGCTTGGTGCCTTACAAGGAGGAAATTTGAGCACAGACGCACACAAAGGGGAGGTGATGTGAAGACCTGGGAGAAGACACCACCTGCAAGCCGAGGGATGAAGTCTGCATAGATGCTTCCCTCGCAGCCCTCAGAAAGAACCAACCCCACCAACACCTTGATCTTGGACCTTCAGCCTCTAGAACTGTGACACAGTTCATGCTTGCTGTCCATGTTACCCAGTTTGGGTACCTGATTACGACAGCCCCAGCAAACTGACACACCCCTAGTATCAAGGGACAATCTCATTATCTGCAGTTTGGTGCATCTCTGTACCTGTCTCCCCTAGGCAGCGCCTTCTTCTGTCTACTGTCTCTTGAATCACCAATCTCTTCCTGTTTTCCAGATTACTCCTCGCCATTGTAGAAACCATCTCTTGATCCAGCCACCACTGAAATGTTTTCTGTCTACACGTGTGCTGACTTGGCCTCCTCGGTTCACCTTTCCCCTGAGGAAATCCAGTCTAGCTCCAGCCTTGATCACACCACCCAGCCTTGCCAAGCCCATTGGCTTCCCTGCCTCTCTGTGCAGTGGGAACGTCTCTCCCTCGTCTTGGGCAATCTCTCAGTAGCATCCAACACAGCTGCCCCATCCCACTCCAGAGGCACTCTCTCCCTTAGCTCCTGGGCACCACCTTCTGTTATTCTCCTCCTACCTGGTTGATCTTCCTTAATCTTCTTTGCCAGCTTTCTTCAGGAATAGACCCTTGATGCTGTTTTCTCTCTACACATTCCTCATAGGTGGTTTCATCTTATATTATGTCTTAAATATCAACTATATCAGATGCCTGTTAAATTTATCATTTTAGCCCAGAACACTCCTCTGAAGTCCAGACTCATATGTTTGACTGCTTCCTTGCCTCTTCTATTTAAATATCTCCGTAAACATCCAAACTGGAATGATTCATTTTTTACCCCTAAGCATACCCCTCTTCCCCAATCTTTCCCACCGTCCTTCTAATATCTCAGATCAAAGCCTCGTGATCTATCTTGATCCCTATCTGTTATTACCCACTATATCCAATCAATCAGTAAATTCTGTCGATTTTGCCCCTAAAACATTTCTGGAATCATCTACCACCCTCTCTCCCACTACCATTCACTGGCGTAGGTCACCGGTTCTTCTCATTACAGGGTTTATAATTATGTCAACAACTTACTAACAGGTCTCTCCCCTACTCAAATCAGTTTGCACACAGAAACCAGAGTAAAATTCTTAGTACCTAAATTGGATCGTGTCATTTCCCTCCTTCAAATCCTCAAGCAGCTTCTCGGTGCACATAAATTAAAACCCTAACTCACAGAACGCAATGCCAATGCCCACCTGGATGGCCTCTTTCCTGCCCCTCTGTCTGTCTCAGGCTCCAGACGGGTTCCTTGGTCCCTTTCAGCAGTCCATGGTCACGCTGCACACTGCCAGCTTCTTTGCTTCCTGCAAGGCTGGGTTTATATGTTGCCTTCTCAGAGAGGACTTTCCTGGCCATCCTCCATGGCAGGTTTCCCTCTGTTTCTCTTTCCCAGTGCCCTGATTTGGTTTTCTCTTCATTGCATGTGTCACCATTTTTAGTCATTTTGTTTATGCCATTATGATTTTTATCATCTCCTCCACCAGACTGTAAGTTACACAAAGGTACGGACCACGTTTATCCAGCTTATCATTTTAACCCTGGTCCCTGTCACAGAGTCTAGTGAGTAACACATCATGAGTCACAAAGGGCACATATTATAGAAAATGCAAGAATAGGGCCGGGCGCGGTGGCTCAAGCCTGTAATCCCAGCACTTTGGGAGGCCGAGGCGGGTGGATCACGAGGTCAAGAGATCGAGACCATCCTGGTCAACATGGTGAAACCCCGTCTCTACTAAAAATACAAAAATTAGCTGGGCGTGGTAGCGCGTGCCTATAATCCCAGCTACTCAGGAGGCTGAGGCAGGAGAATTGCCTGAACCCAGGAGGCAGAGGTTGCAGTGAGCCA
>NW_022436975.1:4270247-4349670 GCF_009761245.1 Sapajus apella | reverse complement strand
AAAAAAAAAAAAAAAAAAAAAAAAAAAAAAGAAAATGCAAGAATAATGTAGTCTCACTTCTCAGTTATTCTTAACGATGAAAACAACAAAGAAACAAACGAAAACTGGGATTTTAGCACCTAACACTGAAGCTTCAAAGCTACATGTAAAATGGTGACTCCAGTCTTAGCTTCAACAAAGCAGCACACCCTTACTATTTCCTGACTACCAGTGGGAGCAGTCACACTGTACTAGGGTATAACAAAGTAGCAGAAAAGGCAAAAAGTCTCCGTATACTATTTTTTCAAGAATAACCAATATCACATATCACACTTTGTATGAAAGAAGAAGCCACTTGGCCCCAAAGGTATTATGTAAATGCCTAATATGATGAAAACATGATTCATTGATTTCAAAGAGGTAGAGAAATCCTAGGCAAATCAGCTGATTTGGCATCCTGTCTAATAAGACAAAAGTCAAAGGTTAGCTTTACAATGAAAGCAGAGCTTAGGCTTCAACGAAACACCTGTGTTAGTCTAGATCTTTTATTTTATTTTATTTTTTATTTTTTTATTTCTTTTGAGATGGAGTCTCAGTCTGTCACTCAGTCTAGAGTGTAGCAGCCAATCTCGGCTCACTGCAACCGCCACCTCCCAGGTTCAAGCAATTCTCCTGCCTCAGCCTCCAGAATAGCTAGAATCACAGGCACGTGCCACCACACCCGGCCAATTTTTTGTATTTTTTAGTAGAGATGGAGTTTCACCATGTTGGCCAGGCTGGTTTTGAACTCCGAACCTCAAGTGATCTGCTTGCCTCGGCCTCCCAAAATGCTAGGATTACAAGTGTGAGCTACCGTGCCCAGCCTTTTTAATTTTTTAATTTAATTTTTTGAAGATGAGCCAGACTCAAGGCTTAAGTTTAGAAAGCTTATCTGAGAGGTGCACAGCCAGAATGGTGAGGTGAGAAAAAGACAAAGTGAGGCAAAGGATCATGAGACAATACACTGCTTGGTACCACACTCCACAATCAGCTGCGGACTACAGGCAGCCTTTTACCAACCTCTCCTCATGCAGGACTCTGGAATAGTCTACAGCAGAATGAAAGGAGGAAGAAGTATATTTGCCCAGCTTCTTCTGAGGCAGGAGGTGGGACCTGACTTTGGAGAAAGGGCTCAGACACTAGACCAGATTGAGAACTAGTTAAAAAAGGGAAAAGGTGAAAGCACCTACTCTTGTGTGTGTGTGTGTTGGGGGGGGGGGTTAATTTTTTATTTTTTATTGCATTTTAGCTTTTGGGGTGCATGTGAAGAACATGCAAGACTGTTGCATAGGTACACACATGGCAGTGTGATTTGCTGCCTTCCTCCCCTTCACCTATATCTGGCATTTCTCCTCATGCTATCTCTCCCCAAATCTCCACCCCACACTGTCCCTCCCCTATTTCCCCCCAACAGACCCCAGTGTGTGATGTTCCCCTCCCTGTGTCCATGTGTTCTCATTGTGCAACACCTGCCTATGAGTGAGAACATGCGGTGTTTGATTTTCTGTTCATGTGTCAGTTTGCTGAGAATGATGGTTTCCAGGCTCATCCATGTCCCTACAAAGGACACGAACTCATCGTTTTTGATGGCTGCATAGTATTCCATGGTGTATATGTGCCACATTTTCCCTGTCCAGTCTATCATCGATGGGCATTTGGGTTGGTTCCAGGTCTTTGCTATTGTAAACAGTGCTGCAATGAACATTTGTGTGCATGTGTCCTTATAGTAGAATGATTTATAATCCTTTGGATTGCTGGGTCAAATGGAATTTCTATGTCTAGGTCCTTGACGAATCGCCACACTGTCTTCCACAATCGCCTACTCTTAACACATATACACCTGCGTGCCATGTCAGTTTACCATTGTCATGGCAACACCCAGAAGTTACTGCCTCTTTCCATAGCAAAGACCTGATGACCCAGAAAGTACCACCCTTTTTCCAGAAATTTCTGCATAATTCTCCTCTTGGTTTACATAGCATTAAAAGTTGGTATAAATATGCCTGCAGAATTGCCTCTGAGCTGCTGCTCTGGCCTGTGGGGGAACCGTGCTCTGCAAGGAGCAGGCCCTCTGCTACTGCTGTACACTGCCGCTTCAATAAAAGGTACCATCTAAAGCCACTGGCTTGTCCTTGAATTCCTTCCTGGGTGAAGCTAAAAACCCTCCCAGGCTAAGCCCCAATCTGGGGGCTCATCTGGATTCCATTTCTCATTGTTCAAAAGTTACTCCAAAGAGGACTAACTCCTACACTTCTGGATCTTGTCGTCTGGCCTCACGGTGGCCAGGTGAGAAGCTAACACCCACATCACAACGTTTCATCATCTGGTCTGAAAGTGGAGCGGTGACTCAGCCTGAGCAAGCCTCCAGCTGACAGATAAAGGAGACGAGGGTCAGGGGAACCAAAACGCAGCAAGCCCATCTGCAATCTTGAATTTTCTCTTCTAATTTCCTTAACAGGAGACAATCCCAGCTAAATTTCAGCAGTTCCAGAGTAAGTTACCTTTTTTTTTTAGGAAGTTCTAACATCTCAGGCCACAGTCTGACTCCCAATGACTGTGCTGTTGTTACTACCACTTATATTGCTTTTATGTCACGCCAGGCAATGGACTGAGCACACTGCAAATATTATCTCATATTTTCCTTCCAATAAACCTATAAGGTTAGTGTGAGTTTCCTTAGAACAGAGATGAGGAAACGGAGCTTAAAGAAATTGACTACCATGTCCAAGTTCCCATAACTATTGAGGAGGGAGCTGGCATGTGAGTCTCAGCTGCTGGATTCCAGGTTTGGGCTTAACCACCTTGGTGGACTGACCCCTTCACATCCCATTCGTCAGGATTGCTCCTCCAGGTGACACAGAAACTTAATCTCTAATTCTTCAAGTACTAGAGGCCACTTTCACACCCTAAGCCATGACTCCACTGTCCATTCTTTATTTACAATCACCTTGGTCAAGCCACATCAGTTATGCCCATAAAGGTTCTTGGATATCATTTCTTTATACAGCCATTTCCTAACTTGCAGTGCAAATGAGAAGAATATAAAAAGTCCTCCTCCATTTTCCATTTAAATTTGATCTTTCTCCAAGTAACAGCACACACACACACACACACACACACACACACACACAACACACACACATCTTTTCTCACAGCATCTGGTACTATAATCTGTTATGAAGGAATTTACAGCTGCATTCCACAGCTTGTTTTTCACAACATTTAGAAGTGTTTTTGTTTTCCGGCAGAATTATCAAGTGTTACTATATTGAATGTATTTACAGTGTTTCTACTTTGTTTCCAGAAAACTCTAATTTCTCAAGGACTTCCTGAAAACTAATCACCAAAGCCTTGAAAAAGAAAATTAAGGCCAGGCACGGTGGCTCACACATGTAATAACAGCACTTTGGGAGGCTGAGGCAAGTGGATCACCTGCGGTCAGGAGTTTGAGCCGAGCCTGGCCAACATGGTGAAGCCCCTTCTCTACTAAAAATGCAAAAAAAAAAAAAAAAACCAAAATGGCTGGGCATGGTGGCGGCCACCTGTAATCCCAGCTACTTGGGAGGCTGAGGCAGGAGAATTGCTTGAACCCAGGAAGTGGAGGTTGCAGTGAGGTGAGATCACACCATTGCATTCCAGCCTGGGAGATAGAGCAAAACTCTGTTTCAAAAAAAAAAAAAGAAAAGAAAGTAAAATACCAGAATAATATGTGCTGCTCTGTATTCTTTATTTCAAAATTTCTAAATTCTATATGGTAATAATCCTTATCAATCAAATATCTGATAGTTATAGAATATTAAGTCACTTGAAGTAAGGTTACATTTTAGAATAGAGAAGCACAGGGAGTAGCTGGGATACAGATTTGTCTAAACTTTGCTTTGGATCATAGCTTTGCAACTTTTACTAGCTGAACAATCTTGGGAAAATCACTTCAATTATTTAAGCCTTGTTTCTGGTAACTTAAGGGTAATGGGTTCTATCTTAGGGGATATAGGGAGGATTGACATAGGATGACAATAGTTTCTGACTCATCTTTAATAGTCAATAAATGTTCTGAGTATTTTTGATGATGCTTATTCTCACCATAAATTCATAACGTGGAGCTAAGCAAGCTTTGCAATCTTCAAGATTACTGATTAATGTCTTATGCTTTATCACATTCAACCCTCAAACATTTTCCACCATACTTAGTGGCTGTATGCATATTTTTTCCAGGCAAATTAATGTCAATATCTTAATACAGCTGCACATTCAAAGATGGGAATACAAGGGCCGGGTGTGGCGGCTCATGCCTGTAACCCCAGTGCTTTGGGAGGCTGAGGTGGGAGGATCACCCAGGGTCAGGAGTTTGAGACCAGCCTGGCAAACCTGGTGAAACCCCATTTCTACTAAAAATAAAAAAATTAGCTGAGCATGATAGTGGGTGCCTGTAGCCAGCTACTTGGGAGGCTAAGGCAGGAGAATCACTTGAAGCTGGGAGGCAGAGGTTGCAATGAGCCGAGATTGTGCCATTGTACTCCAGCCTGAGTGACAGAATAAGACTCCATCTCAAAAAAAGATGAGAATACAAGTCCAAAGAGAATACCTTGCAATATATTAATATGTTTTTTAAAAACTCACAATATATTAATTTGCAAAAAAATTTCTGAAATGAATATATTTGGGAAACAATGAATATGCTAGTCTCTCTTGACAGTCCACATGTCCACTGGCATAATAAAGACTCAGAGAAGGCCAGGCGGGGTGGCTCATGCCTCTAATCCCAGCACTTTGGGAGGCTGAGGTGGGCAGATGACCTAAGGTCGACAGTTCGAGACCAACCTGACCAACATGAAGAAACTCCGTCTCCACTAAAAATACAACAACAACAAAAAAAAATTGGCCTGGCATGGTGGCACATGCCTGTAATCCCAGCTACTCAGGAGGCTGAGGCAGGAGAACCACATGAAGGCAGGAGGCAGAGGTTGTGATGAACCGAGATCACGCCATTGCACTCCAGCCTGGGCAAAAAGAGCGAGACTCTGTCTAAAAAAAAAAAAAAAAAAAAAAAGGATCAGAAAATCCTTACAACAAAGAATCTGTTTAAATTTGTTTCAACTTATGTTTTCTGAAATTATTTGGACATATACTGTTTTTGGTTTTTTTTACAGAACATCTAGTACTCTCTTGCTGAACTCTAGTGTTACAGAGAACATGGTCTGGGAACACTTATTAGAAAATGTAAGACGATATTACTAAGGTACAAATGAGAAAGCTGCAAGCATGACCACAAGGGAGAAATTCTGGAAGAACTGAGAATCATGATCTGGAGTGTGTTTCCCTGCTGCTAAGAAACTCTGAGGTATACAGTCATTATAAGGCAGGAGCACAGTTGCACTTAGCAAGAAAGTCATTTTCATTCAGATCATTGGTGTGAAGTGAAACAGCACACTTGTGTATAAGGCAAAAAAAAAAAAGCGTACCTTTCTATTGGCTCAGGCACTGTGAAAACAGTCTGTTAATTTTGGTAGTGCCTATATTAGTAAGGCTTTATTTTTACTAATATTGATTTAATTTGTGATTCTGTATTTCAACTACTGTATTGCCTTTAAAAAAGTAAGTAGTTCACAGGGTAATTTGGTGAGTCTCCTGAAGACAAGTTCTGCTGGCTGGACTCACGCCTGTAATTCCAGCACTTTGGGAGGCCGAGGCGGGTGGATCACCTGAGGTCAGGAGTTTGAGACCCGTCTGGCCAACACGGCAAAACCCATCTCTACTAAAAATACAAAACTTAGCCAGGCATGGTGGCACAAGCCTGTAATCCCAGCTACTTGGGAGAATCACTTGAATTTGAAAGGGGGAGGTTGCAGTGGGCCAAGATCATACCACTGCACTCCCACCTGGGTAGCAGAGCAAGACTTCATCAGGAAAAAACAAAGACCTGGAACCAACCCAAATGCCCATCGAAGATAGACTGGACAGGGAAAATGTGGCACATATACACCATGGAATATTATGCAGTCATCAAAAATGATGAGTTCGTGTCCTTTGTAGGGACATGGATGAACCTGGAAACCATCATTCTCAGCAAACTGACACAAGAACAGAAAATCAAACACCACATGTTCTCACTCATACGCGGGTGTTGAACAATGAGAACACATGGCCACAGGGAGGGGAGTACTACACACTGGGGTCTGTTGGGAGGAAATTGGGGAGGGACAGCGGGGGATGGGGAGTTGGGGAGGCATAACATGGGGAGAATGCCAGATATAGGTGAAGGGGAGGAAGGCAGCAAATCACACTGCCACGTCTGTATCTATGCAACAATCTTGCATGTTCTTCACATGCACCCCAAAACCTAAAATGCAATAAAAAAATAGGTTCTGCTTCGATGCTGAGCAGTGAGCATGCGCCGGCAGGATGCACACCTGCAGCCGCAGACACTCAGCTTGAGCTCCGCTCCTCGACTTACTTTGCTACTCGCCAGCTGCTGCAGCCTTCAGAGATCAGCGTCCTCTGTAAGCCTGGAACAAGATAACTCATGCAGCGGCGTTTTCTACAGCACAGCACTCAATTCTGTGTACACACAGGTATAGTATCGACGTGAATGTGGTTAGAAAGTGGGGAAGAAAGGTTTACAAATGTGTATGAGCAAAAAATGTCACGGCCACAAACTTGGGGGTGATTCTTTTCCTCTTTGCTGATGTAAGTGGGGATTGCTGCGCCACTCCCCAAAAGAGAAGCTAACTGAAGAACAATTTCAGTCTTCTGCACTGTTCTCCATGCATGAGTTTATTTCTGTGAGCAGGGAGCAGCCGGCCTTTGACTTTCATCTCTTCCCTGGTATCTACTGATCTATGGTTATGATGCTCACCTGGACCTCGGGGCCTGGCTCTTTGCTGCCCGCTGTCATGGCCTCCTGCTCATCTCTGCCTCAAAAATATGACTGAATATCAAAAATATTAGGCTATATGGAAGAAATCAATAAAAAAGTCCACATCTTATATGTCATCATTGTTATAAAATGTTCGGAAAAGGCAAATACTTACAGATGAAAAGCATATCAATGATTGCAAAAGGGTGAGAGCAGGGGTGGAGATTATCTTTTTGGGGAGATGGCAATGTTCTAAAATTGGATTCTGGGCCAGGTGCAGTGGCTGACACCTATAATCGCTGCACTTTGGGAGGCCGAAGCTGGCAGATCACATGAGGTCAGGAATTTGAGACCAGACTAGCCAATATAGTGAAACCCCATCTCTACTAAAAATACAAAAATTAGCTGGGCCTGGTGGTGGGTGCCTGTAATCCCAGCTACTTGGGAGGCAGAGGCAGAAGAATTGCTTGAACCCAGGAGGTGAAGGTTGTAGTGAGCCAAGATCATGCCACTGCACTCCAGCCTGGGCGACAAGGCAAGACTCCATCTCTACATAAATAAATAAATAAATAAAAATAAAATTGGATTGTGGTGATAATTGTACAACTCTGTATTTATGAAAAATCACTGAACTGCACTTTCGCAGAGGAGAAAGGGAGGGGAGCCTGTAGGCCCCAGTGAATAATTTTTGTTCACGTTATTAGCAACCTTATTTACTTGCCCCAAATGTAAGCCACATTCTCCAGTCTAGCTCCGCCTCAATAAAGATATCCTTGATATCCTTGCCTCCTCCTCCTCCCCAACTGTGAGGAATGTGAATGGCCTTTCAGAGAGACACCCAACAACCAAGAGTATCACTTATCATGAAAACTAAGTGACAAGCCTATAAAGAAAACAGCAGCCTGTACCAAGGGATGGCAAGGATGTGGAAAACACGGGATCCTTGCACACAACATTGGGAATGCAAAACGGGGCACCTGCTTTGGAAAAGAGTTCAACGCTTTCTTAAAATGTTAAACATGAACTTACCATACAACCCAACAATTTCACTGCTAGGAATCTATTCAACAAAAATAAAAGGATATGTCCATACAAAGATATATATGTGCGAGCTGGGTGGATCACACCTATAATCACAGCACTCTGGGAGGCAGAGGCAGGCAGATCACTTGAGGTCAGGCGTTCGAGACCAACCCGGCCAATATGGTGAAAACCTGTCTCTACTAAAAATTAGCCAGGTGTGGTGGCACAAGCCTGTAGTCCCAGCTACTCTGGAGGCTGAGGCAGGAGAATTGCTTGAGCCTGGGAGGTGGAGGTTGCAGTGAGCAGAGATTGTGCCACTGCACTCCAGCCTGGACAACAGAGTGAGACTTCCATTTCAAAAAAAAAAAAGTACAAAACAAAGATACTTAGTGAAAGTTAATAGCATTCTTATTCATGATAGGCCCAAACTGGAAACAATTTAAATGTCTATCAAGTGGTGAGTGCATTACAAATGTGGAAGGCTGGGTACAGTGGCTCACACCTGTAATGTCAACACTTTGAGAGGACAAGGCAGGAAGGCTGCTGGAGTCCAGGAGTTCGAGATCAACCTAGGCAATGTAGTGAGACCCCATCTCTAGAAAGAAAAAAAAAAATTAGCTGGGTGTGGTGGCAAGCACCTGTAGTCACAGCTACTTTAGAGGCTGAGTGGGAGGATTGCATGAGCTTGGGAGGTCAAGACTGCAGTGACCCGTGATTGTGCCACAGCACCCCAGTTTGGGCAACAGAGTAAGATACCATCTTTAAAAAAAAGTTTTATACCCATACAATGGAATACTATCAAGCAACAGAAAGCAATGGACTACTGATATATGCGAAAATATGGCGGAACTTCAAAAATATTAGGCTACTTGGAAGAAACCAATAATAAAGCCTATATATTATACGTCACAATTGACATAAAATGTTCAGAAAAGGCAACTCGCTAGAGCTGAAAAGCATATCAATGGTAGCCAAAGGGTGACAGCAAGGGTGGGGATTATCTTTTTGGGATGGCAATGTTGTAAAATTGGATTGTGGTGATAATTGCACGATTCTATAATATTTATGAAAAATCATTGAATTGTACTTCTACAGTGAGTGATGTTTTTTGCATGTTAATTAAAATCTCAATAAATGTGTTGAAAATTGACCAAAGTACATGATAGTTTCAAGATTGGTGTGCTTTATGTAACTACTGAAAATAGGAATTTTGTTTGAAAAAATGTTTTTCACAATATTATAGGTCTTTGGGGGGTAATGACTGCCCTCTGCCGTATGTTAATAACCCTGCTGGGGTGTGCATAACTGAAAATCCTGCTGCAGTGAAGACTTTCAGTTGGGCCACTACCCTACCTGAGAAGGCCCAGTGCACTTAACTTGGGAGCTCTTCCAACAGCAATGCTTCTGGAAGGGTATTAAGTGTGGTAAGTATGTTTAAAGAGTCTCTTAATTTTTAAATTTATTTAAAATTTTTATTTATTTATGTTTTTGAGACAAGGTGTCACTCTGTTACCCAGACTGGAGCACAGTGGCACAATCACAGTTCACGGCAGCCTTGACCGCCTGGAATCAAGGCATCCTCCCACCTCAGCCTCTCAAGTAGCTGGGACTACGGACACTCGCCATGACACCTGGCTACTTGTTTAATTTTTATGTAGAGACAGGGTCTCAATATGTTGTCCATGCTGGTCTCAAACTCCTGGACTCAAGCAATCCCTCTGTGTCCACCTCCCAAAATGCTGAGATTACAGGCATGAGCCACTGCATCTGGCCAGGATTCTCTTCATTTGGATAAGATTCTTACAGCTACTTAATATAGTCTCCATTACAGAGGGTTATTCCTTGATTTTCTGAGAGGCTGTATGTAAATTGTTGACTAATCCCTGTTGCCCTAACGCCCCTAATATTGGCTACATGAACTCCAACTGTAAATATTTCCTTAAAATAACAGTTTTACTTCCTACAATGCCTTCAAGGGTGGTGCATTACATTTTCCACGGTAGGTTTTTGTTTATAAAACCAAGTAAATGTTTATAAAGCTATACAGATGGTCTGGTTCAGAATACCATTAATTTATTAAATAATACTCTTACAGTTTAAGGGCCATGCCCAACAAACTCATTTTCTCTGGGAGGCTTATGGATAGGTTTAGGAACATTAATCATGACAGAATTATTTTAACATTCTGTAGGCTGCAATAGTTAATTATTAATTAAATTAAATTCCACAGTGCTATAAAATAGATGATAGCTGGATGGATGGATAGACAGACAGACAGACAGATGGACGGATGGATGGACGGACGGACGGACGGACAGACAGACAGACAGACAGATAGATGATAGATAGATAGATAGATAGATAGATAGATAGATAGTTTGAATTAGACAGCTAGCACAAAATCTGGAAAGCAGTTATTTAGGTTCAATTGTTATTTCTCTCACGCTCTGCGGCTGCAAGTTCAGATGGAAACCAGTATTGTAGTTGCTACAATGAGTATGAAAATGGCCATGATAATCAAGAGGTGGAACACTGACATTTTTTATAAGCTGCTGATAAAATATTATAGAACCAAACACCACGGAAAGGGAAATTCTATAATTTTTTAAACTATGAAGGAATGGGAGAGCATTCCAACGTGGCCAAGTGAATTCTATAGCTCTGTAACTGGAGGTCTAGTAAAGTCTTAAAACTCTACCCCAGATGATCAGAAAAGTGAAACATTATCCAGCAAGAGATTCTACTGTCAATCAATAATTGAGTTCCATAAAAAACTCTGGTGAATTGAGGCAGAGCAATGTGACTCTTGCCCTCTTTTTCTCCTACAATATTCCAAAAGATTTTATTTTTCCTCATGGCAAAATAAGGCCCAAGACTTCCTCACTTAGAAATCCTTGTAGCTGATGTTTTCTTTTAAATTTGTAATTGTGGTAAAATACATCTAACATAAAATTTCCCATCTTAATCATTTCTAAACGTGCAATGCCATAGTGTTAACTATACTCATATTGTTGTGCAATCAATCTCCAGAGCTCAGTTATCATCTCCAAACTGAAACTCTGATCTCATTTAAACAGCTGCCCATTTTCCCTTCCCCCACCCCCTCGCAACCACCATTCCACCTTGTGTCTCCATGAATTCGACCACTCTGGGCACCTTATGTAAGTGGAATCATACAATCTTACTTTTGGCTTCTGACTTATTTCACTTAGCATACTGTCCTCAAGGTCCATTCATGTTATAGCACATGTCAGACTTTCATTTCTTTTCAAGGCTGAATCATTTTCCATGGTTATGTATACGTCATATTTTGTTCATCTATGTATCTGTCAATGGACATTGGACTGTTCCCACTTTTTGGCTACCGTGAATAATGCTATTATGAACATGGGTGTACAAATGTCTCTTTGAGATACTGATTTCACTTCCTTTGGATATATATGCCCAGAAGTGGGACTGCTGGGTTACCTGAGAATTTCTATTTTTAACTTTTGGAGAAACGTTCATACCATTTTCCATAGTAGCTGCACCATTTTACATTCCTGCCAACAGTGCACAAGTGTGACTGAAATAGGTTCACTGCCCAATGCACACAGTTAATCAATAAGCCGAAGCACCAGGTTGTAGCAGGCAAAGAGGTGGAATCATGGGGTCACCAAATGAGGAGATGAGAGGAGCTCAAATCTGTCTGCCTGAGGAGTTTGGGGGTAGGGATTTTTAAGGGTTTTGGAATGGGCTGCAATGTGGAGATCATGGATTGGTTGGAAGAGTGTGGGGTGAAGTCACAGGACAGGGACATGAAGAGGCTGTATTCTCATGCTGACCCCATTACTCTGTGGGAGTCTTCAAACTGGCTGTTGGAATTTGGGCTCTGAAAAACATCACAAGTGATCCTTAAACAAAAACCTTATGATTCTAATGTCAGAGCTCCTGACTATAGGAACAGCTGGGACGTACACGGTCAGCATCTAGGGCTATGTGACTTTTGACAACGAGGAAATGGGCCCAAGTGCAAACTGATTAGGACTGAATTAGAACTATTTCTGTCCAGAACCCAGCATGCAATTCTTGTCAACACTGTGGGATGGCTTCACAAGGCTTCCAATTTCTCCACATCCTTGCCGACAGTTGCTATTTTCTGTTTTGTTTTGCTTTTTTTTAATAGTAGCTACCCTAATAAATATGAGGTGATTTAATTGTGGTTTTAATTTAATGCATGATATTGAACATTCTTTCATGTGCACGTTGGATTTTGAAGCTGATTTCAACTTGCACAAACATCACAAATCCAATTAGGGCCAATTATTTTGTCACTACATCCCCATTAATCATGCTGTTTGTTCAGGAGATTTCCCTTTCTTTGAAAGCATTTTCCAAAAATTATGGCTCAGAACATCTACGTATCTGCAACAAAAAGACATTTCAAAGTCCTATGCTTTTAACAAGAAATACCATGAGAATCTCAATGTGTAGATCCTTTGAAAACAGAATCTATCACAAATAAGCTTGGCCTAACAGCTTATTTGAGTTGGGAAAGTTCCATTTCACCCCGGGTTGGTGACTGCATTAGTTTGCTAGGGTTGCCATAACGAAGTAGTACAGATTGGGTGGCCTGAACAAGAAAAATGTATTTTCCAGTAATTGTGGAGGCTGGAAATCCAAGACCAAGTGTCATTGGGCTGGTTTCTCTGAGCCCTCTGTCCTTGGCCCTCATCTCTCTGTGTTGTCAAATGATTTCTTCCTCTGTGAGTATCAGTGCCCAAATTTCCTCTTCTTATAAGGACATTAGTCATTTTGGATAAGGGCTCACACAAGTGATTTCATTTAACCTTAACTACCTCTTTAAAACCCTATCTCCAAATACAGTCCCATTCTGAAGCACAAAAGGTTAGGGCTTCAATGTATGCATTTTGGAGGACTCAACTGGCTCCAAAACAAGAGCTGGGGCAGACGAGGATGAGGTGATGGCAGCACTGCTGGCAGGGACCAGCCAAGGCCAGACTCCAGTTCTAGCGGGGTAGAAGGCTGCATGGCAAGGCCTGTTATGGAAAGTCATGCTACACGTACCCAGGCTTACTCTCACTTCTTGAGGATGTGTTGGATCATGAGCATAGTAACCTTGAAAGTGCCTTTGCAAAATTATGACAGTCAGATAAATCGGGCATAGTTGACTTCATCTTGCTTCTGCCCTCCCAGCTGTCCTTGTCATTCCTGGCTGCAGACCGAGCTAACTTTGGGAGAAACCTAGTTTATAGTTTAACCTGAAATAAAGGATGATAATAGTCCCTCCCAAAAACAAACGCTCTTCTTGCTCAGGGACTGAAAACTGCCTCTGTAAGATTAATGAAAGGATACAAGGTAAGAACCGTGGGAAGGGAGTGAACCCTGCTACAATGCAGGCATAGAAATCCCTTATTACTCAGGCGTCGTGTGTCCAGGGGTCACAAGGTTTGTGACTTCCCCAATTGTTCCTACACAGAACATCACTATTACAGAACCTAAGACTGATTTTTTGAGATGTTCTTCAGACTGGCTCCACCTGGATTCATGATTCAGCTGGTCCTGTGGCCCCACCGAGAGGCAGACTCAGAACATGAGGACTGTTTTTCACACCCGTATGATTTCACCCCCTACCAGTCAGCAACACCCGTTCCCTAGCTCCTTGCCCACCAAATTGATCACAAAAACCCTGACCTCCAAGCTTTTGGGGAGACTGCTTTGTGTGATAACTCCATTTCTTCCATGTGGGTGGCCTCACATCAAACTCTTTCTTTACTACAATTCTGTAATCTCTGTACATTAATGTTATCTGTGCAGTGGGCAAGAAGCACTCATCACGTGATTACAACCTAAGTTCTATTTTTGTCCCAAAAATAGGGGCTAAAAATGAGTTAATTAGCTTCAGTGAAAAATCACAGCAGGCTGGGCATGGTGGCTCATACCTGTAATCCCACTACTTTGGGAGGCCAAGGCAGGCGGATCACTTAAGGTCAGGAATTTCAGACCAGCCTGGTCAACATGGCAAAACCCCATCTCTACTAAAAATACAAAAATCAGCCAGGCATGGTGGCACACACCTGTAATCCCAGCTACTTGGGAGGCTGAGGCAGGAGAACTGCTTGAACTAGGGGGCAGAGTTTGCAGTGAGCTGAGATGGTGCCACTGTACTCCAGCCAGAGTGACAGAGAGTGACAGAGCGAGACTCCATCAAAAAAAAAAAAAAAAAAAAAAATCACAGCAGAGAGTTTGGCATTTCTCTCGGCAGACTTGCTGCTGCTAATGTTCTTGCTGCACAATTCTTATCTCCCTCTTCAGTCTCTCGACCAGAAAAAGAACACAACAGGCTTAGTCCTGCAGTCTGGAAGTCTTTGTGCCCTCGGAAGCTGCCTCTAAAGACAAAGTGTGCACAGTTTGTAGGGACTTTCAGCTGGATCGTATGTGATACCAATGAGCTCCTCCCATCCTAGAGCTCCAGCGTGCAGAACAAGCACATCTTCTTTCACGTACATTCTAGCCTGTGATTGGGAAAAAGGAGCCCAGAGCCCGTGTGTGCAGACTGGGGCTCGTTGTGGGTAGTGGCGGCCGCTGTAGTAACCCTTCTTCTCTGGCTCTCCAGCACCATGGGTAGTTTAGAGCTGGGAAGGGGAAAGCAGCAACACAAGAAGGAAGGTGGTAAGGAAATGAGAGGAGGTGGACACCAGCCAGCTCCTGGGACGTCTCCAGGCCACACACAGAGCTTCCTCATCAAGCCCTGGACGCTACCTTCACTACGATGCAACTGCCTCCCTCAGAGACCATGCAGGCAGTGCTCTATGTGGACGGACCATTCAGGAATGAGGCAGGGTGCTGGGGGGAAGGGGGATGTCCTAGGAAAGGCCAGCTTTGCTAGGAGAACTTCGTCTGGATTGGAAATTAGAAAGTGGTCCATAAAATCAAGAGTGTAATCTCTTGACAAACACATTTTGAGGTATTTTTTGTGAGTGATTTTGTCATCTTCCAGGACATGAAAATGTTTAATTCTGAGAATCTGGGTTTGGAAGGTCTGACTTCGCTGTGGATGGCATGACAACCCCCGTGACCCACATGTACACCTCTGGAGGGTCTTCTGGAATTAAAAAACCGGAAGTAGCTAGAAATCATGAAAAATGGAAGGACAACCAACCCCTGCAGTGCCTAACTAGCCTGAGACATTCTTCTATTGTTTCTTATTCCAGCCTCAATTGACAAGGCCACTGGACTTTGTAACCGACCTTGGCCAACCTCGTGACTCCACACCCTATGACCCCCTTTCAGCTTGCAAAAAATCGCACTAAACTGTAACTCCTGTAACTTTCCACTGCCTTCCCCACAAGCTATAAAACCAACTCCTCTCCCACATCCCTTCGCTGACTCTTTTCAGACTCAGCCTGCCCGCACCCAGATGTATAAACAGCCATGTTGCTCACACAAAGCCTGTTGGGGGGGGTCTCTTCATTCAGAGTGCATTTTTTAACATTTGGTGCTGAAACCTAGGACAGGAGTACTCCCCTGGGGAGACCAGCCCCCTCTCCCTGCTCCCCCTCTGGAAGAGACCCACCTGAGACCTCAACACATCAGCCCAGCCCAGCCCAGCAGCTGACGCTCCGCATGCCGAACAGCTCTCTCGCCACCTTCAGATCAGCGACACGGTCTCTCCCTCTCTCTCACTTTTCCTTTAAATACCAAGGAGATAAGTCTCTCCCTCTTTTTATTTTCCTTTAAATCTTTCTCCTTCTAGTAGAGACAAAGAGACACTCTTTACCCGTGTAGAGCCAGAAGAGACAAGTCTCTCCCTCTCACGCAAAAACTCCGACATCGGTCACAGACTGGGGAAGACAGTCTTCCCTTGGTGTCTGGTCAATTGCGGGATGCCTGACTTGATCCTTCACCCACGTTACAGCCCAGGAATCAGGCAGGGACACCTACTGAAAACCCTAGCAGCTGTTCGCTCCTTCTCCTCGTCTCTACTCTGCTTCTTTCCTTAAAACCTATCTCTTTTGCCAGGGGCAATATTCCGCCCTCTATTCCCCTGTCTTCGCCTCTAGCCTCTGTCCTCAAAAACCTAAAGCCTCTTCAACTGCTGCCCGATCTGAAACCTAAATGTCTCATTTTTTCAGTAACAAGGCCTGGCCTCCATACAAATTAGACAATAATTACAAATGGCCAGAAGATGGCACCTTCAATTTTTCTATTCTGTGAGACCGAAACAATGATTGTCAAGAAATGAGTAATGGTCTAAGGTGCCAGACGTCCAGGCAGTTTTTTATACTCGAATCCCTCCCTAATCTCTGCTCCTTCTCTCCCTTCTGTCCGCCTCCCTGCTTCCACCAGTAACCCAGAGTCCCCCTTGTCCATCGACCCTTCAGACCTTTCTCCTCCCCGCCTGTCCGAACCAGGCCCCAATCCAGTCCCTCCTCTTCCTCTGCCCCCTACCCTCCGTATGCCCCTCCTGTCACCTCCCCACCTCATACCCTGTCCGGCTTACAGTTTAGTCCTGTGACTGACCCCTCCGCCCCTCCCCAACAATGCCCCGTTTGAGAGGTGGCTGGAGCTGAAGGCACAGTCGGGGTGCACGTTCCCTCCTCTTTATCCAACCTTTCCCAAATTGGCCAATAGTTAGGCTATTTTCATCAGATCCTCCAATACTTATCCCAGTCCTGCAATCTCACCTGAAGAGACTTAAATGTCATCCTTCTACTCTCACCCCTAAAGAATGCTTAATATGCATTTTACCACTCCATCAGCCCCTAACATTAAAAAAGCTACAGAAATTAAAATCTGGCCCTCAAACCCCACAAGAGGAATTCATCAACCTCACTTTCAAGGTGTTCAATAACAGAGAAGGCGCTGCTGCTACAGATGTTTGCCTCTGCCGTAGGCAGACCCCAGCCACACCGCTGGCTCACAAAGACTTCAAAGCACCTAGACTGCAGTGTCCAGCTGCCTCTTCCCGACCTTGCTTCAAGTGTCGGAAACCTGGTCGCTGGGCCAAGGAATGCCCACAGCCCGGGATTCCTCCTAAGCCCCGCCCCATCTGTGCCAGGGCAAGGGAGGGGGTGGCATGGAAAGTTGGACTATCTGATTCGCATCGTTGCTCCTCGGCTTGGTGGCTGAAGACTGATGCTGCCCAAACATCTCGGAGGCCCCTGGGACCATCACGGATGCCAAGCTTTGGGTAACTCTTATGGTGGGGAGTAAGTCCATCCCCTTCTTAATCAACACGGGGCCACCCACCCCATCCTGACTTCTTTTCAAGGACCTGTCTCCTTGGCCTCCATAACTGTTGTGGGACTTGCTGGCAAGGCCTCCAGGCCTCTCACAATCTCCAAAGTTTAGTTTCCTCTTCACACTTCACACATTTACTTTCAGCCCCTTGCCTTCTCCAGCTTTATGCCTCTTTACTGAAACACCCACATATAGCCCCTTTGAACTCCTATATGGCTGCACCTTCCTGCTTGGGCCTAACCTTATTCTGGACACCAGTCCTCTTGGTGACTATCTTCCAGTCCTCTCACAGGCCAGACTGCTAATTTTCTTTATTCCAGATACCCAGCCATATGAAGACACCCTAGCCGGAAGGTCAGTCCTAGTTAAAAGCCTAACCCCTTGGTCTCTGCAGCCTTGGTGGACAGGACCCTTCCTGGTCATCTATAGCACCCCAACTGCTGTCTGTCTACAAGACCCTCCCCAGAGGGTCCATTATTCCAGGATAAAGCTGTGTCCATCAGACAATCGGCCTGACTCCTCTACCTCCTCTTGGAAGTCGCAAGTAGTCTCCCCGACTTCTCTTAAACTCACTCGTATCCCCAAAGTGGAAGAGTAATCCTACATAAACCTAACATACCTTTGACTTTCATTAGGCATCTTTATCCTAACAGCACTACTTAACACAGTCACCCCTGCTACCTAAACCACACCTCAGAAAGTCTCTGCTTCGATTATTTTCTGTCTAACTGTGCTCATACTCACTGCACTCATTTCCTTTTCATGCCCTGTTTTTGTTTACAGTGCCGGTTTACACTTTTCCTTCAGGCAATCTTGGCCAATATCAGGCAAATGGTTGTTCTGGACCTGTCTGGACTGGCTGGACACTCTAACTGGAGTCATGGCTTCTTCCAATCCTTAGTCCTCTGATACCTATCTTTCTCCTTCTCTTATCCGGACCCTGTGTTTTCTGATTAATCTCTCAATTCCTACAAAATCGTAGACAGGTGATAACCAATCATTCAATATAGAAAATGCTCCTAACAACCCCACACTATCACCCTTGCCCTGAGACCTCCCAGCAGTCTAAATTCTTTACTATCTTTAGATTTCTGCACCACCCCCAATCCTGCTCAAAGAAGCCCTGAGAGACATCGCCCCATCACCCCTCTGTGCCAGCCTTCCTAATATTCCACTGCCTTCCACTCTTCATTTCTTTTTCCTTTATATTACTAATATAAAAAGACAGGAATGTAAGGTTTCATCACTCCGTGGACGGCAATGGCAACCCCCGTGACCCGCACGTACACCTCTAGAGGGCCTTCTGGAATTAGAAAACCTGAAGTAGCTAGAAATCATGAAGAATGGAAGGATGATCAACCCCTGCAGTGCCTAACCTGAAACATTCTTCTAATGTTTCTTATTCCGGCCTCAATTGACAAGGCCGCTGGACTTTGTAACCGACCTTGGCCAACCTCGTGACTCCACACCCTATGACCCCCTCCCAGCTTGCAAAAAAACTGCCCTAAACTGTAACTCCTGTAACTTGCCACTGCCTTCCCCACAACCTATAAAACCAACTCCTATCCCAGCCCCTTCGCTGACTCCGTTTTCAGACTTAGCCTGCCCACACCCAGGTGAATAAACTGCCATGTTGTTCACACAAAGCCTATTTGGGGGTCTCTTCATTCAGAGTGTGAATTTTAACAGTGTTGACAAAAAAAAAAAAAAAAAAAAAAAGAGAGAGAGAGAGAGAGAGAAACAGAGAAAAAATTAACAGAAATAGTTTATTCGGGCCAAACTTGAAGACTGCAACCCGAGCATTATTCAAGTTGTTCCAAATATATACTCTGAGTAGCAGCAGTTTACAAGTAGATTTTTAAAGGCAGAAAACAGGGACAGAGAGTGTTTGTTAGGAGTTCACACTCGTTCACAGAAATGGCATTAACGAGTGATTGGCTACACCTTGTTAAGCTATCGGGTATGGGTTATAGCGTCCAGTGTCCAGTGAGGCATTATTAAGTTAATTGCTAGCTACTTGTTGCAATAGCAAGCAGTTGTTTTTCTTTTAATTTTTAAAATTTTATCTTTTGTAGCAACAAGGTTCTCACTTTGTTGCCCAGGCTGGTCTTGAACTCCTGGTCTCAAGTGATCCTCCTGCCCTGGCCTCCCAACATGTTGGGATTATAGGCATGAGCCGCTGCACCCAGCCGAAAGCAGTTTGAAGACATGAATACGTAGCTCAAGGGGGAAGTAGAACATGATGGCTGTCTCATTATGTCTCTCTGGGCCTGATTATTTAAAAGGACTCATAGAGTTCTCAAATAAAAGTTCTTATCTTTTCTCACCTGGTGTAGGGAGAGAGGGAATGAGAAGGGGTTTTAAAAGCATGTCATTTTAAAACCCTTTCTCATTTCCTATCTCTCTGATACCAGGTGAGATTTTAACGGACGTGCTTGGCTGGGTGTGGTGGCTCACGTCTGTAATCCCAACACTTTGTGAGGCTGAGGTGGGTGGATCACCTGAGGTCAGGAGTTTGAGAGCACCCTGGCCAACATGGTGAAACCGTCTCTACTAACAATACAAAAATTAGGCAGGCGTGGTGGTGCACGTCTATATTCCCAGCTACCTGGGAAGTTGAGGCAGGAGAATCACTTGAACCTGAGAGGTGGAGGTTGCAGTGAACTGAGATTGCACCGTGTCACTCCAGCCTGGGTGACAGAGCAACACCCTGTTAAAAAAAAAAAAAAGCGATACCAATCAGAACTGTGATCTTATAGTATACATCACAATTGAGGGAGGGAGCTCTGAAACGCAGACCTGCTTCCAATGGCATTTCCTGCCTTTTAATCTCCAGGATTTGGCACTGTTACAGCCTTTGTGCTATCAATTTCCTTCTCTACTCAGGAGTTCCCTCAGATAACCTGCCTTCTGTCTTATCCTCTCAGGCCTTCACCCTCTTGGAGTTACAAGGGGGTCTTTACAAGTTAGTAAATAGACTTCACAGGTTAAGAGAAGGAAGATTTTTGTTTATAGGGGACCCTTGACCAAAACCTCCTTTGAAGTAAGATTGGGATACAATGTTTCACACCCATGATGCTGATGTTACATCAAGTCAGCATTTTATTTATTCACTAACTTAACAACTATTGGTTGAGCTCCTAGAATCGCAAGCACTACTCTAGATCCTGAATCTACACCAGTAAATGAGAGCTCAACTGGTGCCTCCTCTTGTGCAGTTTATTTTCTTGTGGGGAGACAACAGTCAATTGACAAGTAAGCAAATCAAAAAATACGTAATATGATCGACCTAAAAGGAAGACCCTGAGGCAAAATTAATATAAGAGAGTTTATCTGGGCCAAGCTTGAAGGCTGTGTAATTACCAGGTGAATTTTTCCTACTTGGTGCACTGACAAAACCAATTCACTGAGACCATGCTATTGCAGGAAAGAAAGAGTAATTGACAAGAGACTGCCACATGGGAGACAGTGCTATTACTCAAATCAGACACTCCAAGGACTCAGAGGCTAGGGTTTTTACGGACAATTTGGTGAGCAGGGACCTAGGGAATGGGTGGTGCTGATTGGTTGGGAAGGAAATCATAGGGATGTGGAATATGGTCCTCTGGGTGGGGCCACGGGACTGGTTGAGTCATGAGTCACAGTCTGGGTACAGTCAGTTTGAAAAACATTTCAAAAAAAAAAAAAAAAAAAACAACGTTAGCTTCCACAGTCATGATGTTATCTATAGGAGCAAATGGGGAAGTCATGAATCCTGTGCTTTCTGCCACATGGCTCTGGAACAGAAAGAGATTACAGAAACTACACCTGCGTCTTAGCAGAGTTCAGGCTCCCCTCATAATCCTGTTCTTGTGGCCTTTCATTAGTTTTACAAATACGGTTTATTTTTGTGAAGAGCTAGTATCATCTTTGTTTTAAGGTTAAACTAGAAACAAAACATCTCCCAAAGTTAGCTTGTCCTCTACCAGGAATAAACCAGGACAGCTAAGAGGTCAGAAGCAAGATGGAGTAAGCCCTCTTAGATTTCTCTCACTGTTGTAATCTCTGCAAAGGTGGTTTCAGTTGTAATTCCATAGGTTGGATTTGCCCTCAATATACATCCAATTAGCAACAGTTACAGTAGGTTTTCAAAGTAAAAGAAAGAGGCAGTTCCTACGTTGTTTAGCAAGAAATTACATTAAAATTACATAAGCAGTTGATGGATTACACACTGTTCTTTGTATGACAAACTCCCTCACATGCAGATAATGGGTGAGGTAGTCAGGAACCAAATGGCTTTAAGCCACAGCGGGAGCAGGGTGGAATGACTGGGCCCTGCTCGTGTCTCTCTGCACCTGCATACTTCACATAGTGCAGACTGCACTAAGCTATTTCTCTTTTCTCAACATCAACAATAAGTGCTATGAAGAGTGTCTTAAAGAGGGATATGACATGAATGTTGCTCCACATTGGATGACTGGAGAAGCACTCTGATGAGGTGACATTTGCGTGGACCCTGAATGACAGGAGGAAGCCCCTGGTGCAGAAGTCTGCAGGCAGAAACGTGCCCGCAGTTTTCAAGGGGCAGAAACAATCAGTCCTCGTGGCTGGGAGGTCGTGAGACCTGGTGGGCAGGTCTGAGCAGTCCTGCATGCTGTCTTCTTTTACCCAGGACCTCAAAGAGTCACAGTGAGTGGAAAGGGGACCATGACGGTGCAATTTAAGGCACAGCAGGGGCAGTGTAAGCAGAGAAGGAAGTGCATCCTAGAAGGGGAGGTGCTGGCTGTTGGGCTTCAGAAGTTAATACCCCAACAATATGGTACCTTGACATGCTGAACTGACGAAGCCTCAAGGTCTCTTTCCGTGGCTCACCTCCTACCATTTCTCCCAAATCACAGAAGGAAGTTGAGATTTCTTCATCTGCCTAACAGCTGAACCAACTAAGAAGAGCAGTTGTTTTTTCTTCCTCTCCCTAAAAGACCAGGAATGTAATGATGCCTGAACAGACCCATTCACAAGATAATGTATAAATTAATCTCGATTCCCTGATCCATTCATTCTTCCTAGTAATACCCTCAACAGAATTCTGCTTCTCTCCCTCCCATAACCTGTTTTCCCAGGATGGCATACAAGCGTGTGAACCCCACTGGGGGTGGGTGAGTACTCTGTGGTTCTCTTTGTGTGCATTTAGGACTTTACTCCAGCTAATCTGCCTTTTGCAAGTTCTTTTTTTTTTTTTTTTTTTTTTTTTTTTTTTTTTGGGACGGAGTTTCGCTCTTGTTACCCAGGCTGGAGTGCAATGGCGCGATCTCGGCTCACCACAACCTCCGCCTCCTGGGTTCAGGCAATTCTCCTGCCTCAGCCTCCTGAGTAGCTGGGATTACAGGCACATGCCACCATGCCCAGCTAATTTTTTGTATTTTTAGTAGAGACGGGGTTTCACTGTGTTGACCAGGATGGTCTCGATCTCTTGACCTCGTGATCCACCCACCTCGGCCTCCCAAAGTGCTGGGATTACAGGCTTGAGCCACCGCGCCCGGCCTGCAAGTTCATTTTTTAAAGAACCTCCCAAGGGTGAAGGGAAAGTTTTCTCCCATGGCCCCTACATGGCCAAGCATCATGCCCAATCAGGCATGCACAGTGCCTCAGAGGGTCTTGCAGCAGTGGTTCAGGATGCCACACTCTGAGAAGAGCCTCCAAGGATCCTACCCTGCCAACACTTCAACCCACCACTTTCCTCTGCCTCTGGGGAACTTAGAGATCAACTTATCATCATTTCTAGGTGCTAACCTGAGTTCGACAATCACAGGATGACTTTTGTTGCTGGTTGACTTCCTTCTCTTACTCATTTTCATTTCTAGATAACATTCTCTTCATTATATGGATGGGCTTGCCTTTCCTCTCTCCTCATCCACCAGTTTTCTTCACTGGGTGTTATTCATTCCCAACAGACAATGTTCGGGTTTGTCTCAGAGTCACAAAAAAGGAAAAAGTGTCCCTTAAGAACATTTTTAAGGAAAAATATGTCTTCTAATTTCTTAAGCTTAGAATAAGTTAAAAGCAAAGGAAAGGATTGTAACTGAAGTGAACTTACATTATCAGGGTCAGTTTAGTTTAAAAAAATATTGATTTAATTTCTAACATATACTAGCATTACATATACAATGAGTTCATATCTGGGAAGGTAAATGAGATGAGATTGAAAAATACATATAGTCAGACATGGTGGTGCCCTCCTATAGCCCTATCTACTTGACAAGCTGAGGTGGGAGGGTCACTTGAACCCAGGAGTTCAAGGGTGCAGTAAGCTATGACCGCAGAATTACACTTTAGCCTGGATGACAGAGCAGGACCCTGCCTCTAAAAGAAAAAAAAAAATATATATATATATATATATATGCGTGTGTGTGTATATATACATGCATATATACACATTAAATATATATAAGTTTATATAAAGAAGAATGAGTTTGGGGAAACATCATGAGTTTGTTTGCTTGTTTCGTTTTTCCAAGAGACAGCTGGATATATGAATGCGGAGCTTAGGGAAGAAGTCAAGGGTGGAAATACCATGTCAAAATCCTCTTTAATTTCAGGTGATTATCTTTGGGTCAATCTTCCTCTACAAATTAGAAAGGACATATACTCAGAAGCTAGTAGTTATGAGATTTCCATAGATTTCATTAGTGCTGCTGCATGCACTCATCCAGGAGCAGCACCAGGTATAAAATGCTTTATTGACCCTAGTGAGTTCAACTCAGGACCAATCTTCCTCCACAGTAGTTCTCATGGTGGTTTGACGGACATCAGTCAGTTGTTTTTTTCTCATATTGGGACTGTTTCTGCTGTCTGTTTTGATTTGGTTTTGTCGTCAATACCTTTGGCTGGAATCATCTACAGGGCACCTCTTGCTCTAGGAAGTGGTCAGACAGGTGGGGCTGAGGCATGGAAATGCACAGGTGCCCTTTGGGCCTAACCAGAAGCAGAACTTGGTCACTTGTCTCTACCGTATATAGGTACATATATGAACCTATATGTAGGTTCATATCCTGAACCTACAACTTGAGACAAGCAGCACCAAATCGTAAAGGTCCTGTAACCGCCCAGTGGGCTCCTCTTGCCTGCTGCCCAGATGCAGTCAATGTATCAAGACAGGGATTGCAATAGGGAGAGTTTACTGCACAGAGTTGGTTAGATGAGAGACTGGACTTTTAATCAAATCAGTTCGTTTTTTGAGTTATAAAGAACTCGGGTTTTTAAAGAATAATTTGGCAGGCAGGAGGCTGAGAAATGGGGAATGCTGATGGATCAGGTCGGGAATGAAATCTTAGGGATTTGAAACCATCTTCTTACACTGAGCCAGTCTGTGGGTGGGGGCGGGGGCACACGACCAGTTGAGCCACTTTACTGGTCTGGGTGATGCCAGCTGAGCTATCAGAATGCAGGGGTAGAAAAACACCTCAAACACCAACCTGAGAATTTATAATAGTGACGTTATGCATAGAAGCAATTGGGGAGGTTGGGAATCTTGAGGTCGTTGGCTCAAAGAGGGTTTTATTTTTTTCCTGTAAAAGGTTATTACTATCTTTGTTTCAAAGTTAAACTATAGGCCTGGGTGTGGTCACTCATGCCTATGATCCCAGCATTTAGGGAGGCAGAGGAGGATGAATCATTTGAGGTCAAGAGTTTGAGACCAGCCTGGCCAACATAGTGAAACTTCATCTCTACAAAAAATACACAAATTAGCTGAGTGTGGTAGTAGACACCTGTGACCAGCGACTGTGGAGGCTGAGATGGGAGAATTGCCTGAACCCGGACCAATATCAAGCTACTGTACTCTTGCCTGGGCAACAGAGTGAGACTCTTTCTCAGAAAAAAAAACAACAAAGTTAAACTATAAATTCCTCCCAAAGTTAGTTTGTTCTGTGCCCAGGAATGAACATGGGTACCTTGGAGGTTAGAGGCAAGCAGATTTTTTACTGTGATAATTTTCCAATGTCACATTTTCTTACTGTCATAATTTTGGAAAACCTGTTTCAGTCCTGATGTCTGCTGATACTAGGAAATGTTTTGCCTTTAAGTTCTCTCAAAGAGATTTGACATTTTAAATTGGGTGATTGAAATGGAAAAGTGGAAAACAGAGGAATAAATTTTAAACTATTCATACATACAATACACAGAAGTATTGTAATCCTATGGAAATATCCGCAAGATTTACATTTGACTGATGTATCCTATAATCATTGCACACTAAATAAATAAACAAGCAAGCAAATGAACATACAACCCAGAGAAAAGGTGCAAAGTTTCACATTCTCACTCAAGTAGAAAATGACAATGAAAGGTTAGACTGTTATTTTAGTTGTTTTGGCAGCTCTCAGTGGCCAGAGAAGCCATATGGGATCAGGAGTCATATGGAATATGGTTCTTCTCACCATTAAAGCATGGACCAGAAGAGATCAAAGATCCAGGGTTGCTCACAGACAGGTGCTGACAGCTACAAGCACCTGTGAATGCGCTCAGACCTCTCATGCATGAAGCCCTTTGGCCAAACTAGCTTCCTGGGCAGACGCTCTTCTCACCTTCTAAAGAAGTCCTGTAAGAATAAATAGTGACAGCTTTCCACCATCCATTTATCTCTCCGTAGCAAGAGACGCTGACTACAGAGTCTGGGATCTTAAAGAGGGAAAACTAGCAACACAGGAGACTGGAGTTCTGTGTACAAACTCCATGCTCTGAACGTGCTGCCCCTCAGCAAAACAGGAATAACAAACTGTAGTATTCCACTAACAGTGATCAGCCCTAAGATGAATCAGTGCCAAGCGCACTGATGTCTACAACTTGAATCCACACGTCTTATCCTAAATTTGCCATCATTTGTGTACCATAATATGAAATTTCTAGTGTTGTAAGATAGTATTGGTGGGCACTGAAAAGTAATTTAAGCAAGGGGAAATTACACTTCAAATATGGGCATCATAATGTTGAATATTAAATGCTTATTAATTAAAACTGAAAATTATTAGCAATAAAATTTTAATGACTTATACAATAATAATATTGAGTGAAATTAATTTGCTAATAAAGTTAGTACACTAAGTGACCTTACATGAAGGAATGTAAAAAACTTAGTTACAAAATATATTTATGGCACCACATAATATTTTAAATTATAAGCAAAATATGAGTATGGGGAAAGAAATACAGAAGGTAAATGGAGTAATGACTCTGGGTTGTATTCTAAAAGTATAATTTGAACTACTGCAAGTCCTTGTCTCCTCTGCAAATTAGATTCTCTTAGTAAAGTGGGTTTCTAGGAACAGTCTTTTCAATATGAAGAATAAAAACATGAGTCCTAGTCCTATAATCTATCTAAATAGAAATTAGAATTAAATGAGAGTTTAGAGATGAAAAAAATAAGGTCCAAAGAATCTGAGTGACTTTCTGGAGGTCACAAAGGGAATCATGCTGAGCAGGGAATTGAAAACAAATCTTCAGACAGGTGTCAGTTTAACTTTTGGTGGTGCCAGACCGCCTATAATGACCTAAATCATTCCATCTCCTCTCCATTTGGAGAATGCCTGCTTTACAGAGCTAGGTTTCAGCCTTACCTTTAAGATGATAATTGCCTATTCTGAATGCCCTAGGACAAGATGGGAGCCACTTACAGGAAAAAAAGTCCTCACCAGGAACCAAATCAACCAGATTTTCCAGACTCTGGAACTGTGAGAAAAGGGATGTCTATTGCTTAAGCCATGCGGTCTATGGTATTTTGTTACGGCTGTCCTAGCTAAGACAGCCATCTATTGAACGGGAGAAAATATTTGCAAATTATTTATCTGATAAAGGACTAATATTGAAAAAAAAAATATTTTAAAACCCTGACAACAACAAAAAAACAAACAATCCAATTCAAAATGGGGAAAGGATTTGAATAGACATTTTTCCAAAGAAGTTATTCAAACAACCAATGACCATATGAGAAGATGCTCACCATCACCAATAATTAGGGAAATACAAATCAAAACCACATTGAGATACTACTTTACACCTCACTAAAAAATCTGTTATTAAAAAAATAATAATAATAACTAGTGTTGGTGATACAGGAGTTAAAAAGAAATTATTTAGGTAGTTAGTAATGGTAAGAGAGTCCCTGGTAAGGCTTCCCTTTTAACAAAAAGCATCCCCCAAATCATTTCTTTTCTAGCAAAAAACAGACTGTGAAATCAAGCTGCAGACATAAATAAGCAATCTGGAAGCTTGCATTGGTAAATGCTGGCAGCTGTGCCAATAGAAAATGGCTACCTAGGTGCCAGGCATGCTCAACACAGAGGTTCCCGCTTCCCTTTTCTTTGTTGCCACATGTGTAGTAAAAAGGCAGGTAACATGGCGTTGGCCAGGTAGAGACCCCATCTGCATAGATTAGGGTGGGATGGCCAGCTTCTTTGTGTGCTATGCAAGTGACACACCTACCTGTTCCAACCCATCCCTCGGGCACTGTGTAAATTAGACACCACCTCCTCAAGACTGTCTATAAAAACCCAGGTATTTCACCATGAAACCAGAAGACCCGCTTGGGAGCCCCTCTCTCTCTGCAGGAGAGAAAGCTATTCTCTTTTCTCTTTCACCTATTAAACCTCTGCTCTTAAACTCACTTTGCATGTCTGTTTCCTTGATTTCCCTGGAGTGAGACAAGAAACCTCGGGTATTTACCCCAGACAGTGATACCACTTCATTAGCAAGGATGTGGATAAATAGGAACCCTTGTTCGTTGCTGGTAAGAAAGTAACATGGTACAGCTCAGAAAAAAAACAGTATGGCAGTTGCCCCCCAAAATTAAACATAGAATTGTTACACGAAAGGGGTCTTGATCCAGACCCAAGAGAGGGTTCTTGATCTCACGCAAGAATTTACAGCGAGTCTGCAGGGTAAAGTGAAAGCAAATTTATTAAGGAAGTAAAGGAATAAAAGAATGGCTACTCCATAGACAGAGCAGTCCTGAGGGCTGCTGGTGGTCCAGCTTTTGGCTATTTCTTGACGACATGCTAAACAAGGGGAGAGTTATTCATGCCTCCCCTTTTCCGACCACATAGGGTAACTTCCTGACATTTCTGTGGCATCTGTCAAGTGCCATGGTGCCGTTGGGACTGTAGTAGTGAGGATGACCAGAGGTCACTCTTGTGGCCATCTTGGTTTTGGTGGGTCTTGGCTAGCTCCTTTACTGCAGCCTGTTTCATCGGCCAGGTCTTTATGACCTGTATTTTGTGCTGACCTCCAACCTCATCCTGTGACTTAGAATGCCTGAAGCATCTGGGAATGCAGCCCAGTAGGTTTCAGCCTCATTTTATCCAGCTCCTGTTTAGATGAAGTTGCTCTGGTTCACACACCTCTGAAAGAATCACTAAAGGATCCATAAATTATACTTCTGAGTAAATACCCAAAAGAACAGAAAGCATCAGGGTCTCAAACAAATATGTGTATACCCATGTTCATAACAGTCTTATTCACATTAGCCAAAAGGTGGGAACAACCCAAATGTCCACCAATGGATGAATGGATAAACAAAATGTGTTATATACATACAATAAAATACTGTTGAGCCTTAAAAAGGAATGAAAGTCTGTCATATGCTATAACAGAGAAGAACCGTGAAGACATTATACTGATAAGTCAGACACAAAAGGACAAACACCATGTGATTCCACTTATATGAAGTAACTAGAGTAGTCAAATTCACAGAGACAGAAAACAATGTCAGTTAGCAAGGGCTGGGGAAAAGAAGGAATGGGGAGTTAACTGTTTAATAGATAAAGAGTTTCAGCACTGATAAAGAATGAAAATGAACTCTTACATAATATCAGTTTATTAATAATGAAGGATAAAGATGAGTTCTAAAAATGTTTGACACCCACAATTATTTGAATAGAAGACTGCTTAACTTCTCAAAAACATTCATTTCTTTAACCTCTGAAACACCTCAGTCATTTCAAAACTGGCTTAATGCCATATTATTACAGATGAGGTAAGAACTATCTCTTAGGATCCTTATGTCTAGATAGTTTTTCTGTTACAAAGGTCTCTCTTCTGCTTAAACCAAATCTCTTACAATGAAATTAAATCTCATTTCTCCTTTTTTGATGTCTGGTGGATTAGTTATATTTGATTTATTAAAGATTGCTTTTCCAAAATTAAAATAGGCGGTAATTAAGCAATCCTCAGGAAAGCAATCACTTTATGCTACATTTCTGCATACCTTCATCTTCTTCATAGGGCAAGTTGCCAAACTGAATTCCTGAAAGTGAAGGTTTTCCATCAGGAGCTTTGGTTGGATTGGCATCACAGGGGTTTGGGTAAATCCCTGTGATATAACTGAAACAATGAGGACCATCTGCTGTGTGCCAACACTCACACCCTGGTGAGGGGCTGGATTTATTGGTTAAATTTGATTAAGTACAAGTTTAAATTTCTGTGAATATAAACAGAATAGAAATCTGTTTATATTTAAGTATAACTTGCCTTCTTGATGTGCTATTTAATGAAGAATTCAGAACTGTGGAGTTATGAAATTTTACAGATATATTTTTAAATAAGTTTCCCTTTCAGAATACTCAACCAGAAAATATAACTAATAGAAGCCATTAATCTCATTGTAACTAAAATAACTTTCTACAGTGCAGTTTCCTTCTATTCAAATATTTGCATGATCTGGAAGCTAAAATAAATATTCAGTGGGGAACCAGGGGACAACTGTTTTCTGTTCTTTTGTAGTTTACTTTGCCGTGTTTGTATTATGCTAACATTTACAAAAGAAAAGTATCTTTTATAGCCAATTACACATTTTGATTCATGAATAATAGTATTCAAGGTATATGCAGGCTTATTATACGGATATTTTACACAATGGTGAGGTTTGGGCTTCTGGTGTGTCTGTTGCTCAATACTGAATATTGTACCCATTAGGTAATATTTTAGCCCTCACCTCCCTATTCTCCCTGCTTTTGAAGTCCCCAGTGTTTGTTACTTTCCTCTGTGTGTCTGTATGTACCCAACAAATATATAATTTAGCAAGGAGATAATTCTAGTTAGTACATGGGGTATCAGCATCTGTTTTTCTTAGTGTAAGTCATTTTTTGGCTGCCATTTATAATTTAAAAAATGACTTAAGAACATAGAATTAACTGGCCAAATTTTGTGAAAAATAAGCTTATGACCCTGATGAGTGGAATGGCATCCTTGCTTCCTGCCTTCAAATTCACATAGCATGCTGCATGGTGTTTGAGAATTTGCCTGGAGCCTGGGATCTGAATGAAACTTTCCACATCATGAAGGGACAGACACAGAGGAAGAGACACCAGGAGGGGACAGGGTTGGCTGAGGGTTGTCACCTTCCAGCTTTGTCATTTTGGATGTCAGCTGTACTGCCAGATGTTACATCTTTAAAACAAGCCACAGGTATGTTTATAACACTTGGGAAAGTTATGCTGGCTAAAGGAGAAAAAAGAAATTAGAGAATTAACTGAGGACTACTACAATTTAGTCATCCCTTCAGCCAGGCTCTAGACAAAGCGCTGGGGTTAACAGAATGCATAGTCAAGTCAGGGTAGCCCCTACCCATAGCTCTCCAGGGGCCTCCAAATCCTGGGGTGCAAGACTCATCCTAGGCTCACCCATCTTGAGCAGCCCTCATGGAAACACAGAGTCCAGGTCTTTCTGGGGAGGATGTAAGAGGAAAGGCTTCTGAGACAAGCGACGTCTGAGACGGATCTTGAAGATAAGAGACTGGTGCCAAGCAGCAAAGGAGAGAAGGACATCCCATTGCAGGAAGAAACCCAAGTGCACAAAGGCACAGAATTAAAACACTGTTAGGGTCAAGGAAAGTTAGGAAGTTTGGTGAGAATGGAACATAAAGTGGAGGTGCACTGTAAATGCTTCCTACACTACGTGTCAGCAAGTGGAGAAATTACAACTCTCACAGCATCAGGCACCAGATCCCTCACAGGGACTCAGGGTCCTGGCACATTCAACCTGGGTAATTTGAGGAGCATTAACAAGTTATCTGCAAAGGTGGGTCTGAGTTTAAAGATACCAAGAAGGGATAATGTCACCCCCTAGAGAGACTTTGCCAGCTGTAGGCCTGAAGGAGCAATGGAAGGAAGATCAGAACCCGGAGAGGGCAACCAGAAGCAGCACGGCCCACCCTCGGGATCTGGTGCAGAGGAAGGGCCAGGGGAGCTCCTTGCCCCACCTGGCCTTCCCCAGGCCCCTGCCATCTCTTGCTGCCTTCCATTGGCTGAACCTACCTGGAGGCCTAAGATAAGAGGTTTTTGCTGATGCAGTTCCCACCCTTCCTGGACCACAGAGCAGAACAGCAAGAAAATTCTGAGGGAGGAGAAGATACCCATCACTGGAGAACACTCTTTAGTGGGAAGAATGCTTTAGCACCTTGAGATAGTTGGTGAGACACAAAAGTCATGTCCAGGCAGCCGAAAGCATTACTAAAAGCCTCACATGCAACAATAAGAGAAGTTTGTTTTGCTCCAGAGAAGGAGATGAGGGAAGAATGTGAGGAGAGAGGAGAGAAACGGGAGAAGCGAACCACTGTGTCTAGCCTGTACACAGTGTAGGTTCTGCCAAAGAGAGAACTACAGGCATTCGGTGACTGTATGCCCCCGAGTAGACACATTGTTTGTGTGACCATATCATTGGTTTATTTTCTTCTGGAAACTGATCAAGGAACTAGGTTTCCTTGGAGCTAGGTTTCCAAAGAAGCAGAACAACTTGGTGGTACCCAAGGACAGCCTTTGTACAGAAGTGTAGAGGCAGAACAGGTCCTAAAATTCCTATAACTCTTTCAGGGTTATTGGTCTTCCACAGACTGTAAAGTTGCCAGGGTGTGCTCAATTTTACATGGACCTTGCAATTCTAAAGAATTATGGGTTAAATTTTTTATTTTTTGAGATGGAGTTTTGCTCTCGTTGCCCAGGCTGGAGTGCAATGGCGCAATCTTGACTCATTGCAACCTCCGCTTCCGGGTTTAAGCGATTCTCCTGCCTCAGCCTCCTGAGTAGCTAGGATTACAGGCACCCACCACCACATCCAGCTATTTTTTTTTTTTTTTTTTTATTTTGGTAGAGATGGGATTTCACCATATTGGCCAGGCTGGTCTCGAACTCCCAACCTCAGGTGATCCTCCTGCCTTGGCCTCCCAAAGTGCTGGGATTACAGACGTGAGCCGCCATGCCTGGCTGGGTTACTATTATTAAGAAGTTTGGAACCTGTTCTCCAAGTAATGGTCAAAATACAAAGGCCTTAATAACGTAGAGGGTTGTCATGTGGTCATGCGAAAGTTGGGCTGGAGTTGGGAGAGACTGAGAATGGAGTGGTCACTTAACAGGCTGTAGAAATAGCTCAGGCCAGAAAGATGATGCCCTCACCTATAATGAGGCCAGGGAGTTTACTCTTGAGTCTTCTTCATGTATTGTTCCAAACATAAGTCATAAATATCATCCTTAATAAAATCACTCAAAGTCTGTATGATTTCACTTAGTCTTAGTCCTGATGCTGTTTCATTTAACATGTGCCATTTGTTCAGTTGCCACTAATCACTTCCTGTGTGCATTTTGTGAGTTTCTATCTGTTTCACCTTGTTTTAAATAGGGTAACAACTTCTCTTTCTCTCCCAAAATAGTGTGACACTATAGCTCCTCTACCCCTTACCATCTGTTGTTTTTATAAATTAATCATTTTAACCAGGGAATGATGGTTTTACCTTCCAAGATATAAATCCTTCAAGGTTCTGTTATGTCATATTGGAAGACAGAAGACAATTTTTTTTAGCTAAATCGATTCTTTTTCTTTAAGAGATAATTGAAGAAAACAAATGCTGATTTTTCACTGGTTATCCTCCTTTTTATTTTCAACTAAGACTAGCTGGGCTATAACATAGTAAACTTGAGCATTTTGAAAAGACAAGAGATTTCATAACAGCATAAACATAACCAAAATTCACTGTAGATAACCCACAATGTTCCACATGCTTATCTGAAAAGACGTGACTTAAAAGGAATGTCAAGATTTAAAATGCCATTGTCTTGGGTGTAGACAATTTCCTAGAATTCAACAGTTGTATTTCCTACAATTTTCATCTTGGGGAAAACCATGAATTCTATGATATGTGATATTTATTTATGGCTCTGTTTTTTGAAAATTGTTGGACATGAGCCATTTTCTAATGTTTATATAAGGACAAAGTTACAAATTAAATCTTGGATAAAATTTACCTGCAAATATTCTCATGTTTATCAACTAAAAACAAAAACAAAAACAAAAAAAACCCACATGCTTTCATGAACCTAAATATATCCCACGGCTAAAGGAGTACTTATTTTAATAGCACGATCTATCTTGAATTTTTCCTTATTTCAGATAAAGCTAGTTAAAACATGGTTGGACTTTCTTCCATGGTACATTACAGGCACAGTGAGCAAAATCCCGTAGACAAAATTATACGCATTGCTTAGATGCTGTGTTCACACCTAGACAAATGGTATGTTTTTAAAGCTACATGCACCGGAGTTGCTTGAATCTCTTAATTGCTCATCAGTAGTTTATAAAACAGTAAAAGAATTAAGACTCTAATGTGGTTTAATGTCAAGGATTAAATTAGAAATGCTAAATAAAGAAACCTGCTCTTATTCAAAGAACATGCATTTGCATGTAAGATTCCAGCATAACTATTACTAAGTCTAATTTTCATCTCATCTAAAATGACAAAGAATGGAAATCTCAGGCAATTTGTCCAATTAAATTATAATATGGGCAAGATATGGTGGCTCACGCCTGTAATTCCATTTTGGGAGGTCAAGGTGAGATGATTCTTTGAGGCTAATAGTTTGAGACCAGCCTGGGCAACATGGCAAAACCCATCTCTATGAAAAAAAAAAAAAAAAAAGATTTAAAAATTAGCCAAGCATGGTGGTACGTCTTTAGTCCCAGCTATGCAAGAGGCTGAGGCAGGAGGACCATCTAAGCCTGAGAGGTTGAGGCTGTAGTGAGCTATGATCATGCCACTATACTCCAGCCTCGCTGACGGAGTCAGACCCTGTCATTAATCAATAAATAAAGTATAATACATATTCAAAAGTTACAAGTTTGATTGAAATTTAATAAGGGCGACTTGTGTTTCTCAAAGTGCAATCCTCAGACTGAGATAGAATAGGAGTGGGACATGATTTCTTCATAGATTTTTTTTTCTTCTCTTCACAAAAGCCACACCACTACCTCATGGGTGCTATACCCACTAACCCTGAGGCTTCTGTCACACAAGGAAAATAGCTATTCTTCTGTGTTCTCATAAAGTTTAATTGTTTCTTTTACTTAGAGAATTCCTAGCCTTAGGAGAGCTAAAAACACTAAACCAAGGTGGCAAGTGTCCTCCCTTGGGAAGGAAAGCTGAACAATTGATTACAACTTCACTGCCCCCACCAGACCACCAGGTGGTCCATTACTCAAGAGAATCACCACAGCCAGACATGCCAGCCTGCATCCCCCACCCCTCAGATGCTCTGCCCAGTCCAGCCTGCATACACTAGTCTTGAAATCAATTCCCATGCTTTGCTTTAAAAAAAAAATCCCGGCCGGGCGCGGTGGCTCAAGCCTGTAATCCCAGCACTTTGGGAGGCCGAGGTGGGTGGATCACAAGGTCAAGAGATCGAGACCATCCTGGTCAACATGGTGAAACCCCGTCTCTACTAAAACTACAAAAAATTAGCTGGGCATGGTGGCGCGTGTCTGTAGTCCCAGCTACTCAGGAGGGTGAGGCAGGAGAATTGCCTGAACCCAGGAGGCGGAGGTTGCAGTGAGCCGAGATCGTGCCATTGCACTCCAGCCTGGGTAATATAAGTGAAACTCCGTCTCAAAAAAAAAAAAAAAAAAAAAAATCCCTACTGGTTTTTTTGGTGAGCTAGCCAGAGGACTTTTACACCTCACCTCTGCTGTCTCCCTTGCACTTGAGCATAAGCCCCAAAATAAGTCTTATCTGGAAAATCCCCTTGGCCCTGAGTTAATTTCCATTATATGAGTAGCCAAAGAGCCCGTGGTCTGCAACAAAGCCACCTCTAGTCAGAATTATCTGAGATGTGTATCGTTTCCTAAATGTAGCAAGAAAAGTCTTTGATACTCTTGGGCCCCACAGTTTGTGCTCCTGGGTCACTGCCATGTGGCAATGCTTCCTTCACCTCTGCAAAGCTAGCTTTGATAAACTGTCATAAGGAACATCTGGCACTGCTATTCCAGGTCCAGATAAATGCCCACATGGGGACAGAACAAAAGCATGAGATGATAATATGGTTTGGATCTGTGTCCACACCCAAATCTCATGTTGAATTGTAATCCCCAATACTGAGGGAGGGATCTGATTGGAGGTGAATGGATCATGGGGTCAATTTACCCCCTTGCGGTTCACGTGATAGTGAGTGAGTTCTCACTATTTCTGGTTGTTTAAAAGTATATAGCACTTCCCCTTCTCTCTCTCTCTCTCTATCTGTCTCTCTCTCTCTCTCTCTCTCTTGCTGGCCATGTGAATATGTGCTTGTTTCCCCTTTACCTTCTGCCATGATTGTAAGTTTCCTGAAGTGTCCCCAGCCATGCTTCCTGTACAGCCTGTGGAACCTGTGAGCCAAGTGACCCTCTTTTCTTTATAAATCACCCAGTCTCAGGTAGTTCTTTATAGCAATGTGAGAACAGACCAATACAGATGTTCTTTTGGTTTTTACACCTTGCTGAGCACTTCTGTATGCTTAAGATTTTGTTTTATTTTTCTAGCAAAGTAAAATTTCCCCCTTAGTTACCCTAAATAAGAAAGGTAAGCTGCAATTTAACACTACCAACAGTTTTATAAAAGAGAGGAATGGTTTCCCTTGCCTAGGGCAAAGCAGCCACTACAAAACTTGACTATGGGTTTACTTCACAAACTGATAATTGGCACTCCTTATGCGCCAGGCAGTGATCTGAGTGCTTTACAAGCAGTGTTGACTTACAGAATTCTCTAGATGAGTCTATGAGGTAGGTACTATTGTTAGCCTCATGATAAATAATGGAAGAACATTTCTGTGGTCACCTCTCTGTGAGCTTTGGGGCTCAAGTTCTTGGAACTTTGAAACGTATCAGCCAACAACAAAACACTACCAACAAAAAGTTTGCTCCAGTAGAAGACGTTAAACAATTGGTGCATGAAATACCTTGTTATTTTTAAGTGTTACTCTGGGTGGCAAATAAAAAGACTATTAAAAAAACTCTTCTGTCAGGGGTCCCTTGGAGCTCTGGAGTAAATTGGAAACATAACAATGAAAAAGGAGCCTCCTTTCACACTTGGAAAAGAAGTCCCCAAAATGCTGGGTGCTGTCTGAGACCTTGCAACTACAAATCACTGGGGGTGGAACCCAGGACACTAGGGTGGAGGCTGTCACTCCCCACACCACTGGGACTTAGAGACTCGGAGCCAGCTTTTGGTCCCCTCTGTATCCTCAAAGCTAAGCAAAGAATAGGTAAGAAATAATTTAATTTTCAATAAAAGAAGAATTGTTTTTCAATGTGGCCATCTGCAGAAACTACAGTCCACCTTTATAGCAGTAAAATATAGTCATGGTCTTGAGGATTTTCCTAAAGGATTTTGCATGGAGGAATTTGGACTTCAAATCAGCAAAAGGAAGATAGGACACAGCTTCTGTGAAAGCTCCTCTAAGGAGGATGCAGCTTCAAGCGGGTAACCTCGTGATACCTTTTCATTCTGGATGGATAGAAAAACTTATCTGAAAATAAAACCTAAATTTGTGTGGGACTTTTTTTTTTTTTAACTCCTCGCAATATCCAAATTGATTGTTGATTTATTGATTGATTGATGGATGGATTGAGGCTCAATCCTGGGTCTCACTCTGTCACCCAGGCTGGAGTGCAGTGGCACAGTCAAGGCTCACTGCAACCTCAACCTCTCAGGCTATGGGGATTTATTGCAAGTGAGAAGTACACACTCAAGAAAGGGGAGTGAAGACAGAGTTGTACCCAGGGGGCTTTGAGGCTTCTACCTTTATAAGTTTCTTTAACCAAGGAATATTCACACAGATTCCTGGAAAAAGGTGAAGATTCCTTGGAACTGTAGTACCACCCATTTTTACCCAAATTCCTATCTAAGGGGTCTGGGGAGTCATGCCCTACAAACCATAGATTCTTATCAGACAGGTTTTATTTAACTCTATATATTGTCACTTATTTTCCAAGCTTGATTCTGGCATAATTGTAAGAGTTAAAGAAAGAGGAAAGAAACACAAAAAGTGGCTCAACAGTCAAAGACAGGTTTATTTTGGAGAATAAATATGAGGGGGGTTTCTGGTTGATTTTGCTCAGGAGCACTCTCTCTTATAGACTAAGAGTATTTATTGGTTTTAGGGGTGAGAGATCTTATCACAAGCTTGAAATGTTTCTGTGTTAGGGAGAAATTTATGGTGGGGTTGAAATGTCTCTGGTCAGAGGGGAGGTTATCTTGAGGATAACATCTTTCCAGCAGGTGGGGGGTTATCTCAGGGCTGACATCTCTCCAGCTAGAGGGGAGGTTATCTTGGGGCTGGCATGTCATTTGTGGCTTACGTTCATGCTGACCTTAGCTGTTAGGCTGATGCCCTTTGGATTTAGGCAGTTTTTGATCAAGGCGAACTTTAAAATGGTGGTGCTTGTCCAAGATGGCGATGCTCTTGCTCTGTCAATAACATTATGAGACAAGGAAGAAAATAAAAATATTTTACCCGCAAAACATGTTTTCTGTCACATTTTGAAATGGCTCTGCAAGCTGTCCTCTGTGAGGAAAAATTCACATCTCTAAAGAGTCCCTATTAGCACAGCTGGACCTTTTCCTTCCAGACCCCTCCAATTCTGAATAGATTAACAGAGTCTAGCACCATTTAAAGGGTCTTAATAGGAAATAGTTGTCATCTATTGTTTCTAAGGGCAGCTGCAATGAGACTTCAAGAGAACCTTGGTTTCCACAGTCTTTTATCTTAACCTGAACATTTGCTTTCTATTGATCTCAGGTCCTTAGACAAAACTCGATCAATTGTCAACCAGGAAATGTTTAAATTTACCTATAGCCTGGAAGCTCCACTCCCTTCACACCAATGGATTCCTTATAAGTATTTGATATCTCATGCTTCCCTAAAATCTGTAAAACTAACCTGCATCCCAACCACCTTGGGCACATGTTCTCAGGACCTCCTGAGGGCTGTGTCATGGGCCATGGTCACTCATATTTGGCTCAGAGTAAATCTCTTCAAATATTTTACAGAGTTTGACTCTTCCCACTACCATTAAAAAGAGCCTCAACAATACAAAAACTCAAACAAAAAACCTACCTCTTTTCACATTAACAGCTGCAAGCTGTAAGCTGTCTTTTTGGTGGGACAGCCATTCATATTCAGGAACCTCATTCCTTCCCTTAGCGCATTGGTGACGTTTGCCTGGCTCAAGCTGGGTCATTGGGAGAAAGGGAGGAAGACCCTGGAAAACGCACAGACACCATTGTAAACCTAAGTCCCCAAGGGCACAAATCACCACTGCTCACATTTCATCCATGAACATTTAGTCATTTGGCCAATCACTGTGCAGTTTGCTGGGAAACACAGCCTCGTTCTGTACCAGGAAGAAGAGAGATTTTGTCTCTTCTAACAATCTTCACTAAGCCACTCCCTGCTGGCCACTGTTGGCTTTCGGGATACAGCACTGAAAGAGAAAAGGAACAAAGTGCCTGCTAGCATGGAACTCACACTCTAGTGGGGTGAGACTCACAAACACAACCGTGGCATCACTGCACATAGCTATGAGAGCTATGATGAAATCAAAAAGGGGACCTGGGATGGAGAGTGACTGGGCCTGGGACAAGAAGGAAAACTTCTCTGAGGAACTGATGTTTCAGATGAGATAGAATAAAGCACAGTAAAACATAAACTGCATAGTATGTAATATACTGTATGTCTACCAGAACTCTGAGTATTAAATTTCAGGAGAGCATATACACACACCCTTCTTAGATTATATAAAACCAAAATCAAGTATTTTATCCATCTTTTATGGAAGCAAGACTCTCTTAGAGATCAAATGGAAGCTATTAATATAAATTGAAATCTGGAGCCATAAGAAGTGCAGAGATTGAGAATGACTTTAGGTAAGCACTTGAGATTGATGATATAATTTCCTCCCAAGGGAGCATAGCATATTGTATTCTGCTGTCAAGATATGTGAAACAATTGTACCCAAGACTAGGTCAAAGGATGTTTGAGTAACAAAGTCCACCTTGTCCATTGCCATAGATTCTTTGCTTGGCTAAACTTTAGTCAGGCTTCTGAATCTTCTGCTAAGCCCATGTGTGTGTTTTCTTATAAAATCCAGTTTCAGCAAACAGTCCTGCTTAGGTGGTTTAACAAGAAGCCCCCATCCTCAATGTTGGATCATCCTCAGTATCTGATCAGGTTTCTGATCCCTACCAGCCCCCAGGTGATGCCTGATCACCCTGCCTGCCTTCAGCAAGAATCCTGTTAGGTCAGTTTAGCCAGAATTCCCTTTGCCCTTGATGCTATCTCTTACTAATTTTCTATCCACTGACCCCAACCCTACTCCTTGGCTATCAACTCCCACCTGCCCATGCTGTATTTAGAATTAAGCCCAATCTCTCTCCCCACTCTAAGACCTTGTTGCAATGGTCTCTATACCTATGGAGATGGTCCTGAATACAGCCTTCCTTAACTGTATTTCAACAAGCGTCATTGAATAACTCCTTATTTTTCTTTTATTTCTCTCTTTTTTCCTTAATTTAGAGACAGGTTCTCACCCTGTCACCCAGGCTGTAGTACAGTGGCATAATCACAGCCCATTGCCCCCTCAAATTCCTGGGTTCAAGTGATCCTCCTGCCTCAGCCTCCTGAGTAGCTGGGGCAACAGGTGTGTGCCACCATATCCAGCTAATTTTTAAAAAATCATTTTGTCAAAACAGGGTCTCACTGTGTGTCCCAGGCTGGTCTCTAACTCCTGGGTTCAAGTGATCCTCCAGGCTAGGACTCCCATATTGTTGGGATTATAGGCATAAGCCACCATGCCCAGCTAGGAATTTTTTTTTAAGAACATTCAGCTACAAGTAAGCAGCAAGCATTTGGTGCAGATAAACAGGAGGCAAAAACTGCAGAGAGGGTTGATGGAACCCAAGCAACAAGAAAAGAAGGAAAGTATACAACAGATAAAGCTAGCTGGCTAAAGTTTTTATCAGTTGTAAATGATGAAAGACAGAAAGGTAATCTAAGAATACCATTTAAGCACATTAATATATGTTAGGCATAATTGTTGCATAAAATTATGCTACTTGAACTGCAAACTATATGATTCTCATTCCATAGTAAACTTTATCATTAAATCCTTTTTATCATCTATATTCATAAAGTCCCAGGTGGAAGAACACTTCTAATTTAATTATAATTTTATTATAAATAGTAAAAATGACATTGACCTTGAGCACTTACATAGATTGGAAGATGGGGCAGGAAGAAGAAATGGAGAGAAAGTGTGGAAGTGAATGTTACTCTCCTGTAAAGTAGGGACTCAATACATTACCTATGCTTAATGGAACAGGAAATGTAGGCTTATGTAGATTTTTTTCAAGACAGAAGATACAGTCAAAGAAATAAAAAATAGGAGCGCAGCAATGAGTGTACTAAGCGAAGAATCTCTGCATCCATCATTGCAAGAGGATGACAGTGTCTGAAAATAAATAATTAACGGTACTTAACAAAATTTTGAGTAAAGAAAATGAGCACCACAACAAAATTATAGTGGAATGATTAAAAGTGGGTTTACGTGGGATGGGTGGGCCAGGGGGTGAGGAAGGACTGGTAAAGAACTGTTGATTTTAAGTCCAACAGCAATATATGATTTATATTAACCAGGACATACATGTCACTTTGTTATAATCAAAAAATATAAATTTTAAAAATTTAATTGTTAATTTCCATAAATCATTAGAAATAAATATGTGAATCAGGTGGAACCTCAGGTGGAGGGTAAGCACTGTTGTGATGCTTGGAGTCCTTGCAACAGGCAAAAAATGATGACAGTAGTTCTCGGTGTGCTGCTTGGGCCCACGTGCCCTGCATCAGCATCCCCTAAGGCATCTGTCACAAACCACAACTCCTGGGCCCAATGCAGAACTAGGACTCCGATTCTAAGAAAGAGAGAATGGTGAGAATTCACATTTTTAACACAACAAGGCTCAAGTATTCAGGTTGCAGAGCATTTGAATAATATATTCCATGAAAGCCTGAGGTCTCAAAGCCACCTCTGTTTGAGATACAATGATACCTCTTAAAGTAACAAATGTTTTAAAATGTAGGGGATAGAGTGAATGCCTGAATCCATTTGCAGTAGAATGAATGCTTGCATCCCCCAAACTTCCTGTGTCACAATCCTACTTCCCAGTGGGATGATATTAGGAGGTGGGGCCTTTGGGAGGTGATTAGGTCATGAGGTGGACCTCTCATGAATGAGGTTAGTGCCCTTACAAAAGAGAACCCAGAGAGCTCCTTTGTCCCTTCAACTATATGAGGACAAAATGAGAATACAGCTGTCTATGAACTAGGAAGAGGTCCCTCATCAGTCACCAAATCTGCCAGTGCCTTGCTTTTGGACTTTGCAGTCTCTAGAATGGTGATAAATAAATTTCTGTTGATTTTAAGTCATGCAGTCTGTGGTATTCTGTCATAGTGGCCTGAATGGACTAAGACATTGTAGCTATTAGATGTCTGACTGAAGCCATAGCTACCAGAACCCATGGGCTGGCAGTGAAATGGGAAGCATGGACACTTGGGATGACATGGACAGTTACAGAAAGAAGTGACACATCCCTAATCTGTAAGACCCAGAGGAGCAGCAGCTGTTAAGGACAAGAGCAGAACAGAGCCTGGCCCCAGGGCTGCAGCAAGTAGACGCAGGAGGCACCCATCCCTGCACATTTCCAAGGGAAGGAATGCATTTGGAAATGAGGTAGCACCTCCACTTATTAAACTGGTGAGATCTGAGACTAAGAACTATTTCTCTTACTGCAGTTATTTTTGTTCATACCTTTTCGTTATCCTTACTGGGGCTGCTGTTGCCTGAGACAGAAAATGATGTTCCAAACAGAAAGCAAAATACTGTGAGTGTTTGTTTCTCTTTTGACTAAGACCCAGAAAACATTTTAAACTGATGTATGTATTTTTAGCAAGTACTTATTACACACAGTTTGTGGTTCACTTAATGTATCTTGACTACGGGTCCGACGTTGTGGTATGAAAGATGATTAAGAAAGAGTGTTTGCCCTCAAAGAGTCAATTCAGTTGAGAAGGCAAACAAGTATACAATTATAAAGGTGGTAAAGAGGTTGTACAGTTCTCCCTGGCAGAGTCAGTGAAGATAGAATACTTTGCATTGAAAGTTCAAAGAGTAACAAATGGAGGAGCAGACCCCACAGGAAGCTGTGTGCCATAACTAGAGGTATAGTGGCAATACATTTCAGTTAGGAAGGAGGCAGTGGCTTCAGTGGCTCTTACCTAGGCTCCTTACTAGAGTCAGCCAAGGAACCTTTAAAGAAATAATAAGCGATCAGCACAAACGGCCGAGTATGCAGCTTCAAGCACCCTTTCCTCCACAGAAACAACACGCAAATCCAGCAGAAACTCTCAGAATTAGCTTTGCCAGAACACAAAAACAACACAAAAAATCAAGCAGAAACTCTCAAAATTCACGTTGCCAGAAATGTGGGAAACAAGATCCAAGTGAACACTGAACGAAGGAAAAGCCAACTTACATACTGATGAATTATCTTGACTATTACTTTGTTAAGAACGCATATTTTTTCAAGAATGATGTTGGTCTGTAGTTTTCTTTTTTTCTGATGTCTTTGGTTTTATTATTAGGGCAACATTGACCTCACAGAATGTTTTACAATGTGTTTCTTCCTCTTCCAATTTCGGAAGAGATTATGTATAACTGGTGTTATATCTTTAAACCAATGTTCAGTTTGTATATCTTCTATTGGTTTTGAAGATCTCTGACTGACACAATGAACAAATTAAACCCAAAGTGAACAGAAGAAAAAAATTATAGCAACAATAAATAAAATTAAAAAGCTTAATCAACAAAACCCAAAGTTGGTACTTTGAAAAGATCAATGTAATTGACTTGTATTTTCCTGCTTTTTTAAAAAATCAGTCCAGTTTAGATGATTTTTTTAAAAAAAAGCAAGAAGATGCAAAAATCAGAAATAAAATTGGTGCCATTTGATGATTTTACAAAAATAAAAAGTAGTATAAGATGATACTATGAACTGTTATACACCAATAAATTAGATAACCTAGGTGCAATGGACAATTTTCCAGAAACATACAAATTACTCAAGAAGAAACTGATTCAAGAAGAAATAAAAAAATCTGAATAGACCCATAACAAGTAAAGACATTGAATCAGTAACCAGAAATCTCCCAACAAAGAAAACCCCAAGAGTAAACAGCTTCACTGTTGAATTCTACCAAATGTTTAAAGAATTAACACCAACACTTCTCAAAGTCTTCCAAAAACATAGAAGATAAGGAGACAATTCCTAACTCATTTTATGAAGCCCATATTACACTGGTACCAAAGCCAGGCAGGGACACCACACTACATGAAAATAAAACTACCAACAAATACTCCTTATAAATATAAATGTAAAAATCCTCAACAAAAAAATTAGCAAACAAAATTAGGCAGCATATTAAAAGGAGAATATCCTCAGTTTTATAAAGAACATCTGCAAAAACACCCTATAAATAACATATATTCATTTATGAAAGGCTGTTAATTGCCCCTCAGATCAGGAACAAGGAAGGATATGCACTCTAACCATGTGTAATCAACACAGTGCTAGAAGTTTTAGGCAGCACAAAAAGATGAGAAAAGGAAATAAAGACATAGAGATTGGAAAGGAAGAAATAAACTGTCTCTATTCGCAGATAACATGATAATTGATATAGGAAACCCTAAGAAATACACTCACACAGACACAAAAAATTTCTAGAAATACTGAGTTTAGCAAGGTGGCAGGATACAAGATCAATATACAAACATCAATTGTATTTGTATATTCTAGCAATAAACATTTTGAAATTGAACTTAAAAATTCAATACCACTTACAATTACTCAAGAAAGGTGAAATACTCAAGTATAAATTTCAGAAAATATGTACAGGACTTATATGCTGAAACCTAAAAAATGCAGACAAAAGAATCAATGGTATTATAAACAGAGATGTTCTGTGGCCATGAATGGGAAAACACAACATAGTATGCCAATTCTCTCCAAATTGAGATACAAATTCAATTCTCTCCAAATTGAGATACACATTTAACACAATTTCTATTAAAATCCCAGACTAATACGTTTGTAGATATAGACAAGATTACTCTAAAATTTATATAGGAAAGGCAAAATAATTAGAACAGCTAAAACAATTCTGAGAACAACAAAGTAGACAGCATCTCTATTCATTTTTAAACCTTTTACCTAGAGTAACGAAGACTGGATGGCACTGGTGCAAGGATAAATTCATAAATCAATGAAACACAATAAATAGCCCAAAAATAACTCCACATATGGACTGCCACTGATTATTAATAAAATAATAGCAAAACAGCTAAAATAACGAAAGCTACGTAAGAGAGGAAAAATAGTCTTTTCAATAAATGGTCCCAGGGAAATTAAATATTATAGGATAAAAACGAGACCCAACCTAAACTTCAAATCCTATATAAAACATTAATTCAAAATGAATCATATGAATTTAAATATAAAACTTTAAAACTTTTAGAAGATAATATAAAACTCCTGTGAGTTTAAGTTGGGTGAATTCTTAGACATGACTCCAAAATATTAATTCATAAAAGACAAAATTAATAAACTGAACTGCATCAAAATTAAAAACTTTTACTCTATGAAAACTCCTGTTAAAAGATGAAGACAAGTGCAGACAAAGAAAAACTGTTTGCAAACATTTGACAAAAGATCTAGAACAGATAAAGAACTCTTTCTTGGCATGGGAGCTCATGCCTGCACTTTGGGAGGCTGAGGTGGGAGGACTGCTTGAGTCCAGGAGTTTAAGACCAGCCTGAGCAACATAGTGGGACTCCATCTCCACAAAACAACAACAAAAAAGTTAGTTGGGCATGGTAGTGCATGCCTGTGGTCCCAGCTACTTGCGGAGGCTGAGGTGGGGGATTGCTATTGTATTTCATTTTAAGGCCTGTTCTATATGCTTGATTTACTACAATTACTACAATGAAAAAAGAAAAAGATGAATGCTTCCAATTCCTTTGTACAGCTCTGTGTCCATTTTTGACTGCTAAATATTTAAGCTTTGGAAGTAGGGTAAGCAGACTCCAGTTATCCATCTCTCATAATAAGGAACATCTGCACGTTGTTGATTTCTGACAGGGGTAAGCCATGGCCTCCTCTGTTTCCCCAAGTGGATACTCAATGATCTTGGACATAGGCTTAAGTATTTCAAAAATTAAATTAAGTGTATCTAAGCACTGGAAGATCACTTCCTATGATTTTATTTAGCTTTTGTTTTCTGTTGCATTTAAGGGGCACAAAATTATGCCATGTCAGGCAAAAGGATGGCCTTTTATTTCCTGGTTGTAAAAAAATTTCACAAATACTCTAATATTACTCTTGCAATCTAGACTTTTTTTTATTTTTTTTCACGAATAGGCACCACACATTCCACCATTTTATATCCCAGTTTTATTTATTTGGAGACATTTACTCCTGTGGATAATTGAATACCAGTCACAAGATCCTTCTTCTGTATTACAAATTCTGCCACTCGTTTCAGAACTAGTTATCAGGATTCTTCCTTTGCCTGGGTTTCTGCTGTCCCCCAAAAAGAAAGACATGTAGTGGGTGTAGTGGTGCACATCTGTGGTCCCAGCTACTCAGAAGGCTGAGGCGGGAGGATTCCTTGATCCCAGGTGTTTAAAGTTGCAGTGGGCTGTGAATGCTCCACTTTACTACAGCGTGAGCAGCAGAGGAAGAACAGAGCAAGACTCTGTCTAAAAAAAAAAAAAAGAAAAAGAAAGACTTGTAATCCAGTGGATAGAGGTAAAAGATGGTGGGCTCTTTAACCCCAGGTTGACCAGTCCATAAATATAATACTGTCTGTGGCAAGATTTCTTTGGAATTTCCTTGTCACCAAGAATATTAATCTCCTTCCAAGTCCAGCTAGTCTGGTTTTATGTGATTAACATAACACTGCTTCTATTACTTATAATTAATCCTGGCTTAAAAGAGGCACTCGCTTCTTCAAGTCTGGTTTTCATTATAAAAAGCATTTGCTGCGTGGCATGAGATAAATGATGCCACCATTCTAACACAACTCCTTTGGCTCCGCATACTTTTCTTAATAGTGAGGTAGAAAATTTTCAAATCCTTTTGATACACCAATAAGATTTTGTTATATTATTTTACTTTACCATATACAGATGGAAAAATTTTATACATGTATCTTCAGGCACTCTCAAGTGCATTTGAGGGTAGGGCCTTTGTCTTATATATGCCCTTGCCTTCTTCCTAGCACCGAATATTACCGCAATACGCAATAACTATTTGGTGTGAGAGTTGGCTAGATTATTTTTTCTTTTGTTGCATCATAGCAGATGGCCGGTGACATCTAGCTGGGCAATACTTTTCACTGAGTTTTTATATCACAGGTATGTTACAATTTCAAGCATGCTGAATTTCATACCAGAGTAAAAAGCTTCAATCATATTTTTTATATATTAATATCTTAGGCATATCTTTCATAAGCCAAGAAATGGTTTATTTTCACAGAAGGTGCTAATAGACCATTAATGCAAGTATATGTATTAGCTTATGGTTTTTTTTCCTAGCTACTGTGTTTTTTTTTTGGTTATAGGGTCTCACTCTGTTGCCCAGGCTGGAATGCTGTGATGTGATCATAGCTCACCGTAGCCTTGAACCTCTGGGCTCAAGCAATCTCTCTCCTGCCTCTACCTCCTGAGTAGCTGAGACTAGATGCATGTGACACCACATCCAGCTAATTTTTAAATTTTTAGTAAAGATGGGGTCTTGCTATGTCACCCAGGCTTGTCTCAAACTCCTGGCCTCGAGTGACCTCCTGCCTCAGCCTTCCAATGTGCTGGGATTACAGGTTTGAGCCATCACACCTGGCCTTGGCTACTGTTTAAGCTCAGGATTATCAAAGAAAAAAATGCACTAGACAAGTTAAAACAAGCAAGAAAGACTTTACTGAAGACTAATGAGAGAGAGAGAGACTGAACTCAACTTGAATAAAGGGACAGCCAGGTATTTATAGTCAGTGGGCAAGGTGAAGTGTTAGTGGATGAAAAATTTACTAAGGGGAGCTTGGTTCATTGTTATGGAGTCAACGTCTGTGTCCTCCCTCCCCACCCAGATTCATTCGTTGAAGCCCTAATTCATTCCTACTGCGGCTATATCTGGAGTAGGAAAACAATCAAAATTAAAAGGAGGTCATAAGAATAGGGCCCTGATTTACTAGGATTAGTGTCCTTATGAGAAGAGACATACTCTCTCTCCCTGCTGGTGCACAGAATAGAGGCCATGTAAGGAGAACACAGTAAGAAGGCAACCAAAATGGGAGCTCTCACCAGAAATCATCCTGCTAGTAAACTGTCCTTGGCCTCCAGAAGTGTGTAAAAATGCCTGTTGTTTAAGCCACCCAGTCTATGGTATTTTGCTATAAGGCAGCCTGAGCAGACCAATACAAGTACCAAGGGTGTGGGAATTCTTACAAAATCAGGCCCAGCAGGCCAAGCATGAGGCCTAGCCAAGAAGAGGGTTCAGAGTAGCGTGACAGAATTTGGTCAGGCAGGTTGCAGTGGCTCACACCTACAATACCAATGCTGTGGGAGGTCAAGGCAGGACGATCACTTAGACCCAGGAGTTTGAGACCAGCCTGGGAAACAAAATGAGACCCCCAATCTGTATATTTAAAAAAAAAATATGAGCCAGGCTCAGTGGAGTATGCCTGTAGTCACAGCTACACAGGAGACTGAGGTGGGAGTTCGAGGTTGCAGTGAGAGGGCTGATTATACCACCATACTCCAGCCTGGGTGACAAAGTGAGACCTAGTCCCTAAAACAAAACAAACCATACACATATGCACATACATACACACACACACAAAGTCTGGTCAGTCTTTTCTCTTGTTCAAGGAAAGAACAGACATTTTTCTTTCCTCTGTATAAGTCCATTTTTAATTTGGCTGCCTTTTGTTCATTAAGGACAAACTAAACTATTCTCTTGAGACTTGTAGTAAAGACTTTTTGCTCTATGGCAAGATCATTTAATGAAGGGTATTTCTATGAAAATGAAAGAAAAACAAAAATTGTTGGAGCAAACTATGAATCCAGCTGGTGATTCCAGACTTTAGACTTGAAGCATCTATAGAAGATGGAATAAGGATGGCAGTGGCAATCCAGCTGTCACCGCAAACTCCTGGTTTGCAGTTTGAATGTTCTGGTGATGACATAGACCTCAGGGAGGTTTTGGTGAGATTGTCACAATCATGGTTACTTCCTGAAGCAGAGTATGGCAGATGCAGGAGTTCCAGTGAACTTCCTGAGCGGCCTACACAGCAGTGGCTCTGGGCATGAAGGATGCCCAGACATGATCTTTTGTGATGATGAGCCCTTTGAAATTTATCTTGCAGGGCTTCTGCAGATCTAGGAGAAAAGGCAGGCTACAAGACAACCTAGAGTCCCACAGAGGATCTGGACAGGCAGGTTTTAGTTAAGTCGGAAAGATAGAAGACAAATGAGAAATGTTGGAAAGCTGTAACCAGATATTAAAGGACACTAGAAGAACTGAAAATTTGTTAAAGACTGATGCTATGCGTGAATGAGCAGAGTCCAGTCCAATTTACAGGTAAGCAACAAAACCAGGTAGGTGAAAAACAGAGAGGTGAAAAACAGCTCAAAGTGTACAGGACTAGAATCTGGTAACCCACAGGGGGGTGGTATAGTTTTCTACTGAAACACAGAATTCCTCTCTACAGTCAGAAACAGTTAATTTTCCCAGTAGACATATAAGAGATTCTTCTTATCATTATTTTTTGAAACGGAGTTTCGCTCTCGTTACCCAGGCTGGAGTGCAGTGGCACGATCTCGGCTCACCGCATCCTCCGCCTCCTGGGTTCAGGCAATTCTCCTGCCTCAGCCTCCTGAGTAGCTGGGATTACAGGCATGTGCCACCATGCCCAGCTGATTTTTTGTATTTTTAGTAGAGACGGGGTTTCACCATGTTGACCAGGATGGTCTCGATCTCTTGACCTCGTGATCCACCCGCCTTGGCCTCCCAAAGTATTGGGATTACAGGCGTAAACCAGTGCGCCCGGCCCATATAATAGATTACTAATCCATGTGCACAAATTTACAAGTTCTGACCAGGCACAGTGGCTCATGCCTATAATCCCAACACTTGGGGAGGCTAAGGTGGGTGGATCACCTGAGGTCAGGAGTTTAAGATCAGCCTGGCCAATAAGGGAAAATCCTGTCTCTAGTAAAAATGCAAAAATTAGCCAGGGATGGTGGCAGGGTCCTGTAATTCCAGCTACTCAGGAGGCTAAGGAGGAGAATTGCTTGAACCCAGGAGGTGGAGATTGCAGTGAGCTGAGATTGTGGCACTGCACTCCAGCTTGGGTGACAGAATGAAATTCTGTCCCAAAAATAAATTAAAAAAAAACAACAACCTTAAACTACTATTAAACTGACTACTATTTAAGTTAGGGGACTATAAAATGCACATGTTAATGAAGTATGCATTTCTGTTTTACAGCTTTTATTTTTTATTATTCCTGTTATCTAAAAGGATCTTGAATCACGTTTTGGATTTTACTGTCTTCTTTGCTAGTGCTCCTCTTGTTTAGTGACAAAACTTTAAACTCTCTCTTGACCATAACTGTTTTAAGTTAGGGCCCTCAAAGATTTATCATTACCAAGATTGTGACTAAGACAGTGGCAAAGGAACTTATCTACCCATATAAGAATACATTTTTCGGTTTCGTAATCCCAACAATAAATAATCTCATTGGCATGTAACTTCTTGTTTGAATATGTAACACTGGGACTTCTCACACATATTCTGCTCTTCTTGGAAAATGGGAAAAGCACATGTCCCTTTGCAGGTAGTCTGAACCATGTGGATGTGGGCAGAAGTGAAGTGTGCCATTTCCGACAGGATCATTTATTTGCTGGTCTAAGGCACTGCAAGAGCTCTCTTTCTGTTGTAACAACAGTAGAAAGCACATGTCAATATGATGGTGCAGTAGTGCTGAGCCAACTCATGGAGGACAGCTGCCCTGGAATACTTTCTGATATGTAAACTTTTGCTACAACAAGCCACTGCAATTTTGTCATTTGTTAGAGCAGCATAATCTAGACTATCCAGACTGATACAGTTAAATGAGTCCTGTATTAGGAGTATCCAAGTTTGGATGATAAATTATATATGTATATATCTCTATATATTTTATATAAATATATATATCATATATAAATATATATCTCTATATAAGATATATAACATATATAAATTATATATAGAAATATATATATCATCCAAACCTGGACACTTCTGAGAGTGACATGGGACACCATTAGTAATTACATCAGGATAACAGTCATAAGCTGGGACTGACTGTGAGCAAACCAGGCTGTGTGGTCACCTGAAGTATGTGGCAAGCAAAAGTAGAGGTGTTGAGAACACCTGACCACCAGACAGCTTTCTAAGAATATTTTCTGATGGCAGGTTGGAATGTCATTGAACAACCACAACAAGATTGCATAAGTTTTAGATCATAAAGTAATGTAGCCTGGTCATAGAGGATAGTTCAGTTTAGAAAATCTGGTGAGCTAAGTATATTCTAATTATTCAATTTCTATAATAAATTAATTTTCACCTTGAGCTCATTTATTTTTAAGCAAATGAGAAATTTTCCTTTGAGTTATACTCTCAGGTCTCCGATCTCCAGGATGATTAAGATATTCTGGAATCTCACGTATGGTTAAATCATTGAGGAGGCTCTGTGGGTCACGAGCCATTGGTTGTGAAAGGCTTGTTGTCCCAGGTGGGATAGACTCTTCAGTTCTGGAGGTTCTACAGATTCGATTCTTTATGTGGGGCATGAGGAAATGAGGGAAAGTTGGAAACCCCAAGTGGAAAACTCCTGCCTCCCTAGGTGCAGGATGCATCCATTTCCCCTGAGGTTTTGCCACCTGCTATGGTGCTGTTCGGTAGACAAATTTTGCCTTGTTTTGCTGCTCAAGGGATCAATAGTACTCTTTTCCATTTATAATCTGGGGAGAAACTGGGGGTTACTGCTGTATAAGCAAAGTCTGTTTTCTGCCCTGCCAAAAACTTCATTATGTCACCAAGGAAGGAATTGCACAATTGGCTAACTGACTAGTTGGTTCTAGACAACTCTTCATAATTGCACATTAGGGGAAAAGGTATAGAATAAAAATAGTTGCCCCTCAGTATCCGCAGGGGGTTGGTTCCAGGACTGTCTACCCTTGGATACCAAAATTTAGATGCTCAAATCCATGACATAAAATAGTATTTCCATATAACCTATAAAAACCCTCCCATATATGTTAAATAATCTCTAGATTACTAATAACACCTAATACAGTGTACGTGTTAAAGTCTTCCTTTTCTATTTACCTTGTCTGGTGGTTTTTTTGTTTGATATTCCTGAACTTAAACAGTAGCTAGGGCCAAGCATGGTGGCTGACACTTGTAATCCAAGTACTCTGGGCGGCTGAGGCAGGAAGACCACTTGAGGCCAGGAGTTTGAGACCAGCCTGGGCAACATTATGAGACTTCCATCTCTACTAAGAATTTAAAAATTACCTCCATGATGTGGCGCATACATGTAGTTCCAGCTGCTCAGGAGGCAGAGGCAGGAGGATTCCTTAAATCCAGGAGTTCAAGGCAGCAGTGAGCTACAATCATATTGCTGCATTACATCCTGGGCAACAGAGTGAGACTCTGTCTCCAAAATATACAACAACAAAAAAACTGTAGCTGGGAATAAAAACCATAAGATAATTCATGCACTTACCTTAATATGTTAATATATTAACATATATTTTGTGAAAATTAACCATTGCTTGGTTTATTAAAGTATTGCCTAAGATATCAGGATGTAAAAAACATGACTGAAGCTTTTGTCTCTGGTACGAAATTCAGCATGTATTGTTTGTGGAATAATGACACACACAAAAGTCTACACGTTTAGTATATAGATCTAACCATCCATTTGTGGGGGGAATATTTGCAATCTGTGGTAGGTTGACTCTTTGGTGTGGAACCCACGGATATGGAAGGCCAACTAAATAAATTAATGTCAGAGAGGTACCCCATCTTTCAACCTTTTAATTAGAAACAGAGAGAAGCTAAGATCATGGAAAGTCCTCCTGCCTAAAACAATCTAGCTATACCGTACTCCCAAGGCCTCAAATTTCCTATAAGTAATAGAACATCATTATTTAATTCCTTTGTAAAAACTGTAGATTGAGTTTTTCAGAGTTATTTAAGTAAAAATATTCCTGGAGGGAAACAAAGCTGATTTCATATATTAAGTATCTTGTCATTAATTATCTTTATCACATGGTCTTTCCGACATGGTTCTGAGTCCTGGGTCCAGGAGGACACATTGCAGATAAGATGAACAAATGTGGGCCTAGGACAGCACAGATGGAGACGGCATGGATGACACCACAGAGGGGGCACCCGCACAGCTGCAGGCAGCATGACAGCACTGCTTACTGAGGTTACCGAAAAGAAATGAGGGGGGATAGCTGCAAGATATGTCGCTCGTGTTACACACTGATTTATAGCTGAGGTTTGGCAGCAGCGGTAGTGGGAATAGTGTGATCCAACCACTTGTATTTTTGAGACTGCCTTTATTACTTAGCCATGACCTTCAAGTTGGGTAACACTGAACACTTTTCCAGAGAGTTTGGTGTGGACCAGTCTCTGTAAATATATCCTTGAAAGAACATAGAATTTAAATGACATTTTGATGTATTTTTGCTAAAAAAAAAAAAAAAAAAAAAAACATGTTCATTATTTGGGCTAGCTAAGGTTTTGTTTTAGGGTTTTTCATTTAAAAGTCTCTGTTCTGCCCTAATAATGAATTTGTTGTCACAACTCCTGTTTTTACTATTATTTTTAGCAAAATAATAAAATAAAAAATTAAAAATAAAAAAATTTTTATTTGGGGGAATTAAAAAAAATCAGTTGGTTCTAGTCAAGTCTTCATAATTGCTGTGTTCAATTCATCAACTTATTTAGAGCCAAGAAGAATCTATACATATGCATTATCATTTCAGTTCCTGGACTTACTACTGTGGTTCAGTATCTGACCAAGAAAGACAGGCTTACTGACCAAAGACTTTTTCATCTTCATATCAGAATTTAAAAGCCATACTTAAAAAAATACATACATATATAGGTATACACATATACAATTTTATTTATACTATGAATCACTAAAGGAGACTCTGAAATGGTTTTACCTAACTACAGTAATAGTTATATACAGCATAATTTTTAGTTCTAATCTAAAGTACTCGAGTCAGCTACATTTACATAAAAGTGAACACTAAGTTTTGGCTTCTTATTGCCTGCTGTATCCAATCTAATGGCCACCAAAATCTGGCTGCAGTCTACCTTTCTAGGCTCAGCTCCTATTATCCTTTACGCATTCTATGTTCAAGCTAAATCAGATTAAACTCTGCTCTTTGAAAACAAATTATCTACATAAGCATTATTCTTTTATATTCCAGGTCCCTAAAATAACTGTTCTCTTTATCTCCATAATTCAAAAATTTTATTCAAATTTCAAAGCTTGATTTAAATTAGACTTCTGCCATGGAACACTACTATGGAGCAACAGTATATTATTTGTACCCTTCCTATTACGTCAAGGGTCACTTTCCTCCTATTATTTGAATGTAAGTTTATTGAGACAGGAACTATATATTATTGCAATATCCTCAGTATCTATCAGTGTCAGAAAACGTTCATTGAATTTTTCATAGATTCTTTAAAAAGATTAATTTAAAATTTACAAATAAATTAAAAAGATGTTTATCTACAGTTTTGATGCACTTAGTTTACAAGCAGATTTTTTTTTTTCTCCACTCCATGATTCTTTTTTAAGCAGAATTTTTAATAAAAGATATCTATATAGATTGAACACCATATGAGTAATCTTGAGTTAAAGTCACTTTTTGTCTACTGTAGATAATATAAATGCTTATTTTTCTAAAAGAAATTCATTTTGTTGATAATTTATATTTCCTTTTATCGGAAGACTATCCTAGCATTAAAATCTATGTAATTAAGGGATTGCATATGCAATTTAAAATAAAATTATGCTTTCCCAAAGTCATTTAATTCTATTATTCATCAAGTGAATACTTCAGAAATTACTGACCTTTTAATTGAAAATGAAATCTGCCTGTGCAGATTACATTCAATTAGAAACAAACTCCTGGGCTTAAGCAATCCTCCCATCTCAGCTTTTGGAATAGCTGGGACTACAGGAATGCATCACAACACTCAGCTAATTTTTAAATTATTTATAAAAATGAGGTCTCATTATGTTGCTCAGGCTAATCTTGAAAGCTTGAACTTCTGAGCTCAAATGATTCTCCCACCTCTGCTTCCTAAAGGGCTGTGACTACAGTAGTTAGTCACTGTGCCTGGAGAGAGACAATTCTCTTTCAGAGAGGAAATATTTGTTTTAGCTGGTTTTTTTTTTTTTTTTTTTTTTTTTTTTGGCAAGAGGAGGGGGATGGTGAGGTGAGGGAGGTGATGAATTAAACTGTACTGAAAATGGTACAGGGAAATCAAACTGCAGAAAAAAAACAGTTCTCTATTTAGTCAGATTTTAGTTTTGGGTTTTCCTCAGACATTACAGGCCAAATTAAGAGTTATAAGGAGGAAATCCATTCAGGCTTCACAGGCCAGACTTGGCGCTATAAAACATAATCAAGTCCCATTATACAACCGAGGAGTTAGGAAGCAACTAGAGGTTTTAAGGTAGATCTGGGCAACCTGCAGACATCTCCATTTCTGAGGCTGAAGGAAACATGCACCAATGCTGACTATCACACACGTGAAAAATGTGAGGTAGCAGAGTAAGAGTAGCTGTATGCTAAATACCATTTAGCTTCATAAACATTCATTTGTAGAATGTCTTATGCATTCAAATAACAGAGCACTTCTGATGTAACAATGCTTCTACCTATGCAGTATTCTGAAAAGAGTCTGAAATAGCTCAGTTTTACTTTAGGTATTTTCTGCTTAATAATAAAAGTGAAGCAATCTGGTATGAAGAATTATTATAGCAAGTGTTACTGCTGTTGCCAGGACCAAACTTGCTGCAACAATGTATCAAGAACTCTAGGAATAAATTGTGTGTAGGCTATCTAAATTTATCAAAGTCTAAATAAATCTCTAAATGATTCTAGATGATAATTTAAAATTTAAATTACTCATTCAACAAATACAGAGTATCAGTGTTGTAGCAGACACTGTACCAGGCCCTGGAGAGAAATACTGAGCTTACTGGGCATGTGTCCAACTTTCATGATTACAAATTAGTAGGAAGACACATATAAGAAGTGAATTATAGCCGGTGTGGCGGCTCACGTCTATAAATCTCAACATTTTGGGAGGCTGAGGCGCGCGAGGATCACTTGAGGTCAGGAGTTTGAGACCAGCCTGACCAACATGGGTAAACCCCATCTCTACTAAAAATACAAAAATTAGCAGGGCGTGGTGGTGCCCTCCTGTGATCCCAGCTACTCGGGGAGCCGAGGCAGAACTGCTTGAACCTGGCAGGTGGAGGCTGCAGTGAGCAGAGATCACACCAGTGTACTCCAGCCTGGGTGACAGAACCAGCCCCCGCCAAAAAAAAAAAAAAAAAAAAAAAGTAAAAAAGTAAAAAAGTTGGGTGCGGTGGCTCAATCCCAGGGCTTTGGGAAGCCCAGGCAGGTGGATCACGCGGTCACCCCGTCTCTACCAAAAATAGAAAAAATTACCTGGGCGTGGTGGCTTGTGCCTGTAATCCCAGCTATTCCGGAGGCTGGGGTAGGAGAACTGCTTAAACTTGGGAGGCAGAGGTTGTTGCAGTGAGCCAAGACCGCACCACTGCACTCCAGTGTGGGCGACAGAGCGAGACTTCGGTTAAAAAAAAAAAAAAAAAATTGAATTATACTGTATGTGTAAGGTATGGAGGCATAATCAGAAATGATGTGAAGGTGGAGATGGGGGAAAATTAGAGTTGATAGCTTGATTACTTGCTGTTCAACTAATCACCCACAAGACTAACACTTGGTCTTGTTTATTAACAAGGTACTCACTAGTGCTCTTATTTAAAAAATGCCCTGTGTTTAACTTTATAGTCGCAGAAGAGAAAAAAGGTCTAGAACTCTGAAAATTCCCGTAGCAGAAAGAAGAAAGTAAAGAAATAGGTGTCTTTGAAAAAATGGAGAAGAAACAAGAGAAAGGCTATAAGAATTGTTTAATGATTTCAGCTATTTCCTAACTTAGATTATCACTTGTACTTTTCTTGTTTGTTTATGGTAGGATGTTTTCATGAGCCAAAATTTCTGCTTGGACTAGCAGAAAACTAATCCTGTAAGACTGTTACATGATCCCATCACGGTTAGGAGTGCCCTGGGCCCAGGCAGAACTCCAAAGATGGAGCTAATATGTGTGGCCTGCAGCTCTGCTCCACAATGCAAATGAAGAGATTTCGAACAGTTCTGATCTCAATGTCCATTGAATAGGAACTCATACTTTAAACCTAAATAAAGTGAAGCTTTTGAGTTAAATGGCAGACCACTGCAGTAGCAAATTTGTTCTTGTTTTCAAGTTCTTATATCGTGATTTGAAGCTTTTGAACTTGCTATTATGTTCTTTCTGAACGCTTTTGCAGAAGGTTGGTCATGGTGGGAAGCAGTAACCCTAGCATAAAGGGGTTCTAATTTACCTTGGGTAACCTACAAGGGTAGCTGACACACACTTGAAAATCAAAATCGAACAGAATTCACACGATGCAACCAAATTATGCTGCAACCTGCTATTAGGGGCTGGAGGGAAAGGCACAAAATGAATGAACAACACTTCAAAAATTACAGTATTTGGAAAAGACATGTCTTCATGTACACTAAAACTAATTTAAAAAAACGCAGTTCGCTAGGAGTCTTACAAGTATGAATAGCATGTTCACTGCTTAGGAGCCTTAGTGGCAGTATTTTTTTTTTCTCTGAGACGGGGTTTCGAATTAGTCGCTCAGGTGGAGTGCAGTGGCGCGATCTCGGCTCACTGCAACCTCCGACTGACTCCCAGGTTCAAGCGATTCTCCTGCCTCAGCCTCCCAAGTAGCTGGGATTACAGGCGCGTGCCACGGTGCCCGGCTAATTGTAGTAGTATTAGTAGAGACGGGGGTTCCACCATATTGCCCAGGCTGGTCCTGAACTCCTGACCTCAGGTGATCCGCCCGCCTCGGCCTCCCACTGTTGGGATTACAGGCTTGAACCACCGCGCCCAGCCCTGTTCTCGACTTTCTATCCCTCCTCCTCAACACCCTTTCCTTCCAGCAATGGTCTTTGGGGTGGTTCACCAAGCCCGGGAAAACTTGCGTGGCCCAGCTGCGTCCATGGCTGCAGGAGGAGCGCACGCTCCCGTCCCGGGTCAGCAGGGCGCGAGGAGGCGCCTCCGCGGGGCATCCTAGGCTGGGCGCGGAGTGCGAAGTGGCCGGCAGGGCGGGACCCAGGCGGCGGGGGCGCTAACGACCGGCGCTGGGGGAAACTTCCGGACGCCACGGGGCCGCTGTCACGCGGCGCAGTCCTGAGCCCCGGCCCTCCGCGAAGCCTCTCTGGAGGCAACCACTGCGGGCTCGCCTCCAAACCCAGGAATGCATCTCCAAAATGCTCCGACACCGGAAGACCTTGCCTCCAGCGCGAAGGGGACCCTGCGGCGGCGCCCCGACCCGCCTTAGTTGTGAGACCGCTGAAAGCAGGCAGCCCCACGCCACTGCGCTCGCCGGCAGCCTAACGTGGACGGGACGCGGGGGGAAGTGGAGGCCATGCTCTCGCGGGATCTCCCCCACCGCCGTGGTCCTCTGGCCTGTCAAGCCCTCGCGTTGTTTGGGCTTGGGGGCGGAGCGAGCCAGAGGGGGCGTGGCCAGATGGGGGCGTACCCCAGCCTTGTTGACTTTGGCGTCCGGGGGGCGGCTCCCGTGTCAGCGCCTCTCTGCGCATGCCTGGCCCGTGAGGCTCCGGAGGCCGGGACCGTCTAGCTGCTCCAGTGGCTGATCCGGGCCCCGCCTCCGGTGGTGCGGCCGTGTTGTTGTTATTGTGGTGTTGGCGCGTCCGGCTGCTGCGGACCCCGCCGAGTCCTAGCGCCTGGCCTGGGCGCAGCTGCGGCGGGCCTGACCCACTGCTGCGCCGTAGGTAACGCTGCCGCCGGCGGGCTCGGGGCCGTGGGGTGTGCGGGTCCTGCATGCTGGGGCCGGGCGGGCGACGGGGATGCGCTCCGAGGCCGGTGAGCCGGGGGGTCGGCAGCCGAAAGTCGGGGGCAGGGGGACTGAAGGGCGAGCAAGTCGTGGGCAGGAGGACAGAGGGGCGGGCAGGTCCGGGGCCGGGAGACTGAGGCACTGCGGGGCAGGTTGGGGTAGGATGGGCCGGAGGCGGAGGGCTCGGCAGTCCGGGAGTCGAAAGGGACCCCGCGGAGCGTGGAGGGCGGGAGCTGGGAGCCCGAGGGAGGCCGGGGCACCGCGTCCTCGGGCCTGTCCTTCGGCGCTGACCTGGGCTTGGGGACCGGAGCCCCAACGCTGGCGTCTGGAGATGCCCGCGGGCCCCCCTGGGGCCGGTTTGGATTCGCCCAGTGACTTCTGTTGTTTTGGTTTTGGAGGAAGAGAATCCTACCTACGTAGGCTCGGGGGAGCCTCGGGGGCTGGGAGGGGACTGAGAGGGTAGAGCAGGCGCCCAGGGCTCTTTCTGCGTGTTTGAGCGTCTGCTACCGTTCGTGGGAAGTGCGGTACCCGCGTTTTGCTGGGGAGATTTCAGACACTGGCGGGGAAAGGACCCACGGGCAGAACCCGAGAGGGTAATTGTGCGAATTCCGGATTTTTTGGAACTTTTATAGTTTTGGTTTCGTGTGTCCTCTTTTTAGAATCGAGAAACCATAGCTATATTTTTAACATTACAAATCATGAGACTTTGCTACGGAGGAAAAAGTGTGGTTTTACAATAGTTACTTTTCCCCCATTGATTTTTTTAATTACGGAAGCACTACATGCTCTTTAAGAAAAATTGAAGCAGCCAAACAATGAAGAAACCTGCCCTCTTTCGCGCCCTCCCCACCATATTTCCCCTTCTTACTACCCAGGGTAGCCAGTATCCAAGTGTGGGTAGTTATTCAGGGTTTTTTTTTTTTTTTCTCTGTGCATTTATTGAGTGTGCTTTAGAAACAGAATTTGAGATCATACAGTATATCGTTTTGTTAGCCAACAATGCATCATGGATAGTCCTCCATTTTATTACACCCCTCATTCTTTTTAAAAGCATCATTACTGTGTATTTATTTCATTATTGTTAAACATGGTTGCCAAGTTTTCAGTAATAGGGTAGCTTTGAAAAGGGTTACTAGCCAATACTTTGAAGCAGTGTCGCAAAACTTTCAGAATGTCTGAGGTCAGACGAGATACTTTCGTATGAAGCAGATTGAATAATATGCTTACACATTGCTTAATGGTAGTTTTCATGAGGCTGAAGTACTTCGTAAAACACATTGCTAAATTAGTGTGGTTTTTGTTTTTTTTGGTTCATTTTTCAAAGTAAATTTTAATTCCATATGGTCAGTTGAGCACTTGTAATTCGTTTCACATGAAGTAGCTGATATGTGAAGAAGAGGTTAAGGTAGGAAAGCTAGAAAGCTAGTAGCCCTAGCCTGAGACAAGACAAAAAATAAAAGCGACAGGGATGAAATGTTTTGGTAAGTAAGCCATAGGAAGCATACTGGAAGTAGAAGGGTGATACTACACTACCCACTATGAAGTAAGACAGAAAGCTAGGAAATTCCCATTGTATACTGTATTTCTGTGTGCAGAAGAGCTGGAGGCTTTGTTGATTTAATCACTAGGATGGATTTATTAAAAAATGTACTGTGTGTTCATTTTTGGGTGCTAGCTTCAAGGGAAAGAACAACTGAGGAAGATAATCATGAACAGTAGTTTGGTTCTAAACATGCATAGCCTGAAATTTTAGGCCAAATTGTGTAGGTATTTTATTATTTGGGAACTGTGCTTGAAACGAATAAAAATATCCGTGGCATTTTAGTTATTTTTGGTAATAATATGCTCGTCTATTTCTCATAACAGGAACTTAAGTGACATTCTTCTCATTCTGTAGGGTAACAAACGGAGGCTTTGAGAGAGAGAACGGTTCAAGATCCCATTGCTTTTTGTGTATGTGTGTGTGATATAGTGCATGCTTATATTCAGGAGTGCATAATCCAAGAATCTGTGTCTTCTGCTCGTTTGCTACGTCCTGTGAATGAAAACTGCCTTACAAAACTGTTGACCTTACAGTTTTTTCTGCTTTCTTTGAAATACTTCTTACAAAATAACTACATAAATATAATCACATGCATTTAAAATAGTCTAAAAAATATAGTGTGAAACTCTAATGATATTTTCTTAGATGAGGTTTCTGGTGGCATTTTATTAAAATATTAAACTCCTTGATCTTATGCTGTTAACCAAGATGGGGAATTGTGTTACTTTAGTCACTACTGGGTGCTGTGGTAAATTTGGATATTACTGTAAATTGTAGCTCTCACAGCTGCGTATTCCTCTACAAACTCTGAGGGATAATCTCATATCAGTAAACATTTTTATGAACCTAGTTGAACTTTTTGTAAACTGATGTGCTGGAAAGAATACAAAGAGGGTCCTAAAAATGTCTAAAAATATTAAAATTTACTTATATCATTCTTGATATTTTTAGATATTTGGTAGTCTCTTAAAAATGCCTGATGACACACAATAGAGTATCATAATTTTATGGTTTATTAATCTTTTTTTTCATTTTCCACTATATGTGGCAACTATGTAGTTTAAAGAAATGTGGCGGCCGGGCTCAGTGCCTCATGCCTGCAATCTTAGCACTTTGGGAGGCCAAGGCTGAGGTCATGAGTTTGAGACCAGCCTGGCCAACATGGTGAAACCCTGTTTACTAAAAATACGAAAATTAGCCGAGTGTGGGCGTGTGCGCCTGTAATCCCAGTTATTCAGGAGGCTGAGGCAGGAGAATTGCTTGAACCCGGGAGTCAGAGGTTGTGGGGAGCTGAGATTGTGCCACAGCACTCCAGCTTGGGTGAAAGAGTGAGACTCTGTCTCAAAAAAAAAAAAGAAAGAAGGGCAAACACTAAAATTAATAAAGTATGGTCAGCTGTAATCTGTATTTGAGAAGAATCCAAAATATAGGAAAAGCTTTGACATTTTACTGGCAATTGTTAAGGATGATAATTGGGTGCATACCTAAGTGGTATATCTGCCATTGATTATCTCTTGGTCAACTTGACATTGGGTGTTGGATGTGAGTGGGTTTTATAGTTAGGTGACACAGAAGTATTTCAGCCCCCAAAGACCTTTTTAGAATATGGAAATCTAACACTGTGTATACATAGTCTCAAAAATTAATGAGCGATATTGCTGATGGGAAGAAATAGCATATTTTCGTTTAACCTGAAAATCCTTTTTGGGACATATATGCATGGATAGCCAGAAATAAATAAACTATGTCTTAATGATACAAGACATGAATCAGGGATGATTTCTAGAGTTTAAAATATTCTTGGGGTTTAAAAACTAATTTGCGTAAAACACTTCTGTGTTTTCTACTGAACACTCTTCAGTAAATTATAGTCTCTTAAAAACCTTTTATGGGCCGGGCGCGGTGGCTCACGCCTGTAATCCCAGCACTTTGGGAGGCCGAGGCGGGTGGATCACGAGGTCAAGAGATCGAGACCATCCTGGTCAACATGGTGAAACCCCGTCTCTACTAAAAATACAAAAAATCAGCTGGGCATGGTGGCACATGCCTGTAATCCCAGCTACTCAGGAGGCTGAGGCAGGAGAATTGCCTGAACCCAGGAGGCGGAGGTTGCGGTGAGCTGAGATCGTGCCATTGCACTCCAGCCTGGGCAACAAGAGCGAAACTCCGTCTCAAAAAAAAAAAAAAAAAAAACCTTTTATGATAATCATGTTAATTGACGAAATCAGGTTTATAATCTAAAGCTATAGTGATCATTGAAAGAGCTGTGGAATGTGAAATGCTGCGAAGGTCTGTCTTGGTGACTTTCACAAACTGGCACCTCCAACTCACTCTTCTTAGGGCCTTTGTTCACTTTTTTTCCTCTCACTTCCTTTAAGGATAGTTAGGTGTTGCCTTTAGGTGTTACTTTAGGTTCGGTTATTTTTAGTTTGTTCTCTCCTTGGATAATCCCACATAGATCCATGGTTTCAAATGCTCATTCCCCACAACCCCTTTGCTGAGGCTCCCAATTCTGTATCATAAGCCTTATTTTCATTCCTAATCTTCAGATTTGCCATTGTTGTTCTGCCTGATCAATTTAGTAGCTGTCATTTTGTAATTCTGAATCATTTGATTCAGAATTAACCTTTTTTTGCAAGCCTGATTCTTCTTCCTTGTTTATATTCATAACCTTAGCATTTTCAGAATCATCTAGACTCAAAATCAAAGGGTCATTCTTGGTTCTTCTCTCTCTCTTTTTCTTAGATTTTTTTTTTTTTTTTTGTCTTATTGTGGTTCCTGATTTCTCCTATCTTCTTTCAATTCTTCTAGCAGCCATATACACAGCAAGAGACATTCACCTCTTGGTTTGCCATTCATTGTGAGTACTGCCTACTAATTGTCCTAAATGTAGTCCTGATTATGTTTGCTGCCTGATGACAAGCAAACAAAACAAAACAAACCTTAAGTAAGCACTTAGGTGTTTTCATGTCAATAATGTGCCGAATCCTTTGTTCTCATGTGGTCCTTATATTAGCCCCATTCTACAGGTAAAGAAATCGGAACTTCATGATCTTAAAGGAGTTTGTAGGCAGAAGAGCTGGTATTTGAATCCCAGTCATGTTTTCTTGAAAGTCTGTGTTCTTGACCACTGTGCGTGTGCTGAGTGGCTCCTGATCCACTCTGGGAGAAAGCCGAGTTCCTCAGTGTTGCCTTTTAAAACTTCATTGACCCCAGTGCCCCTTCTTGTTTTAGTTAAACTTTAACTTACATTCTTTCTGTCCCAGAATCTGTTCCAAAAAGAATGTAAACTTCAGTTTTAGTTTGCTCTTTTGGTTTCTTGTGCATTTCCATTTCTTGGATTTTTTTTCTTTCTACCACCCCTGCCTTTAGGAGTCCTCCATGTGAAAGTCCCGTTTGTACAGCATGCACCGTATTTCCCGATGGTCCCCTGCCTCCAATCTGTGTAGTATAGTAGTAAGATCTCCTGCACATTCATACAGCTGTTTAACCTGTGATGACACTTTTTACTCTAAGTTTGTTTTGAATACTCTAACAGTTGTAACTGGATTATATCTAAGTTGTAATTGGATGTATAAGGTGCTTGAAGAACAAACTGTCTTCCTGTTCTTTGTGTCTTCCAATGGGTGCTCAGGAAATATGGATAAATAAGTATGAAAATGATCCCTGGTAAACTACCCCTTTCATTGGTATTTAAGCAGTATGTTTGATTTTCATTTCTCTCTCTGTCTCATACACACACACACACACACACATACACGCACGCACATACATACACAAATACAATAGATTGAGTTTTTAACATGTGTGTCCATAACAGAACTAAATTTCTTGTTGGTGGGCTATCATATGAATTGTTTGTTTTTAGATTATAAGATAATTATGTTGTTTATTTAAGACAAATGAGTTTTGTTTTTCTGTGTGCACGTATTTTTCTTGGTACTGTGTATAACATTTTTTAAAATTAATGATTTAACATTTGAATTATTTTCCATGCTCTTGAGTCAGACAAGTTATCTAATAATAAGCTGCAGTATTCTCAGAAACACTGTGACCTCACAGTTTCTTTTTGCTTACATAGCTGTGAAAGATGGTACAACTCTGTCTATACTTTAGTGTTGTTTTATTCCTTTTGGTGGTATCAGGAAGCTCCAGTTGGCTGAAATGCCCTCACACAGATTATACATAATTCTTACGTTGCTGAAGAGTTCATATGAAATTTCAGATTTTCTTAAAATAATCTATCCATGTTAATGGTTATCATGCAGAAGTTACAGTGTTTTCTTATATCTGCCGTTGTGCCCTGTGTTGTTTATAGTTCAGCTACCTAATAAGTAATTCTTACCTTATTAAGTAGAAAAATAATTCTGTTAAGAATTGTGATAGCTTCGTGACAGGAAGAGACATTTTCTTTTTGGAATGCTAAAATCCATGCTCTTAAAGGAATGAAACTGATCTCAAGCTAATCAGTTTGTAGTCTACCTGCCTTTAGCTTTATAAAATTAATCACAAGTATTTCTTTGAAGATACAAGTTGTAAGCAATTTTGAAATAATTCACTGACTTTAAAAATAGGTAATATAGTCACATGTTTCAGATTTTAAGTGGTAACAAAAAATACATAAACTGAAAATGTGTCTCCCTCAGCCTGCCATTTACTCTGCTGGTAAGTAGTCACTCATTTCTGGAATGTTATAACAGAAACTAACACTTTGAAGGAAGAGAAGTAAAAAGTAGGTGACCATTCCTTGTGGGAGAAGATAAAGTTTGAAAGCTGAAATGGGCGTTTTAGGTCCTTTTCTGACCTGAGGATTAGTAGGTAAGTGAATAGAGAGAACTGTGGGGTTATGTGAAGATGTTTGCTAGCATCATAGTTGATAATCGAGTTGGAAGAGTTGGGATGGTAGTGGTGATGGGTAGTAGCTACCATGACCAACTCTCCGTTCTGGGCAGAGGTCAGCTCTGCATGTTCAGTGTTTAGAAATGATACTGGTATCTGGAACTATGGCCTATGCTAGTATATTTGACAAAGGAAACCTACTCAGGATTAATTTAGATCCCTTTTCCCACACAATGTTTTATGTTGTCATTAATATTTTTATTGTAAAATTATTGTATATTCAGAGATAAGATTAAATTACTAAATCAAATGAAGTTAAACAAGCAGGTCCCTGTCATCCATGTCTGTTCCTCATGGATTCCTGGGGTAATGGTTTTTTAACAGTTTGGTACGAATCTTTTGAGACTTACGTATAAACAAAAACAATATACTTGTGCATCTTAAAAATGTCAGTCAGAATTCTGTTGAATAACAAGTAAATGGAATGAAAGGTCAAAGTCACAATCTTTAACAAGAGAAGAAGGTGATGGTAGGATACCAGGTAAATATATAGTGAATGTTCTTTGATTCCTTTAGACCTGGGGGGCTGTAAATACACACATTATTGTGTAAACTGTACTACCTATTTAGCTTCTGTAGCTGGTTTCTCAGGTTACTTCTACAGATCATTTAAGGTTTCTCCAGCTATCTATATATTTTAACGAGGGGCATATAATTTACTTTTTCTTTACTTTCCAGGCATTCTATGCTAAATTTTGGATTTGAGTGTTCTTTTTTCTTTTTTTTTGAAACATGGTCTTACTGGGTCACCCAGCCTGGAGTGCATTAGTGCAATCTCAGCCTACTGCAACCTCCACCTCCTGGTCTTGAGCGATCCTCCCACCTCAGCCTCCCCAATAGCTGGAATTACAGGCATGCACCACCACGCTTGGCTAATTTGTGTGTGTGTGTGTGTGTGTGTGTGTGTGTGTGTGTGTGTTTGTACAGACAGGGCTCTCACTATGTTGCTGAGGCTTCTCTCAAACTGTGGGCTCAAGCCTCCTCCTGCCTTGTCCTCCCAAAGTGGATTACTGGAGTGAACCACCTTGCCTGGCCTCATGTCATTTATTTTTAGGGTGGTATGTATATGCTGCCTAGGTTCATATCGTTTAGATTTATTTTTAACAGTGGTTCATTTGCACTGACCCATTTCTGAGCTCCTGTGATACTCTTTGGTCAATTATACTTTACTAGATAATTGTGAACATAATAAGTAAAAGCTCATTTATTTGATTTTGCTTTTTTCTCTGTATAATAGCAGTAGGAATTTATTGCAGAAAGACTAGAAAATATGGATAAAGAAAAGGAGAAACAGGTTAAGGGGGATGTTATCACCTGGGACTGGTATGCTTTTTAATTCTGAGAGACCTCTGTGTTAGTGAAAACACCACTAGAAATGTCCAGCTTTATAAGTCTTGCTACCATATAAGGCAGATGCATTATATAGTAAATATACCATATATATGAGAGTGCTTGCATTTTCTCCGACCTGGATGCATCTGTGCTAGGAAGTGGTGCTTTTGGTAACTGAGGTTGTGATTCGGCCTTGACTTAACATATTAGGGGATTTCTACATTTGTGCAGCTAAGCTAAGCTGTACAAGTGGGGGTTTAGCTATAGCTTATGGGAGCCACAGGTGTGCTAGTGGGCGGATCAGTCAGCGTCTCTGTCGCTGCTGCTGCTGCTGCATAAGTCGTGCAGAGGTTTTGTTCTGATGATGTGCCATTATACCTTTGTAGTCCATATTTAAAATACTGGGTCTTAAGTTGAATAGAAGGAAATACTTAGAAATGTCATAGCTCAAAAAGCAAATGCAAAGCAGTCTTTGTTTTGGAAGGATGATTTATTTTATCCCTGTTACTCCTGTAAGTCTTGGTATTCTGAATGCTCATGTTTTCTTTGTAGTCTCTTGGTGACTAGATTCGGATTTTAAATTTCCTGATCAGTCTTCATACTCAACTGTTTAAGAATAAATTTTGGAATACGTAAAGGCAGTCACTATAATTTCAGTTTCAAGGAAAAGCCTAGCAGTGATCCGTAGTGATTTAACATGCATTGTAAATCCCGTTGTGAAATAATTATTTTAAATACATCTAAACCATTTTAATGGGCTTGACTTTTTCCTGTAAATAGATAAATTTGAACCTTTATTCTTTTATGAACCACAGAAATTAGAAATGGAAAGATTGAGGCATTTTTACAATGATCTATATAAATATCTTTGTATTATAACCATTCAGGAAGTTGATTTGGCTTTAAAGGAAAGGGAGGATAATCACCATGGACTTAAAGTAGTTTAATTACCTCATTATTTATGACAAAAAGGCTTTATATAAGCTTTTTTTAAGGACCTGTTCAGTTATCACTGTCTAGTAATCACTGTTTTTTAAATTTTACACATTTTTTTCTTTTATGTATGTTTTATGGTCAGCGCAAACAATTCCATAAAATAAAAACTTACATTTTATGGTCAGTGCAAACAATTCCATAGTATCAGAGCATAATTATGTAAGTTCAAAATAGACAGTCAGTGGAAAATAATACAAGCATAAAAGTGGGTTCATTTGCACACACAGCAGCATGCATTTCAACACATATGTCCAAGGATGGTGAATGATTGTTTTTTTCTCTCGAAGACTGTGACAACATCATATACTAGGATCAGTCTGTATTCACATAAGCCAAAATTTGTTTCTAAAAATATTTTTTTCACATTTAGACTATCAAGCTATGCTTTCCAGAATTAGGCCTCTAGTTTCTAACATCTAAAAACTGATACAAAGCTGGGTACAGTGGTTCATGCTATAATCTCAACAGTTTGGGAGGCTGAGGTGGGAGGATCATTTGAGGCCAGGAGTTCAAGACCAACCTGGGCAACAAAGCAAGACCCCATCTCTATTAAAAAAAAAAAAAGTAAATTTTAAAAATAAACAAAAGCTGATATAGAAAGTGTTACAAATGTAAGTCTTCTGATTATTAAGGGTTAAAAAATAAGCATTTTCAAGAGTAATTTAACATAGCTGTTGCAAGTTTAATAATGCTGGTGCTCTTCCACCCTAACTCAAGGATGGGAGTCTCTGGTTTGGAATCTGTAGCCCAGGGCCAGGCCTCCCAACCACTCCACTTCCTTTCTCCTTCCTTCCTAGGATCTTTGTCTATTCTGGCTCCAGGCAATGCAATGTATGGGAATCCTGTTGTTTCCAAAGCCCAGAATTCAGTCCATCAGAGACCAAGGCTCAAGGGTTCTCCACACTGATGAGACTTAGGGGGCTCCTCCTCTAGCCAGCAGACCCCTGAGTACTGGCTGCCATAGTCTGCATCAGGGTGAGGACCTCTCACCTCCTTTCCCAGTAACAATTCAAAGATTTTATATATGAAGGTCAAAAACACGTCATTGCTGGGGTTCCATGCAGTGGCCGCTGTGACTGCCTCCCTGAGATGTTCTCCAGTCCTCCCTTGGAGAGTGGCCTTGGAAAGGAGCTGGTCAGCGGGGGCCCGGGGGGAACCCTGGAACTGTCAGAATGACTATTATCAAAAAGACAAGACGGCCACGCGTGGTGACTTACACTTGTAATTCCAACACTTTGGGAGGCCGAAGAGGGAGGACTACTTGAGGGCAGGAGATCAAAACCCGTCTGAGTGACATAGTAAGACACCATCTCTGTAGTCCTAGCTACTTGAGAGGCTGAGGCAGGAGGAAGATTTGAGCCCTGGAGTTAGAAGCTGCAGCAAGTCATGATCCATGCCACTGTACTTCAGCCACGCCCGCTGTCCTGATCAGAACTCTCCGTAATCACTGGTTTTATTGTATCCTAGGCAACACTTACTAAAATTAATTCACTTCACACTGATACATGTTTTTGTGTGTACACACACGCACACACACACAAGCATATGTTCTTATATAAGGTCATCTGTGGTACACAGCTCAGGAGGCACTATTTACATAGAATATAATGTTAATGGCATTCCCTGTGCTGCTTGAGGAAAACTGACACTTTCTGTGGGAATAATGCTTCCTGGCATTTTGAAGTCAGCATGAGACCCTGTTCAATTTGGTACTTTTCACATTTTTGTATAACTTTGCATCTTGTCAAAGAGGTAGGCAAGTATTGTTACTCACTTTTTATAGATGCGTGAACTGAGACTCAAAGCGACTTCAGTTTCCTCAGTCTGCTTTATTTTCTATAAAATAATACTGGACTCAGCGATGAACAGTGTTGAAGGACACAGGGTTTCATGTGAGACAGGTCCAGAGCTCAACTCCAGTTTTGCCTCCTGGTAGCTATAAAAGCTTATGGAAGTTATTTCAACTCTTTCCTTGATTTCCCATCCCTAAAAATAATGCTGTTAGAAGATTTAAATGAATTAATGTACTCAGAACACCTCAAAGCGTTACGCTGTAAGTGCTCAATTAATGGTAGTTGCACTAATAATAATAAAGGTAATATTCCGTGAGTCATACACTACTTTTCAGAGATTATGAGATCAGTTAGCACTTGATAGAAAGCGTTGGATCTAACCTAGAAGCAGTATCCATTTTAAGTAGAGGCCAGACTCGGATTGACAACCTCATGCTCTCTTACCACTATTGTAGGCAGTAAGTGAGGCATTGACAACAACAGAAGGCCTGGGGAAAGCAAGGAGGGTGCATCCCGTAGTCAAGGACAGACTGTAGAGTCACATTAGACCCAACATAGTTGTGTGTAAAATAAAGCAGATTTGAATCATCTCATCACACAGAAAAGAAACGAGAAATTACTGCAGTGAGAGAGCAAAGCAGTTCCAAATGGTGAAATACTTTTACTGTCTCTGTTGGTCTCTGAGGTGCTCCTGACATACCGTTACATAATGTTCCTCATAATGACCCAGAGCCAAAGAATGGTTGAGTTATGCTGGATAATTCACTAAGACTATAGAACTAATACACTGTATAAAGACTTTCATTAGCTTGGTTTTAATCTTTGGAACTTAAAGGAGTATTTTTCAGTTATCAGTAACATTAATTTGTCTTACTTGGTGCTAGATAAAAATTATTAAATTTGAATATGTACATTATTTTATTTGATTCTGAAAACTAAGGTAGGTCATAGAAAGGTTAATGGCCAATGGTAAAATAATGGCTATGAGTTCAGACCTTCATGAATAGATTTGATTTTGGGCCTCTTTTTCATTGTTGCCACAAAGCTTATTTGTAAAGGTGAGGGCCTGCTTGTTTCTTTTCATATCCCTTAGTGCCTTCTACTGCAGGAGCATTATGAAAATCAGGTCCTGCTCCTTTTGTTATGTAGTGTATCTTCCCAATCATGTTTTTGTGATACACAAAAGTAATTTACCTACAGGGCAATCTGTTTTTGAAGCATGTTCCCTCTTGAGGAGCATTGAAGTATCTTCCTGCATTGAAGTAATAATTTTGAATCTGCTACATATATCCTGGTGGATGCAAGGTATCCACCATCGTATACAGGGTCTTACTCATATTGAACGAACTTCTGTCAGCACTCAGAATGAATCTGTATGGTAGATTTTACTACCCTAAAAATAAAGTAAGGAATTAGGGATGAACCCTAAACAGTTTTAAACTTGAAGTTTATATTTAGGCACAGTTTATTCTAATGGAGTAAGATATTAGAAACTATGAAAACGTTTTTTTTTTGTGTGAAATTGTTCTCAAATGTTGGGACTGTGCATACTTTTTTTTTTTTTTCTAAAAAAAAAAAAAAGGGCCGGGCGCCGTGGCTCACGACTGTAATCCCAGCGCTTTGGGAGGCCGAGGCGGATGGATCACGAGGTCAAGAGACCGAGACCATCCTGGTCAAAATGGTGAAACCCCCGTCTCTACTAAAAATACAAAAAATTAGCTGGGCATGGTGGCGCGTGCCTGTAATCCCAGCTACTCAGGAGGCTGAGGCAGGAGAATTGCCTGAACCCAGGAGGCGGAAGTTGCTGTGAGCCGAGATTGCGCCATTGCACTCCAGCCTCGGTAACAAGAGTGAAACCCCGCCAAAAAAAAAAAAAAAAAAGGAAAATGATTGCATGGCTTGATAATTACTATACCAGAAGGTTGATAGTTTTATTTTTTGCGGTATTTCCAATTGATACTTAAAATTGAGTTTCAGAGTCTTCAAAATGTCTTCGTACAGTTAGTTTATACATAGTTATTGCTTCAGTTGGAGGATTTTAGATTATCTTAAGAATATAACCTTGCATTATTTACCTATAAGAGAAAATGAATTCCATGCCTGTCAAGGAATAATCAGCATATTTCTTGCTACTGATCCTTTTTGCCGTATTGTTTCTTCACTTGCATGCTGGATGGGATTTGGGAGGGGTGGATTTGGGCTGCCCATACACACATTTAAGACGGATTGTGTCTGATTTTCTATGGAACAGCATTCTTCTGAAGAGTAGGAGTCAAAGTTTGGGTAGTGTGGTAGGCAAAGAGTAGCCCCCCAAAGAGGCCGATGTTCTATTCCGTGGAACCTGTGAATATGTGACCTTATATGGCAAGAGGAAATTAAGGCTGCAGATGAATTAAAGTTGCTAATTAGTTTAAGGTAGAATGATTATCCTGGATTATCCCGATGAGCCCAGTGTAATCATAAGGGTCCTTAAAAATGGAAGGGGGAGGCTGAGCAAGAGAACCAGAGAGACAGCAGAAAAGGAATCAGCCCCATGTTTCTTGCTTTGGAGATGGAGGAAAGAAAGGGTCATGAGGCAAAAGGGAAAAAAAAAAAAAAAAAAACAGGTGAACACTAGACACTGATGCAAGGGAACAGATTTATCCCGAAGAACCTTCAGAAAGGAGCAGTCTCCCCAACACCTTGGTCTTAGTCCAGTGAGACTTGTGCCATGAGACCTGCATCAGATTTCTGACCTGCAGAACCTAATGGCTTAAAAACAAGTTTAATGATTAAACTTGTATGGTTTTAAGCCATTAGGTTTATGCTAATTTGCTGTGACAGTGGCAGAAAACTAATACAGGTAAATATACTGTGGCCATTTGATTACCTATGGAAATGATTTCTAAACAGCCTCTCCCAACAAAATATTAAGATGATGTTTATAAAACTGATAAAACTAGTGCAACTGTGTTTAAATGGGAGTGGCATTGAGCCCTGCTAGCTGAGCTTTTTTCTCATTTTTGCAGAATCTTGGTGACACCTCTGAATTTTTGGAGCTTCTTTCTTTAATGATTAAAGTAGTATACTGGGCAGATGAATCAACATGACATATAGGATGCCATTGAAATTGGGATAAGTGCAGGTATGATCATCTGGAAGTTCATTGCAGTAATCTAGCAAAAATTGAAAGGGATATTGACAAGATTTTCACTAAAGGGGATGGGAGTAATTGAAGAGTAGTTGGTCTGAAAGGTGAGGGCTGTCGTTCTAGATATTCTAAATATGAAATAGTAATGAGAACTTCCCTCCCAATGAAATTAATCTAGAAACTTATTGAATGTACTGGTAAATTTCACCTAAAGGGGATGATGATTTTGAATAAGTAGAACAGCAGAAAGGAAAGATACCTGTCCTGAAGTCTCTTCAGCAATATGTTAGAGGAAGGACAAGATTAACAGCTATTTAAATTTCAGAAAAGCAGACAGAAGTTGAGGTCCTTGTGAATTTTCTATAAGAATTCTTACCAGTGGAGGAAAGAGCCTTGTGCTTTAAGAAACTGTACATAGTCTTTGTTCTCAGTAGGAAAGAATATCCCTCTGAATTCACTCTAAGTACACAGAAATGCATTTCCACCCTAGGCTCACTAGCTGTTAAAGGAGAAATTATAGTAATGCCATTGGGTAACAGAAAATATAAAAAAATTGTTATCCTTGAAACTATTTTTGCTTTTCCAAAACACGTATACCTTCTGACCCAGCACAAACACACATGCCCGCCCCTATAGAGACATAAGACTGTCTTTCTGACAGTTACCACTCTTCTGTGGTGTTGAGTGTATTGCATTTTAGTACAGTAGCAAGGTATGTGATTTATTTGGTGTCATTTACTGTTGCTTTGTTGTAAAATTGTTTTTCTGCAGATAGCTCCTTTGTGAATTTGTATTTTTAGCCTGCCTACCCATGCCTACATGAAATTTAAGGAATTTTTCAGTGATTTTATTTTGTCATTTCCCACGTGTGTTAATAATCATGTAAGTTTATAGGAGAGAAGCAAGGGCACCAGAAAGAACATGTACTTCAGTTAGCAAGCTCTTTCCAAGTCGACTCCAGTAGATGAAGCTGCTTAGGCATCCTTCTGTCTAAAAGTTTGACTATATGATGTATTGTCCTAGGCAGGAACTTGAAGATGGCAGAATTGGTGACTGCCACCCTGAGTACTCTTAGTCACTGTTGGTCTCTAACTTCCCCTCTCTGATCAGAATGACAGCTCTCTTAACACAGAAAATGTGGTGGCACATGTTTAAAAATTTGTCAAGAAGTGAAGGTATCTCCCCCCCCCCCCCCCCACTTACTTAGAAGTTAAAAGGATGAGAGAATGTTTGTGGGATGTAGTAATTTAAGTCAAATTGAGGAGGTTGTGGATGCTTTGCCCAAGTATCAGTATCTGTTGTGTTTTACTTAATTTTATTGCTTAACTGCTGTCTTTATTTGAGTGACTTGTGAGGAATCTTTCTGGTTTTCAGGATTATATCAATCTGGGTCCAGTCAGGAAAGAGAAATCACGCAGTAATTTGAGCAGAGAATGTTTAGTGTAAAGGATTATTTACTGTAACAGAGCTAGTAGGAATTACAGAGAGTGCTACCAAATATAGAAATAGATGTAAGGAACAGCCACTACTTCTAGAACAATTCAGCACTCAAGAAAGAGGCCTATCCGGACCGAGGTCAGGTCTTGTTGGAGAGGGTACGTCAATGGCTTATTGGATGGCAGATAAGATGATGGAATTTGCCAGAAATCTACCCTCAAGTATACCGTAGAAAGATAGAAGTTCATAGAGAGGCATTTTGCCAGAGGCTGTGTTCTACGAACTGTCCAAACAAGAATGCTGGGGACAGTGTCTTTTGTCATGCCCTGCAGCATCCTGGTGCTGGGGAAGCCTGCCAAGCAGTGTACCAGGCCAGGAAGCAAAGTCCTTTCCCTTTGCAGTGTTTTCTCCAACGCTGCCTGCTGAACATTACGTATCAGTTGGGATTGAGACAGGTGTATTGAAAAGAATATTTATTTGTGCCTAATCCCTGGTGAGATCAGGGCAGCATACTACTGCTCTAGGGTTTCCTTGAAGAACAAACCTGCTACTTTATTCCTTTTTGCCGTTTAGAAACTTCTAGGTAAAATGATGGTACACTCCTTTTGACTTAGAGGCCAATTCCTGCTTTTGTGTTTGGTTTGTGGCAGTTTCCTGCTTGCCTCCTGTTCTCTCCTATTGAAATTTAAAAATGGAATTATAGCCCTAGACCAAATATTTAGGCACTGCTTGTTTTTACTACACTGACTCAGATCAGTGGCTCTGTCTACAGCTTTGAGAGGTACACTTATTTTAACAATATAAGGTTTTTGTTGTTGTTGTGATTTTACCAGCAACAGACCCAAAGAAGGCATTTTGTCTCAGAAAATGTCACATTTTATAGCTTTTATTTTAGGATGTATTGAAAGAAACTGAAGACACTAGAGCTGCAAATTCTGTCAGTATGCCCATGAATAGTAATTTTGTCTGATGAATGACAGTGAACTAGATAATTTTATTATTTCTCTTGACCTGCTTTTCACAAATATCAAGGTGCTGTATTTTGTTTGAGTTCATTGGCACAAGAATATTTATGAACTACGTCTTTGTTTTTGTGAACGCAAATGGTTTTAAAAGTTCTGGAATGAGGTTTTTAAATGTCAGCGATATAGTATGACTGATTTTTACTTGGCCTCATTTTATTGCTTTTGTCACAGTATTTCAACTGCAGAGAATTCAGATGCCAAAAAAGCCTCTCGTAACCTTATGCTAGGTAGGTCTATATATCAAGGGAATGATTTAGAAAACACACATACCTACGTTGTTGTCAGGGTGACTTTCGGAACACATCTTAAAAATCTGTTGGGCATTTGCCAACCTTTGTGTACCTCCTTATACTTACTATTTGTAAAACTGTTTAAAATATTTGCTCTTTTGTAAGATTTACTATGGTTTAATATTGCATTAATAATTCAGAAGAAAATCCATTGAATTTCTTTTCTCTCCCTGTGTTTTTGTGTGTGTCCCTCTTAGTGTCTGTCTATGCATCTATCTACATTTATCTACATTTTGCTCTCTTAATAACAATGTCACCACTTGCTAGCCTTAGGGCACTGAAGTATCAACTCTTTCACCTTTAATGGGAACTGTGGCATCTGTACTGGAGTCCTCTTTGCTACTTAATTTAAATCAGACCGTGGAAAATTACAAGTTTAAATACTTTATAATCTGATAATAATACTTTTGGTTACATAGGTTTTATTTCATCTCGCTATTATATTCCTTGTTGATTAGCTCTTATTTGAGCTCTCAAGCACTTACCTTGTCTGGTTTTTTTTTTTTTATTATTGTTTCTTAAGTATGATATTCACAACTAAATTATAAGCTTTTAAAGACTTGCATTTTTTCTCCAAAGAAATATAACACCCCAAATAGGCTGTGTTAATGTCCAGTGGAGTGTGTAGTTTGTCAGGTACATAAATGTGTGTCTTCTGTTATTTTCATGATCTTAAATAACTGAGAAACTAAGCTTAGTTACTCATTAGCAGGAGTCTTGAATGATATCTTTGTTACAGGGCAATTAAGTATCAGAAATAAACAAGTGACTGGCATATAGAGCTTTACTTTGAAGAGGCCACTGTCAAGTGGGTGGGAAGCAGAAAAACCACTTTTTGGGGAGATACATAAGCCCAGGGTGTTTGAGAGCTTTTGAAAAAAGGTAGTCATGGATTGAATGTTCATTTCCTCCCAAAAGTCAAATGTTGAAACCCTGATCCTCCCCTACCCCCTGCCCAGTGTAGCTGTACTTGAATATGGGGCTTCTGAGGAAGCAATTACCATCATAACGGTGAGGCCCTGATCCAATAATGTCACTTTAAAAAGTGATACCAGAGAGCTCCCTCATGTTTTCTTGTGTGTACAAAGAAGAGGTCATGTGAGAACACAGCAAGATGGTGACCATCTGCAAACCAGGAAGAGAGGTCTTACCAGAAAGTGACTGCTGGCACTTTGATCTTGGTCTTCTAGCTTATTTGAGAACATAAATTTGAGTTGTTTAACCTACCCAGTCTATGATATTTAATTATGACAGCCTGAACAGGCTAAGGCTTGTAAGTGTTTTGGGGTTGGGCTTAGAGATTTCTGGGAGGAGGGGACCTATTAGTGGGATCTTAATGGACAAGGAGGACTTTCTAGGTAGAGACTTAATGCATATGCAAAAACAGGGAGGCTCGAAGAAGTGTGTTGTGGTTAAGGGAACTTCAGCAAAGGCTGTGGGAGGAGAGATGGCTGGAGGTGCTCCTGAAATAGTATTCAGGGCTCAGATTAGATAATGCACTTTCGAAATGGAAAAAAATTGAGCCTAGATATGAGCAAAGTTGTGTGGCTTTGGAGTTACACCAAGGTTTGAAACCCACTCTAAATTTCTTTCTTTGTAAAATGGGTGTAATAAAACCTACCTTGAAGGTTTTTTTTGTGAGGAATAATTGAAAGATAATTCTAAAACATTTGGTTGAATGCCAGGCAACTACTAGGTGTAGTAATTATTAATTAAGGTGGACAAAATGAGATCTGTTGGGTCCCAAATAAAGGTTGAACGTACTACACTCTGCCTGCCTTTACATGCAGATACAGATGTTATCATATTTTGTAATGCTCTTGTCAAATAGGGTGACAGTCTGGCAAATTGAGGCTTTTTGTCCTATGACCTGTTTTTCTGTGGAGGATGAATCAGGACCTTTTGTTGAATTAGGGAGCCTCCTCTTGAGAGGAGGTTATAGTGGTGGAAATGAATTTGCTGGTGTGGCGGGTTGGGAGCCAGAGGTGAATAAAGACAAGTATTGCTGGGCATTGTTGAAAATCCAGTTAAGCTTGAAGAATATAAATTTGTAGTGACGCCAGTACAAGCACTGGATTTCTTTCGTAAGCAGCACTTCATAATATAAAACAGTCTATGGAGAATAGAGATGCTTGTTCCAGGATCAGAAGTTTGTAAGATGAGTGAGACAGAAAGTTAGAATGAGGAGTTTTGAGAGTAATGAAGAATCAGGAAGTGAAGCAATGTTCATGAGATGAGAGTAGGCGTTAGCCAGTTGTGGCCCATGGGCCAGACTTGGACTGCTGTCTGTGTCTGTTTTTGTGTGGTCTGTGATCTAAGAATGGTGTTTACATTCAAATGGTTGAAAGAATATTTTATGACATGAAAATGATATGACCTTCCAATTTTGGGGTCTAGAAATAAAATTTTATTGGGACACAGCCATGTTCTTTCACTTATAAGTTGTCTATAGCTATTTTTGCCCTGCAATAGCAGGGTTCAGCAGTTGGGACAGAACTATTACCCGCAAATTCTAAAATGTTTACTTTCTGGCCTTTTCAGAAACGGTTTGCTGATCCTTGAGGTAGAGTATTAGTGACCATTGACTGTAGTGGCAGAAAAAGAACAAGCAAAGTAGACATAAAATCAGGTTAGATAAAAAAGTGAGGATTCAGGTTGGACAATTGGGTGATATAAGTCCTCAGTTAAAGGTGTCGTAGGTGTTCCTTTGGAGATTGAAAAGGTTGTTGATGTACACTGAGGATGCCCATGATTATAGTATGAGTTGGAGAGCAGAGAACACTGCAGTAGAGGGGCTAGAATTCCCAGTAAAGGTGGAATAGTTGATATTTCCTAAGGATAGGAAGTGGGGGATTCTTATTTATATAAGAAAACGTAGTAAGAAATAAATACAAAACATGTTTACCTACACCTTTTTCAGTAAGTTTTTTTAAAAGCATCATTATAAATCTTAAGGCCCAAAGTTGTCTTTGTAGTTTTGTGTTTTCATTGCCACTGAGGTCAGGCATAATTTTGTATTTGCTGGTGATTTAGTAATTCTTCTGGCAAATGCCTGTTGTCTCCTCTGCCGCCTCCCCCTTTTTTTTTTATTAAAAGGAGACAGAATTTTGTTGTTGCCCAGGCCAGAGTGCAGTGGTGCTATTGTATGTAGCTCACTGTCACCTCAAACTCCTGGTCCCAAGGGATACTCCTGCCTCAACCTCCTGAGTAGCTGGGACTACAGATGCATTCCACCACCTATGCCTGGCTAATTTTTAATAACTTTTTTTTTTTTTTAAGAGGTGAGGGTCTCGCTCTGTTGCCTAGGTTGGTCTCTAACTCCTGGCCCCAAGCAGTTCTCCCAAGGCACTGGGATTGTAGGCATGAGCCACTGCACCTGACCTTCTGCCCTTTTATTAAAAAAATTAAAAATGTTTCTTTGTAAATAATTCTTATAAATTCATATATCAACCCTTTACCACATGTTGCAGTGTTTTTCCTAGTTTGTTGTTTGTATTTTGATGTTTTACTGTGTGCTTTGCCATGGAATATGTCATTCTTACCATTTTTATGTTTTGCCCATGCATTCTAATTTAGAATGTCTTCTCTACCTGAAATGAGATACATAATTGTCTCTTTTTTTCCGGTTATTTTTATTTTGCTTTGGTTGCTCAGAGCCACCTGTGTGACTGAGCTTTGAGTAGAACCTGTTGACTCATAAATTGTAAGTACTTAGTTTTCACAGTTTCATTTTCCTATTAATTTGTATTTTCCTCGACCTGATTTATATATGAATTCTTATAGCCCACCTCAAATTCTTAAATGATAGTTTGGTGGGATAATCATGAACATGGATATACTGGCTTTAGTTTTAAATTACCATTTCTTTAAAGCTTTGTTGATTTGTTAGAGTTTGTTCCTGTGACTTGGTTTTGGCTCTTACAAATTTCCTGTTACATTTCCTATTTTATTTTATTTTAGTCATGCCGCTTTTCTCCAACTTAAACTGAGATTAGCAATATGGCATTCATTCCTAAGGTAATTTTTCTTTTTTTTTTTTTCTTCAAGTGACAGGTCTAGGAGTGAGCTTTAGGAAATATATACTGTGAAGGAATTATCTTTGCTGATTGCTCAGATCTTCCTTTTTTTTTTTTTTTTTTTTTTTTTTTTTTTTTTTTTTT
>NW_022436975.1:4217646-4270147 GCF_009761245.1 Sapajus apella | reverse complement strand
CTTTTTGCTCAGTTCTTACTTTTTTTTTTTTTTTTTTTTTTTTTTTTTTTGTCTTTTGAGACACAGAGCCTTACTCTGTCTCCCAGGCTGGAGTACAGTGGCATGACCACAGCTCACTGCAGCCTTGACCCCCCCAGGCCCAAGCGATCTTCCCATCTCAGACTTCTGAGTAGCTGGGACTACAGGCACACACTACCACACCTGGCTAATTTTTAAAATGTTTTATAGAAAGGGGGTCTCACTGTGTTGCCAGGGCTGGTCTCAAACTCCTGGGCTCAAGCAGTCCTCCCACCTTGGCTTTCCAAAGTGCTGGCATGAACCATACTCATAGTTTTAAAAGTCAAATTTTCTTTCACCTATGTCCTGTCTGCACAAAATAGCATTCTTTCCCATATCTGCACATTCCCTTTAGGCATTATTTATTTATTTCGAGACAGGATTTCACTCTGTCACCCAGGCTGGAGTATAATGAGTGATCACAGCTCGCTGCAGCCTTTCCCTCCTGGGCTTTTTAAAAACATCATTATGAATCTTACAGGACCAGAGTTGTCTTTGTAATTTTGCCTTTTAATTGCCATTGAGGTTCAGTGGCGATTAAAAGGGATTGTCATACCTCCACTTCCTGAGTAGCTGGGCCTATAGTCACAAGCCACCATGCATGGCTAATTTTTAAAATTTTTTGTCGAGGTGAGGGTCTCACTATGTTGCCAGGCTGTTCCTGAACTCCTGGGCTAAAATGCTGGGATTGCAGGCATGAAGATTTTGCTTATATTTTAACTCATAATTCATGTGTTTATATAACTTCATTTTGAAATAGTTTCAAACTTACAGAAAAATTGTGAGAAATTGTACAGGGAACCTCTTCCTATGCACCAGTAGTGTCCAAGTGTTTGGCTTCCTTGGGCCACATTGAAGGAGAAGAATTGTCTTGGCTCACACATAAAATACACTAACACTAAGGATAGCTGATGAGCTAAAAAAAAAAAAAAAAATTGCCAAAAAATCTCATAATGTTTTTAGAAAGTTTATGAATCTGTGTTTGGCTGCATTGAAAGCCATTCTGGACAAGCTTGTTATATAAACCCTTTGCTTAGATTCACAATGGCTTACATATATGTATCTTTTTATTTTGATAGAGTTTAAAGGTTTTAGAAAAACTGGCCCAGATAGTACAAGGAACTCCAATACACCCTTTGCTTAGATTCATTAGTTGCTTGCATTTTGATGCATTTGCTTTATTTTACACACACAGGCATGCACAAACACATTTGTTTTCTGAACCATTTGGAGTAGCTTGGAGTAGTTTTTTCTTTTTTTTTTAACTTTATGATGAATTTTCTAAGAACACGGATGTTTTCTTAGGGAACCACCGGTATAGTTATTAAAATTAGGAACTTTAATAATGATATAGTGCCATTTATATATAATCTGTATGCATATTCTGCCCCTTGTTTTCAATAATGTGACCTGTAGGTATCCTTTTTTCTCCCCTTAGTTAGGATCTAGTCCAGGAATATCACTGATGTGGAGTATCCGTCGCAGGGCACACATCAATTGGTTTGGCTCAACGTTGGTGAAGTTAGTTTGGACTACTTCAGATGGCCTTCGTTGGGTTTCTCCATTGTGAAGTTACCGTTTTCTCCCTTTCTTAGTTTGTAACTTGTGACGAGATACTTTGAGATGATGCAGATAGTCCTATTCCTCACCAAATTTTCACACACTGGTTTTAGCATCCATTTGTATTTTTCTAACACCGTTATTTCTTCTGCATTTATTAGTTGCCATTCTAACCGTGAGAACTTTTCCTTCTCCCCCGGCTTATTTGTTCATTCATCACTTAGGTACGGACTCTTTGATTCTTATTTTATTTTATGACTGTTACTATCAATCACTGTTACTTAGATACCTAAAAGTTACTGAGTTTGGTCAAGAGAAGGCTCTTCAAGCTGCGTTCTCTATCTTTGACATCTCCTCATCAGTGTTTCAGGACTTTCATAATTGTCTTAAGGAGAGGTTTCAGACTCATTATTTTCCCTGCCTGATTTTAGGAGTCAGCCGTTTTCCCAAGGAAACCTAGTTTTGTTTCTTTGCTTTGGAGAACAGTCTTTAGAAACCAAGATCTGGGGGCTAGGTTTTCTTGTGGTCAGTGGTGTGTTTTTTACATCTGCCTGTGTATTCTAGGCCTTCATAAGCAAGGAAAAACATGTATATGTGTGCATTTCTGCAGTTTTCTATTTTGTGTGTGTGTGTGTGTGTGTTTATGTATAGTTTAAAATCAAACTGTGAGTTCTCACCGACTGCCCCATTTCCATCCAACATCTTGAAATACAGTCTAGGCTATACCTAGCCTTTCCGTGCTTTGTTTTCCCTCAGAAACACCATGGAGCTGCTGAGATCTTGTTGCAAATTGGCACCTAAAAAGTATTTTATGTGTATTTAGTAACTGTACAAAAATATCCTGGTTTTATCAAGTTGACTAATGTTTCTTGAAATGGGAGTATGTTTGTTTATAGAAGGATTAAGTAGTTTCTGTATTAAGTAATAGAAGCAACACCTACTGAGCATATGGTGGGCATCAGGGACTATTGTTGACAGTTTATATTATGTGAGTAATGGTAGAGTAGTGATAACACACGCACTCACACACACACACACATTTTTGAGATGGTCTTGCTTTGTTACCCAGTTTGGAGTGCAGTGGTGCAATCATAGCTCACTGCAGCCTTGATCTTCTGGGTGCAAGTGATTTTTCTGTCTCGGCTTTCCAAGTAGGTGGGACTGCAGACTACAGCTATGTACCACCAAGCCTGGCTGATTTTTAAATTTTTTGTAAAGATGATGTCTGTCCATGTTGCCCAGGTTGGTCTCGAGCTCTTGGGCTCAAGTTGTCCTTCCTCCTTGGCCTCCCAAAGTGCTGAGATTATAGACATGAGCCACTGGTCCAGTCACCCACGCTATAGGTGACTTTACTTAAGTGTAATTTTTATTTATGTTGAGCAATTTCTGTTAGATTATGACTCGTAATGAATATATAACTTGATATGAAATTATTATTTGATATACTAATATTCATTCTACAAATGATCCTTCTAAGGAGTAGCAAATGACTAAAGTAAAATTAAGTTCTGTTCCTGCTGATATAAATCCTATTGAATTGTGACCAACAGAATTTTACATTTGCTGAGTGTTCTGACTCACCACCATAATTTGTGTGGATTTAGTCTAGGTATACTTACTAAATTGAAGTATACAGTTTATATTTGGAGGTTGAAAATAATTTATGAACCTTTTCTGTTAAGAGAGGGAATCCCTTAACAAAAATAAAAATAAAATAATAGGAAAACCTGACTTTGTTTACTGTAGTAGTTCCCTTTTTGGTATCTTCTTCCTTAAGATGTTCTACAAGCTGTCATAAGTTTCAGTTGTAATTAGTTACTATAAATAACTCAAATATTGAAATTAAGAAATTCTTTTTACAAAAAGCATTATGTTTACTTAGTTTTAACAAATAGAAGCAAAGGAATACATTAGATAGTTTTGGCCTTGTATTCCTATGTTGTAATATTTGAAATAGATTTTCTCTTTTCTGAGAATATGTAACTTGCAAAACTTGGATTTCATACCTAACTGACTCTCTTTCTAACTTGTGTCATCTTGGACAAGGCAACTGCTGAGGTTCAATTTCTGAATGAAATAGAGTGATCTCTTTTGCAGTTCTTACCTTATAAGAAAGCTCTTTGAGTTTAGCTTCTGAAGCATGGTCTCTGAATCCTCATACTTACTGTAGTTCCTGAGGCATAAACAAGTGATCATTTTTTGTTTATTGAATGGGGAAATCATCAAATGAAATCTTTTTGTATTAAACACTTAAAATATTTAAATGCTAGGTAATACTGTTGAGTAATTTTTTTGTTGAAAGTCTTTTAAAGAGCTTTTGAGAGCACTTGTTGAATTTAAGATGTGAAGTGTATTTTAAAATACACAGTTAATAAAGGTAATTTTACTCATACTGTTTGGCTACTATTTGTTGTTTGAAGACCAATTAATATGAAATAATTCTTTATGATTTTAAAGGTCTTTAATTTTATGAATTCATTACATCCAAATTGAAGGTAAATTTTTAAATTGTATTTTGGGCTCTGGTGTACATGTACACATCCTGCATCTTGCAGGATTGTTGCATAGGTTCATACATGCCGTGGTGGTTTGCCGTCTCCATACCCCCACCTCCCCACCCCCACACCCCATCACCTATATCAGGCATTTCTCCTGGTGTATTTCTCCGTGTTATTCCTCTGCATCCTCCCTGCCTGCCCCCTGCTGTCCCTCCCCTCCACCCCCCTCACCTAGCCCAGTGAGTGTTGTTCTCTTCCTGTGCCCAAGTATTCTCATTGTTCATCACCTGCCTATGAGTGAAAACATGCAGGGTTTGGTTTTCTGTTCTTGTGTCAGTTTGCTGAGAATGGTGGTTTCTAGATTCATCCATGTCTCTACAAAGGATACAAACTCATCGTTTTTTATGGCTGCATAGTATTCCATGGTATAGATGTGCCACATTTTCTTTGGTCTATCACTGATGGGCATTTGGGTTGGTTCCAGGTCTTTGCTCTCATAAACAGTGCTGCAACAAACATACGTGTGCATGTGTCTTTATAATAGAATGATTTATAATCCTATGGTTATATACCCAGTAATGGGATTGCTGGGTCAAACGGTATTTCTATTTCTAGATCCATGAGGAATCACCACACTGTCTCCTATAATGGTTGAACTAATTTACACTTCCACCAACAGTGTAAAAGCGTTCCTTTTTCCCCACATCCTCTCTAGCATCTGTTGTCTCCAGATTTTTTAATGATCGCCATTCTAACTGGTATGAGATGGTATCTCAGTGTGGTTTTGATTTGCATTTCTCTAATGACCAATGATAATGAGCGTTTTTTCATTTGTTTGTTGGCTGCATATATGTCTTCTTTTGAAAAGTGTCTGTCATATCCTTCACCCTGTTTTGAGTGGGTTTGTTTTTTTTCTTGTAAATCTGCTTTAGTTCTTTTTAGATTCTGGATATTAGCCCTCTGTCAGATGGGTAGATTGCAAAAATTTTTTCCCATTCTGTTGGTTGCTGGTTCACTCTAATGTTTGTTTATTTTGCTGTGCCAAAGCTCTTAAGTTTGATTAGATCTCATTTGTCTATTTTGGCTTTTGTTGCCATTGCTTTTGATGTTTTAGTCATGAAGTCCTTGCCCATGCCTATGTCCTGGATGGTGTTGCCTAGGTTTTCTTCTAGGGTTTTTATGGAGTTAGTTCTTATGGTTAAATCTGTAATCCATCTGGAGTTAATTTTTGTATAAGGTGTAAGGCAGGGGTCCAGCTTCCTGTATATGGCTAGCCAGTTTTCCCAACACCATTTATTAAATAGGGAATCCTTTCCCCATTGTTTGTTTCTGTCCGGTTTGTCAAAGACCAGATGGTTGTAGATGTGTAGCATTGTTTCTGAGGCCTCTGTTCTGTTCCATTGGTCTAAGCTCTGTTTTGGTACCAGTACCATGCTGTTTTGATTACTGTAGCCTTGTAGTATAGTTTGAAGTCAGGTAGCGTGACACCTCTGGCTTTGTTCTTTTTGCTTAGGATGGTCTTGGATATGTGGGCTCTCTTTTGGTTCCATATGAAGTTTAAAGTGGTTTTTCCAGTTCTGCGAAGAAGGTCAGTGGTAGCTTGATGGGGATAGCGTTGAATCTGTAAATTACTTTGAGCAGTATGGCCATTTTCACAGTACTGATTCTTCCTAACCATGAACATGGAATGTTTTTCTGTCTGTTTGTGTCCTCTCCTATTTCTTTGAGCAGTGGTTTGTAGTTCTCCTTGAAGAGACCTTTTACATCCTTTCTTAGTTGTATTCCTAGATATTTTATTCTCTTTGTAGCAATTTTAAATGGGAGTTCAGTCATGATTTGGCTCTCTGTTTGTCTGTTGTTGGTGTATAGGAATGCTTGTGATTTCTGCACATTGATTTTGTATCCTGAGACTTTGCCGAAGTTGCTTATCAGCTTAAGGAGATTTTGGGCTGAGATGATGGGGTCTTCTAAATATTACGATCATGTCATCTGCAAATAGGGACAATTTGACTTCTTCTTTTCCTAATTGAATGCCCTTTATTTCTTTTTCTTGCCTAATTACTCTGGCTGAAAATTCCAATACTATGTTGAATAGGAGTGGTGAGAGAGGGCATTGTTGTCTAGTGCCAGTTTTTAAAGGGAATGCTTCTGATTTTTGCCTGTTTAGTATGATATTGGCTGTGGGTTTGTCATAAATAGCTTTTTTAATTTTGAGATACACTTCATCTATACCTAGTTTATTGAGAGTTTTTAGCATAAATGGCTGTTGAATTTTGTCAAAGGCCTTCTCTGCATCTATTGAGATAATCATGTGGTTATTGTCTTTGGTTCTGTTTATGTGGTGGATTACATTTACAGATTTGCGTATGATTTGCGTGTGTTGAACCAGCTTTGCCATCCCGGGATGAAGCCTACTTGATCGTGGTGAATAAGCTTTTTGATGTACTGTGTGATTCGGTTTGCCAGTATTTTATTGAAGATTTTTGCCTCAATGTTCATCATGGATATTGGCCTGTCGTTTTCTTTTTTAGTTGTGTCTCTGCCAAGTTTTGGTATCAGGATGATATTGGTCACATAGAAAGAGTTAGGGAGGATTCCCTCTTTTTGTGTTGTTTGGAATAGTTTCAACAGGAATGGTACCAGCTCCTCTTTGTACGTCTGGTAGAATTCGGCTGTGAACCTGTCAGGACCCGGACTTCTTTTGTTTGGTAGACTTCTAATTGCTGCCTTGACTTTAGACCTTGTTATTGGTCTATTCAGGGTTTCAACTGCTTCCTGGCTAGTCTTGGGAGTGTGCAAGTGTCTAGGAATTTATCAATTTCTTCCACATTTACTGGTTTATGTGCATAGAACTGTTTGTAGTAATCTCTAATGGTATTTCCGAGGAATCAGTGGCGATCTCCCCTTTATTATTTTTTATTGCATCTATTTGATTCTTCTCTCTTTTCTTTTTTATTAGTCTAGCTAGCAGTCTGTCTATTTTGTTAATATTTTCAAAAAACCACCTCCTGGATTTATTAATTTTTTTGAAGGGTTTTTCTGTGTCCCTGTCTCCTTGAGTTCTGCTCTGATCTTGGTTATTTCCTGTCTTCTGCTTGCTTTTGAGTTTTTTTGATCTTTCTCCTCTAGCTCTTTCAATTTTGATTATAGGGTGTCGATTTTAGATCTTTCCTTGTTTCTCATGTGGGCATTTATTGCTATAAATTTCCCTCTAGACATTGCTTTAAATGTTTCCCATAGATTCTGGTATATTGTGTCTTCATTCTCATCGGTTTCAAAGAACATTTTTATTTCTGCCTTTACTTCATTGTTTATCCTTTCATCATCCAGGATCAGGTTGTTCAGTTTCCATGTGATCGTGTAGTTTTGAGTGCTTTTCTTAATCCTGAGTTCTAATTTGATTGCACTGTGGTCTGAGAGACTGTTTGTTATGATTTTCATTCTTTTGCATTTGCTGAGGAGTGATTTACTTCCACTTATGTGGTCAGTTTTAGAGTAAGTGTGATGTGGTGCTGAGAAGAATGTGTATGCTGTGGATTTGGGGTGGAGTGTTCTGTAAATGTCTATTAGGTCTGCTTGGTCCAGATCTGTGTTTAAGTCCTGGATATCCTTGTTGGCTTTCTTTCTTGTTGATCTGTCCAGTATTGTCAGTGGAGTGTTAAATTCTCCCACTATTAATGTGCTGGAGTCTAAGTCTCTTTGTAGGTCATTAAGAACTTGCTTTATGTATCTGGGTGCTCCTGCATTGGATGCTTATATATTTAGGATAGTTAGCTCTTCTTGTCACATTGATCCTTTTACCATTACGTAGTGTCCTTCTTTGTCTCTTTTGATCTTTGTTGGTTTAAAGTCCATTTTATTGTTGGTTTAAAGTCCATTTTATCAGAAACTGGAATTGCTACCCCTGCTTCTTTTTTTTTTTTTTTTTTTTTTTTTTTTTTTGTTTTTTTTATCTTCCATCCCTTTATTTTGTGTCTGTGTGAGTCTTTGCACATGAGATGGGTCTCCTGAATACAGCACACCATTGGGTCTTGAGTTTTTATCCAGTTTGCCAGTCTGTGTCTTGGGGCATTTAGGCCATTTACATTCAACGTTAATATTGTTATGTGTGAATTTGATCCTGTCATTTTGTTTCTGGCTGGTTGTTTTGCCCATTAGTTGATGTTGTTTCTTCATTGCATCATTGTTCTTTACCATTTGGTACATTTTTGCAGTGGGGCTGGTTGTTCCTTTCCATGTTTAGTACTTCCTTCAGGAGTTCTTGTAAGGCATGTTTTGTAGAAACAAAATCTCTCAGCAATTGCTTGTCTGTAAAGGATTTTATTTCTCCTTCCCTTATGAAGCTTAGTTTGGCTGGATGTGAAATTCTGTGTTGAAAGTTCTTTTCTTTAAGGGTGTTGAATATTGGCCCCCCACTCCTTTCTTGCTTGTAGAGTTTCTGCCAAGATACCCGCTGTGGGTCTGATGGTCTTTCCTTTGTGGGTGACTTGACCTTTCTCTCTGGCTGCCCTTAGGATTTTTTTCCTTCATTTCAACCCTGGTGAATCTTATGATTATGTGCCTTGGGATCGCTCTTCTTAAGGAATATCTTTATGGTGTTCTGTGTATTTCCTGGACTTGAATATTGGCCTGCCTTGGTAGGTTGGGTAAGTTCTCTTGGCTAATATTCTGAAGAGTGTTTTCCAGCTTGGATTCATTCTCTCCGTCACATTCAGGTACGCTGATCAAGCGTAGATTAGGCCTTTTCACATAATTCCATAGTTCTTGGAGGCTTTGTTCATTTCTTTTCACTTTTTTCTCTAATCTTGCCTTCTAGTTTTATTTTATTGATTTGATCTTCTGTCTCTGATATCCTTTCTTCTGCTTGATCGATTCGGCTGTTGAAACTTGTGCATGCCTCATGAAGTTCTTGTGCTGTGTTTTTCAGCTCCATCAAGTCATTCTTGTTCTTCTCTAAGCTGGTTATTCTAGTTAGCATTTCATCTAACATTTTTTCAAGGTTCTTAGTTTCTTTGCATTGGGTTAGAACATGGTCTTTTAACTAAGAGAAGTTTGTTATTGTCCACCTTCTGAAGCCTGCTTCTGTCAGTTCATCACACTCATTTTCTGTCTTGTTTTGTTCCCTTGATGGTGAGGAGTTGTGATCCCTGGGAGGGGAAAAGGTGTTCTGGTCTTTGAAGATTACATCCTTTTTGCGCTGTTTTTTCCCCATCTGCATGGATTTAACTCCCTTTGATCTTTGAAATTGGTGATTTCAGGAGGAATCTGAGTGGACGTCCTTTGTGTTGTGGTTGGGCCTATATCTTTTTGGCCTGTAGAGACGCTGCTGGGCTGCCTTGGATTCAGCCAGGTTGCTGGGTGGGTGGTCTTCCCCAGGGGTTTGTTTGCAGGTGAAATTAGCCCCGCCTTCCCAATGGCGACTCTCCTTCCTTGAGCTCCATCTTCCTGGTTGAGGTCAAACTGGTGTACTCACTGCCAAGCTCTCTGGCGAGCAGGCTTCAGTTTGAGTTTTGTCGGGGTGGGACCTGTCAGGCCTTATGACCAATTTCCCTGCTTTCAACTCTGCCTCTTTCTGTGGGATGAGTTGTTCTGTCCTGCTGGCGTTAGTCCAAACTTCCGACCAGGTCCTGACGACAGCTTGTGGCACCAGGCAAGAGCTGTCACTTAGATTTGCATTGACAACACGGCATGCCTCAGTCTCGTGGGACTCTCTTGGACTGTGGATTGCAGGAGGGATGAGGTAAGCACAGGATCCCAATTGGAGCACTGAGGGGGTGAAGTTCCCCGACCCTGTGAGTCGGCTGCACGTTCCAGGTGGGGATGCGCCCTCCCCTGTCTTGGTTCATTCTCCCTGGGCGGCTCTTGCTCTGCTTTGGCTCCTACCCTGTGCTGTTTTCAGAATCCTCCCAGTCCGGGGAAAGGAACCCGGCACCTCACTTGGAACCGTGAAGTCCTCTAGCCCTTTGCGTCTCATTTGCTGGGAGCTGCATTCTGGTGTTGCCTCTCTAGGCCACCTTGGTGCTGCCTCCCCCTGAAAGTAATTTTTAAACATTTTATTGAAAATACACTAACCATTTAAGAGAGTAATTTTCTGGAGAAAAGACTGTCTCTGGGACCTAAAACCATTATTTGGAATTCTTTCCTCAGTGTCCCTGTGTCTTTCTTAACTTACTTGTTTGATGGTGAAGAAGTTGTTAAATGTAGCTGGGCAGGATATTCTACACTGTAGTTTAAAAAGCTTTCATAAGCTTTTTGGTTACTCAACTTGGATGGTATTAAGTGAGTTTTTTGAGTCATTGATGACAGATTAATCATTTTAAGGTTCACCTCTTGCATTGCTCTAAGGAAATAAGATTTATGAGACTGGGTAACTTTAAAGAAAATAGGTTTGCTTGGCTCATAGTTCTGCACACTTTACAGGAAGTGGGGTGCTGACATCTGTTTGGCTTCTGGGGATACCTCAGGAAGCTTTTACTCATGCTGGAAGGTGAATCTGGAGCAAGTAGTTCAGGTCACATGGCCAAAGCAGGAGCAGGAGAGAGTAGCAGGAGGTGCCTTATACTTTTAAACAACTGGATCTCAAGAGAACTCGCTATCATGAGGACAGCACCAAGACATGAGGGATCCACTCCCACAATCCAATCACCGCCTGCATTGGGGATTACCATTCAACATGGGATTTGGGTTGGGACAATATTAAAGCTATATCAAGGGCCTTCCTAGCACTTTAGAGCCTATACCATTACTATGATTTGATGATGACAGTACATTTTCAAGAACTGCTTAAACTTTCTCAGGTTCATTAGGAAAAGTAGGGATAGAATTATTTGCTCCAGTAAATGAAATTAAACTATAATATTGTTTTTTTAAGTGTGCATTTCTCAGGGGTCTTAGACTTTTTTTTGGTTGTGTTTTCTTCTTTCTGATAATACTCTTAGTAGTGCATAAGATGTATGAAAAGATTGAAATATCTCTTTATTGTATGGGAAATCCAGAACAAGTAATTTACTCTTTCTCAGTTTGTTTTTGTTTGTATGCTTCAGGTAATACTACCCATCCTGCCTCTATTCCTATGATACTTAAGAAATTGTATGAGTTGATGTTAAAGTGCTTTGAAAACTTATGAATAATACTTTAAGTATTTTGTTTCATACAGCTTTTAATAGTGTTCATCTATAGATAAAATGAGCATTTTGTACTTTGGGAAGATGCCATTTTATAAGTCCAAAAACTTTGTAGTTAACGTATGTATGTCTGTAAATAAGTAAATAAGCTTAGATTTTTTGAAAGTGCTTAAAGGAGTCATTGAGATTATTTGATGTAATGACTTTATTTTGCAGATGAAAAAACCAAAGCCAGAAAAAATGACTTAAAATCATATAATGTGACAAGGCCAGCCTTTGCCTTCCATAGTACATTAATATATAGAAAGAATATATTTGGTATGAGCTCATGTTTTGGTTTATTTTATGGCATATGCATGGAAGGGAACAGATACAGATCATCTGAAGTGGTGATGAGTAGTCCCCAGTTGTGCATGTTTGCCTTGTAATATTCTTATCTTCGAATATTGTTCTTTATAAATTTATATCTTTTCAAATAAAATAAGCCTCACTGTGAAAATCTGACCCAGGAGGAGCTGAAAATGTATATATATATTTTTTTAAATCATGCTTTCCTGTTGATATTGGTACATCCTAAGAACTGTTGCCACTTAGTGAACATATTTTTGTTTAGACTTTTCCTGAGTTAGAAGAGGTGAACAACTTTTGTTTTAAAGGTTTTTCTAGGCTGCAGCTCTCATAAGGAGATATATCTACACACACATATATATCTATATCTATCTCCTTAACAATTTTATATATATATATATATAAATATTAAGGATGGTTAGTGTAGCACTTCTGTTTCTTGAAAAATCCAGATAATACTAAGCAGTAATCCTTAAATCTGAGGCTGTTATTCCCTGAGGATTAATTTTGTTTGCTCAAAGTTATGTGGAACTTTGCATATATAGGATGTTGGTTATATGCAGTTGTGTTTAGGGAGATACGTGTAGTAATACAGGTTTGAAAAGGTCATGTGTTCAGATGTTTGAGTAACAGGGAGAGGAGGACAGACTTTGAGGATCCATAAAGTCCTATAACTTTCAAAATAATAGAATTTCAGCTAAATGAGCCTCATATGTTGTCCTTTAAAGTTTTATATATTATTTTATCACTTCAAATATTATACGCTAAACTGTCTCAGAACTTCCGTGTACTGTTTCTCTCTCTTGGCGTTCACACTGTTCTTCAGCCAATGGGAATATAAAAATTTAAAGGATGTGGGGGATGTTGGAAACTACATCTTAAAACTTGCCAAGTATCAAAATGTATTATGTGGATGCTTCCAGGAGAACTTCTTTTAAAAAATTTATTTGTAGTATTGAATTGGAGGGGGGTAGGAGAAGAAGATAGGAGAATATAGAAGAAAACATGTACTTTGACTTTGCTGTAGCCATTGGGAACACTGAAATTTGAAATGACTTTCCAAAGTAGAAAACTAGAACTGACTTTCACAATGTTTTACACTTAGTCAACAGTTGTTTCTTAGATGTTTGCTAAGACTATGCAACTGTGATAAATATATTAAATATAAGATGTTATTTTTATCTTCAGTGAGTTTACAGTCTGGACAGAAAATATATGGAACCAAAGGAATCGTTACAAGACAATTTTTGCTAAATTGTGTAACAAATGCTCTATTAGAGGAAAAAGTATTAGCCAGGGCAAAAGTTAGTGAGATGGTACTTAAACCAAAGAAGTTCGGTATCTGACTGCTGCTTTAGCCTGGGTAAACTCATCCTTCCTTCTGAGATGCCCCGTGAGCATAGAAGGGCAGCTACTCTTAATTTAGGCCCTTCAGCACAGTTGATCGCCCAGAGCATGGCAGAAGATACTGTGTTGTCTTTTCTTCACTTTAACTTCTCTCTTGCGGTCAACTTGTGTGTGAATGTATGTATTCTTCCACGCTCTTCTGTAGGTACAGTCCTTGCCTTTTTTCTTTTAGACACCTCTAACTTGAGGATTTCCATTTCTGCTCTTAGTTCATTGTTAAGGAGGTCTGTAGGTGAAAGCTTTGCTGAATTTGAGAAGCAGGGTTTGTTTTCCCTTTCCAGTCTTCTGTGCTTAAAAATCAAAGTTGAGAATGTGCCCTTCTGTCATAGAAATGAAAGAAAGTTGGTATTTATTGGACATCTATATGTTAGGAACATTATGTGTACTATTTAATCATCACAAATTTATGATATGGTAATTCCTATTTTTATTTTATAGATAAGGAAACTGGAGATCACATTAATTAATTTGCCTGAGGGTGCATGACCAATAAATGACATCAGATGTTCCCCCTCCCCCTGGCTGCTTCATTCTTCCTTTGAAGCTGAGAATACTAAAAGGGAGGGAAAAAAATGGGAGATTGAAAGAGACAGAGCTGAACTGAACATGTTTTCAGCTAAAAGTTAATGAAAAGTTTAGTTTTGAATTATGGGTCAGGTGCGTCTGAGCAAATTATTCTGTGTCAGGAGGGTTTCATAGCTTCACAGCCTGGATTTGAGCTGCGGTTCAGTTATTCAAGGGCTGTGAGCTTCCATTTGCTCTCATGCCTCTTCATAGGGATATGGTGAAGAACTAGAGCACAATGCTGCATTATGTAGTAGGCACACAGGAAATCGCTGCTGTATGCTAACACTACTAAACAAAATTTAAGGCTTGTATTCATCATCAAATATAGAGTAAAGTAGATGTTCTTGGCGGCTTTTGGCAAGTGAGTAGTGTACCTTAATTTAGCCATTTATTTTCTTTCGTAATTCTTTATTTGTATTTAATTATACCTCTTTATCAGCCCCATCACTGAGAAAAATTTTTCCTCTGTATAGTTGCCTCGGCGCTTAAAGTATTCTTGGCCCATAAGTCCCATGACAAGCTTTGAGGACGTGAGGGGCATTCTTTGTTCATGGCCACAGTTAGTGTGTTTTCCTTTGGATCACTGGTGAGTGAGCTTCCCTCTAGAGTTAAGTGAGCTTAGTCCTCACTTTTGCAGAGAAAGGAGCAGCAAGAAGCAGTTGACTGCTTCCCTCTGGGTGCTAGGAGGAAAGAAAGTGAGTCAGCATTCATTTTGTTCTCACACCTTGCAACATCTGTCTGCCATCAGTCTGCTTCCCACCTCCTTTAACTTGTCAGTACTTAACCCTCCATAAGGCATCCCGAAGCTGCCTGAGAAACACCATAATATTGTATGGGGCCTTTGACAGTTCTTTCCTAAAACCAAATAGATTTAAGTCACAATTCTAAATTTTGGAATAATAGCAAGAAACATTTGGAACACTTTGCAGATAGTTTCAGGTGTGCATATGTGAAGGTACCCTTTATTTTCCATGCACCCCCTACCCAACACACAATAGAGAGAAAAATACCAAGGAGTGAAGTTGTGTTTTGTGAGTAAACATGACAACTTCCTTCTCAAACAGACATAACTGTGTAACTGCTTAAGTTGTTCAGTCTTTTATACTGTTCTGACACTTTATCTTTTTCTACATTTACCTTTTTCTTCTTTCAAATTCCTTGCTTTTATTGTTTAGTGCGGGACTCAAACACTGCTAAAATTGTTTGTTCTTTCTGGAAGAGAAAATGGCAGGAGTGAGGCAGTAAAAATTGTGACCAAAATGACAGAAATGCCAAGACATGGAGAGCAGCCATTACTAGATAACTAAAACTTGATTATATTCAAGTGCAGATTTGACCAGTGCTGAAATAACTTGGAAATCAGAGCATTGAGGGATCTTAGGAGCTGTGGAATATATCCTTTTTATTTCACAGGTGAGGAAATGACATTCTGGGGATTTGGCCAGATCTGTACGGCAATGTTACCCATGGAACCATGGCTAGACCTTGGTTTCTTGACTATATTTGGTACTTTTCCATAATTGAGATGAGATTATCTTAGAAGTAACAAATGGCAGTCACTGATGACCTAATGCCACACTGGCTTTTGATCAGTGTTTATTTTACTTTCATAAAAAATGTATATTTCAAGTTACAGGATTATTATTATCACAATATTCACTACAGACTTTGATTTACAAGCTTCTCAAGTGTACGTCTATTACAATCAATTCCAATATTGATTATATTGATTATTCGTAGTCTACCAATGGGAGAATTGGTTGTATCCTGGTGTATCCATGTGCTAAAATATTATACTTCTCAATTTGGAAAGAATGTCTTATGGCATTAGGAAATGCTTAAGGTTTGTTAAGTGAAAGTCCTGAACAATGTATACAATATAATACCAGGTATGTGTTTAAAAAAACCAAGTATATGGTTGCTTAAAAGTTAATAATGACAGTGGTTCTTTGAATGGTAGCATTATGAAGATTTAAATTTTACTTTATTTTCATGTTTTCTGCAAAGGCACATTATAATCAAATGAGTGAGTATTATAAAAATGTAATTTGTAGTAATTCAGTTTCCACATTCACGAATAATGTACGTGGTAAAAAGAGGTCTATCTGTGAAACTCTTTGCTCTGGTGTACGTTATTGTTTGTGTAATAATCTTCTTTTTCTGCATCTTTATTTTTCTGCTCTAGACTGTCTTATTAAATGTATTTATTCCTTAGAAAATTCTTCTCCATGTGGCTTTATTATACTTCATGTGCTCTCTATAACTCCTTTAATTTTACCTTTACTTGTAAATTTTGTTCAAATAATGCAGATAACACAATTTGTAAAGTAAAGATACCACAAGCCTTTATGCCAAAGCATAGCAGTCCCTAGCTTCACCTGTTTTCACCCTCCGGCTCACATTCCAGCAGGAACTTAACACATTAGTTGTTTAATCTACACATTGCTAACTAAGGTGCTGCTTTTCCTTATTATTCATTACCTTTGAGCAGCATTTACTTCCTGTCTTCATAGATGAGATTTTAGCTCCCATGCCCCTCTTTTCCTCTTCTTCCTCATCCTCCCAGTGTGATTAAATGAGTATTGGAACTAAATAAGCAATTATGCTTATAGTATTTTGACTATGTAAACAGTGTGTCATTCTTTTACACCCCTCATACTAAGTAATATAATTATATTCCCTTTATTCTGTAGTTTTGGTTTTTCCTTAAAATTCTATTTAATTTTTAATTAGCAAATAATAATTGTATATTTATGGGGTACCATATGATTTTTTGATATATGTTTACAGTGTGAAATGATTAAATCAGGCCAATTAAAAAATTTGCCTCACAAAGCTGTCATTTTGTATGGTGAAAACATTGAAAATTTACTGTTTCAGCAATTTCGAGATAATACAGTGCATTATGATTTATTATAGTCACCATTCTGGACAGATTACTAAAGCATATTTCTTCTGTCTAGGGGAAACTTTGTGCCTTTTGATCAGCATTTCTCCTTTCCCCACCTACCCTCCTGCCGTAGCCTCTGGTAATCAACATTCTACTCTTTATTTCTATTAGTTCAACCATTTTAGGTTTCACATATGAGGGAGATCATGTGGTGTTTGTCTTTCTATGACTGTCTTATCTCACTTGGTATAATGTCTTCCAGGTTAATCCATGTTGTTGCAAATGACAGAATTAAACTCCTTTTAAAGGCTGAATGGTAATCCATTATATATATACCTGTGTATCTCTATACACCGTAAACATAATATACCATTTTCTTTACCCATTTCTCTGATGCTGGATGCCCAACTTGCTTGCATATCTTGGGTATTGTGAACAGTGCTGTAGTGAACGTGGGAATGTAGATGTCTTTGACATACTGATTTCAGTTTCTTTGCATATAGACTCAAAAGTGGTATTACTGGATCATAGGATAATTCTGTTTTTAGTTTTCTGAGGAGGCATACTGTTTTTCATGGTAGCTATATGTATTTACATTTCCACTAACAGTTCACAAGAATTTTCTTTTCTCTACAACCTTGCCAATACTTGTTATCTTTTGTCTTTTTGATAATAGTCATTCTGACAAGTATAAAGTGATACCTCATTGTGGTTTTAATTTGCATTTCTGTGATGACCATTTTTCATATGCATTGGCTGTTTATATATCTTGAGAATTGTTTATTTGGTGTTTGGTTTGTTTTTTGATTGGTGTATTTGTTTTCTTGCTATTCAGTTGAGTTCATTTCATATTTTGGATCTTAATCCCTTATCAGATGTATGGTTTGCAATCCCTTATCAGATGTCTGGTTTACAGTGTTTTTTTTTTTTTTTTTTTTTTCCCAATATGTGTTATCACCTCACTTTACTGTTTGTCAACAATTAGTAAAGCATTACTGAACAGAAGCTTTCTAGTTTTATACAATCTCATTTATTTTTGCTTTTGTTGCCTGTGCTTTTGGGGTCATATCCAAGAAATCTTTGCCCAGACCAATGTAATGGAGCAATTCCCTTATGTTTTCTTCTAATAGTTATACAGTTTCAGGTCTTATATTTAGAATCTTTAAACTGCTTTGAATTGATTTTTGTATGTGGTGTGAGATAAAGATTTAATTTTATTCTTCTGCTTGTGGATATCCAGTTTTCCCAGCAGCGCTTATTAAAGAGACTGTACTTTCTTCATTTTGTGTTCTTGGTATCTTGGTTGAAAATCAATTGACCATAAATTTGTGGAGTTTATTTCTGGTCTCTCCATCTATTTTGTTTGGTCATTGTGTCTGTTTTTATGTCAGTTCCATGCTGCTTTGATTACTATAGCTTTGTAATGAATTTTGAAGTCAGATAATGTGATGCCTCTGGTTTTCTACTTTTTGCGTGTATGATTACATACAAATTTTTCTATTTTTGTGAAAAATATGATTGGAATTTTAATATGATTATGCTGAATCTGTAAACCACTTTTGGTAGTATGGACATTTTAACTATTATTTCTTTGAGTCCATGAACACGGGACATCGCTCCATTTATTTGTGTTGTCTAGTTTCTTTCAATATTTTATAGTGTTTAATATACAAATCTTTCACCTCCTGGGTTAAAGTTAACTTTTAGGTATGTTTTTTGATGTTGTCATGAATGGGATTGATTTCTTAATTTATTTTTTCAGATAGTTTGTTGTTAGTGTAAAGAAATGCTACTGACTTTTGTGTGTTGATTTTGTACCCTGCAACTTTACTGATTTTGTTTACCTGTTCTAACAGTTTTTCATAGGTCTTTAGAATTTTCTAATATATATGTTATCAGTTAACAGAAGTATTTTCAATTTTTGCTTTCCTATTTAGATGCCCTTTATTTCTTGTCTAATTGTTCCAGCTAGAACTTTGTTCTATGTTGAATAGAAGTGGTAATAGATATTCTTATTCCTGATCTTAGAGGAAAACCTTTCAACTTTTCATCAAGCATGTTTGTTGTGGGCTTTTCATATATAGCCTTTATTATGTTGATGTATCTTTCCTCTGTGTCTAATTTATTGAGAGTTTTTATCAGGAAGGGATATTGAATTTTATGAACTGCTTTTTCTGCATCTGTTGAGATGATCGTAGAGTTTTTGTCCTCATTCTGCTAATATGGTATATCACCTTATAGATTTGTGTGTATTCAACAATCATTGTATCCCAGGTGTAAATCTCACTTGGTTTTGAATGATCCTTTTAATGTTCTGATGAATTTGGTTAGCTAGTGTTTTGTTGAGGATTTTTCCAAATGTGTTCATCAGGGATATTAGCCTGTTATTTACTTGTAATGTCCTTGTCTAGCTTCAGTATCAAGGTTCAGTCTAGCCATACCGGCTCTGTAAATGGATTTTGTAGTTATTCTCTTCAGTTTGAGTTTTTGGAAGGGTTTGAGAAGGAATTGGTATTAGGTCTTCAAATGTTTGGTATAATTTTACCTTGAGGCATCTAGTGCTGGGCTTTTCTTTGATGGGAGATTTCTTAATTATTGATTCAATCTTCTTGCTTGTTACTGGTCTGTTCATATTTTCTTTTCCTTCTTGATTCAACTTTGGTAGGCTGTACATTTCCAGGAATTTATTCTAGGTTATCCAGCTTGTTGGTGGATAATTGTTCATAGTGTCTTATGATCCTTTGTACTTCTGTGGTATCTTCTGAGTTGTGATATTTCCTCTTTTGTTTCTGACTTATTGTTAGAGCCTTCTTTTTTTCTTAGTTTGCTAAAAATTTGTTGATTTTATCTTTTTGAAGAACCAACTCTTAACTCCACTAATCTTTTTTCTATTTTCTTTCTATTCTCTGTTTTATCTGTTTTTGTTCTGGATCTTTATTATTTCATTTCTTCTCCTAATTTGGGGTTTAATTGGTTCTTTTTTCTCTAGTTTCTTGAATTTATTTGAGATCTTTACTCTCTTTTGATATAGGCATTTATTGCTGTAAACTTCCCTTTTAGAACTGTTTTGATGCATCTCATAAGTTATATGTTGTCTGTTTTCCTTTGTCTAAAGATATTTTTATTTATTTTTAAATTTCTTTGACCAACTGGTTTTGAGGAGCATGTTGTTTATTTCTAGGTATTTGTGAATGTCCCAAAATTCCTTCTGTTACTGGTTTCTGGTTTCATTCCATTATGATTAGAAAAGCTATTTGATGTAATTTCAGTCAAAGTTATTAAGACTTGTTTTGTAGACAAACATATAATATATCCTGGAAAATGTTCCATGTTCATTGGAGAGAAATGAGTATTCAGTTGCTGTTGGATAGAATTTTCTATATATGTCTGTTAGGTCCCTTTAGTCTAAAGCATTGTTCAAGTCCGCTGTTTCTGTCTGGATAATTTGTCCATTGTTGAGTGCGGAGTATTGAAGTCCTCTGCTATTACTGTATTGCAGTCGATCTCATCATTCAGAACTATTAAAATTTGCTTTTTATATATAAGGTGCTCCAATATTGCCTGCATGTATATTTAAAATTATTCTGTTCTCTTCAACAGAACATAAAATAATGTCCTTCTTTGTCTCATTTTACAGTTTTGACCTAAAATCTGTTTTGTGTGATGGAAGTATGGTCATCCCTGCTCTCTTTGGATTATCATTTTTCATCCCTTTATTCTCAGTCTGTGTGTGTTCTAAGGCTAAAGTGAGTCTTTCATAGGCAGCATATTGTTGGATCTTGCTTTTCTAAGCCATTCAGTCATTGTTTTTAAAATCCATACAGCCATTTGATTGAATAGCTTTTTTTTTTTTTTTTTTTTTTTTTGAGAGGAAATCTCTGTTGCCCAGTCTCTGCTCATTGCAACCTCTGCCTCCCAAGTTTAAGCGATTCTCCTTGGCTCAGCCTCCCGAGTAGCTGGGACTGCATCTGTGTGCCACCACACCCAGCTAATTTTTTTGTATTTTTAGTAGAGACAGGGTTTCACCATGTTGGGCAGGCTGGTCTTTAACTCCTGACCTCAAGTGATCCACCTGCCTTGACCTTCTAAAGCGCTGGGATTTCAGACATGAGCTACCATATCTGGCTAATTTTTGTATGTTTAGTTGAGACAGGATTCCACCATGCTGGCCAAGTTGGTCTCGAACTTCTGGCTTCAAGTGATCCACCCACCTTGACCTTCCAAAGTGCTGGGATTACTGGTGTGAGCCACCATACCTGGCCTGGCATATAGTAATTTTTAATGAGCTACAAATAACACACTCAGTACAGTGGTTGTTAGTAAATGGTGGTAGTTCTTACTTATTTGATTCTTCCTCTAGCCTTTTTCTCACTAAGAATGTGAGCTGTCCAGTAAAGACCATGTTTGATTGATTGTTTTGCTAGGATAATTGTTTGGCTATGATAATTTTGCATTTAATGGAATTCAAAAGGATCTAAGAAGGGTCAGATCCTTCTTAAGCCCTAGAGCCTACTCAGAGGGAATAATTTTTCTAGTAAATTGTGGCATTTACGGTATAGCAATTTGCTAAATATCTGTGTAGTCAGAATTATTCTTATGAAATCCATAGACAAATGCCACACTGAATACTGACAGAGACTATCTCCTACTGTAATATATCCATTTTTTCTTTCATCTTAGGAAGAGATTCACTGAGTGCCAGATGAAAAAGTTGGCTTGTGCTTAAAAGCCATGTTATTAAAAAAAAATTCTTGAAATGCTGCAGTTGGACTCAGCAAGTCGAGATGCCACAGCTAAGACCTGTTGAAGGAATAGTGAATTGACATCTCCCATTGCACTACATTCTACAAAATATACTCATTGAGGAGAAGGGTGCTGTAAACCCTTGTACTTTTATATTTTTGAGGATTGGAAGTGCTAGAGCCAGCCAGCTTTTTATACGTGAGTTTGAATGAATTAAATGTGAATTCACAGTGTTTTCTCTACTCCAAAAGTTCTTAAGGCAATTGTAGGAAAGGACAAAGGGGACACAGACAAAGACAATATGACAGGCCCTGTTGGGAGAGCTGCCCCAGTGGTGCCAGGGGTCTGAGGACCTTGGAAATACTTGAGACCCTGATTGATATGCTTCTCTAGTGTCAAGAGTTAGGATATTCTTGCCAGAGTTAACTGTCATAACTCTTGTTACTGGCCATGGGTATTTCATTTCACACTTTTCTCTTCTACTGATTCATTAATTTAGAAATTGATATATTAATTTACTTACTAGCTAGTTGAATGAAGCTTAAATTGTATATTCGGTATTATGTTTTGAAATTTTTTTAGTTCCCTCAGGTTGCACTTACGTTTCTATTCAGATGCTGAGTTTAATCTGTTAAAGAAGTTCAGTGTGTGAGAGAGAGAGTGTGTGTGTGTGTGTGTGTGTGTGTGTATGTGTGTGTGTGTGTGTATTAAACATGTTCTAGTGCTTGGACTGTTGAAGTTATTGATAAAACCTATGGTTTCTATCACAACAAAGTTTACCAAACAAAACAGAGAGATAACACATGAGTACATTAATAAACGTGAGTCTGGGTTTGTTTATTTTGTATTTTATGTTCAGTGATTGAGTAATATGTTATTCTTTGTGTTAACATTTTAAATTTATGTAGTGCATTTTTGAATTGGTAGAGGTTTTTAAGTTCAGGAATTTAAAATAAACTAATTTTTTAAATTAAACTAGAATTACTATACTATAAAGAAGCCAATGTGGCTCAGTGATTGAAGGAATGGAGGTCAGGTGTGGTGGCTGCCTCCTGTAATCCCAGCACTTTGGGAGGTCAAGGTGGACTGATCTCTTGAGCTCAGGAGTTTGAGACTACCTTGGGCAAAATGGTGAAACCCCATCTCTACAAAAAAAATAAAAAATTTAGCTGAGCGTGGTGGCATGGGCCTGTAATCCCAGCTACTTGGGAGGCTGAGGTGGAAAGAATACTTAAGCCCGGGAGGGGATGAGCCAAGATCGTGCCACTGCACAGTAGCCTGGGTGACAGAGTGAGACTCCGTCTTAAACGAAACAAAAAACAAAACAATAAAACAAAAAACCAGCATGGTTTCTGACTCTAAAGACCTGAGAGCAATTCCTGGCAGTGTCACTCTCCAGAGCAGCACTGTCTAGAATGGTAGCCACTAGCTGCAAGTAGCTATAAAGTACTTAAAATATGGAAAATATAGGTAGGTTGACTAATGGAATTTTAAATTGTATTTAATTTTCATTAATTTAGGTCGAGGTAGCCATGTGTGACTAGTGGCCACTGTAATAAGCCTCATGGTACTAAGGTGACTGACTTGACTTCTTTGTTCCAGTTTTCCCATCTGTACAGATGAGATCATATAAGTTACCTTTTGTGGTTACTATAAGAATTAAATAAAATAATATAGTTAAGGAGTTTAACACTATGCCTGGAGCAGAATATTTCCATGAGAAATGATAGTTAATTATAATGACATACATTTAATAAACTGGAGTTATTTTGCTTTTGAGCATTAATTTAAACCTGTTTATTTTTGTTCTTCCCTTCCAGGATTAATTTATTTTTGGAAATCAAGTGCAATATTGGAAGCCATTTCTACTAATTTTATTTCATTTTTAAATTTATGATTTGATTTGAATACTATCATGGGAGGAGCTGTGAGTGCTGGGGAAGATAATGATGACTTAATTGATAATTTAAAAGAAGCTCAGTATATCCGTACTGAAAGAGTGGAGCAAGCCTTCAGAGCGATTGATCGTGGCGATTACTATTTGGAAGGCTACAGAGACAATGCTTACAAAGACTTAGCCTGGAAGCATGGAAACATCCACTTGTCAGCACCTTGCATTTATTCTGAAGTTATGGAAGCATTGAAACTTCAACCAGGATTGTCTTTTCTTAACCTGGGAAGTGGAACCGGATATTTAAGTACAATGGTGGGCTTAATTTTAGGTAATTTTATTTTTGTAAAATTCTATTTTTAAAAGTAAGCCTATTTTGTATTATGTTTTATGATTTATAGGATTTGTAACTTTGTTTACAGTTTGTGTATGTTTGAATGTGTATACTCAATGTAGGTATTTTCCTTACTTAGATGTGAAAACACAAGGTAGTAGTTACCTTTTTTCATTCTCAGCCCTGACGCTGATAGTTCCCACATGTAGTCCTCAACTTTCAGTAGCTGTGGGAACTAACTATTCTCTGTTAGTCATGGTCTGTACTTAAAATCAAGCAACTAGTAGGCAGGAAACTCAGGAGTAATATTTAATCTATTTCAGGTAGAGTGTTCTGTCTTCTGGCATATAAAGTTTGATGGTTATCTAAGAGCATTGTGCCAGGCTTTTGTTAGAGAGACAGGAATATGTGGGATATATAAAATGTGGCACTGTTGGGGCAAAGCAAGGGATTGGAGAAAAATGGAGAAGAAAGAAGTATATCTCGTTAAGCTTTCAGCATACTTTTCAAGTGTTTTCTCTGTCAGGCATTGTTGCTGGCATGTGCATATGCCAGTGATCTAAAGGGACTAAGATTTCTGCCCCCAAAGTACTTACTGGGTGTTAAATGCTAGGTATTGTTTAAAGCAGTGTGTGTGTGATAACTCATTCAGTGTTCCTAATACTCCCTTGAAGTACATAGTATTATTAATCCTGTTAGATGGGCAAGTAAACGAAGGCACGGGGAGGTTAAATAACTTGCCTGAAAGTCAGTTACCTAGGAAGTGACAAGTGAGTAATACGGAATATAGGTGAAAGACTCATGGATGGAGGAAAATCTGCTGTAAGACATTATGTTGGATGGCGGATGACCAACCATGAAGTTTGCCAAGCCATTTAGATCAACTGTCACATTCACTGGCTGCTACTGTGAGACATACATTAAAGTAGAGCATTATTTAGGGACGTGGGGTGTGAGAAGACGTAAGAGAATCAACAACCTTCATCTAGTCTGATAGGTACTATAGTTGAGGTACATGCCTAAGTTAATAAGGATGAGATTGTGGTGTAAAATTCATTCTAAAGTGATGGGAAATCATTGAGGAATTTTAAATAGAGAATGACATATCCTCTAGTAGGGTGACTCCCTGTTCCAGTGTGCTGAGGGAGTCTTGCTTTATCTCTGTTATTCTAGCATCAGTATTAATAATGTCCTTTCATTCCTCGAAGTGTCTGAGTTTGGACAATAAATTATGTGGTCACAGTATGTGACTTCTAAGGTATACTCAGGTCTGAAATTTCCTCCCTATACGCTAGCTAGCTCCTTACTCTGTTAGTCATGGAACTTCCCATCTGTTGCATTTAAAAGAGTGGGGATGGAAGCCTTTCATTCCGCAGCTGGGTTAGTTCCTAATGTATAAGAACTGCTCAAAAGTGATAGGGAAATTATTAATTTTCATCAATAAAGAGAAATTTAGAAGCTTACATTTAAATTTGGCGCTCCTCCCTGTCCTGAGACAGGAATTTCTTAACCGGTTGGAACTTCCAGATGTATGTCACTTCTGTCACTAGGTTCTTTGAAAAAGGAATATCTGGGGTTTGAGACAGGCTGCAAAACCTAGAGGGGAGAGTAGGGAGAGCTGCTGCTTTAAAAAAATGGGAATTGCTATCCTTGTACATTTCCTAACCAGCTCTGGCAGCTCTGGGCTGGAGTCCAAGCCTTATACCATGTTTGGCCAGGCTGAAAGTGCCTGTTTACTCTGTCTTCCACTTCTCTAGTATGTACCAGCTGGCTCGTGCTGAGGGAGGTCAATCTAGCCAAACTTGGGGTGGGGGGAGGTATGTATCATAATTTGCAATCTTGCCAGCAATGAGGTTGCCTTCTTAAGACTCATTGCCTGCTCCCAGGCTCCAAGAGATTAGATTTCTATGGCCAGATGGCACCTGTTGGCAGATGTCAAACTTATTGTATCATGAATGTCTTTCAGTCCATGTCATGGGCAGTGTGGGGAAAGAAACCATTGTGTAAATGACCTACAGTGCACAGTTTCCTCCTGTTACAAGGCTCTAGGGAGTCATGGAGGTTTAGTTACATACATGGCAGTGGCTCCTCCAAACTATTCCAGGATTTACCTTTGTGTGATCCTGCTTAGTTAAAACCAATATATAGTTGTTCTTACTTTAGTTAGGAATATTCCATTGTTGAGGAAGATTATTTTAAAGAAGGAGAAGCAAAAACAACAGTCTGTAAAACTATGATTATAGCTTATAAATCTTAAGTTCACCAGGCTTCTGAGGAAACTATCTTTTTTACCCTGCCCTCTTTTTTTAGTTCGTGTTTTCTGTGTGTTTTATGTCATAGAGGGGAAGATATCCATCCATAAAAATCACTTAGGACTGGATCCAGAGGAGGATGCTCACATGCTCCCTGTGACTATCGGAGTATAGTGAATCGAATTTGGTTCCACTGCTTCACAGCCACCTTATTAACAGAAGTTCTTTCTTTCTTAAAAACAAAAAACTCTAACACTATGGCTTAGCCATGATTCTCTTCCATTCACAAGATGGGGATGACAGGTGCTCCCCATAGACAGTGGGTCCTGTTGGAGTACATACTCAGTAGTAAACCCTGGGGGATTCCTGGCCGAAGCAGGAGAGTGGGGCATCTGTGATTCGGTAACACAGTTAAGGAAGAATTGGGAAATTCCATTCTACTCCGGAAACACATATGTAGAGGATGAGCTATAATAATTATATAGAGCTTTTGTTATTCAGTGATACTGAGTTAGATTTTTCTTTTATTATTATTATTAATTCATTCATTTATTTTTAGATGGGGTCTCACACTCTTGCCCAGGCTGGAGTGTGGTGTAATGGTCTTGGCTCACTGTAGCCTCGACCTCCTGGGCTCCAGTGATTCTCCCGCCTCAGCTTCCTCCTGACTAGCTATGCATGGCTGATTTTTGTATTGGGTTTTCTTCAGAAAATTTCTTATTAAAACACACTTAAAGCAATTATTCGTAAATTTACTTCTATCCAAGACAATGGAGAATAGATCACTCCAACTCCTAAGATTTCTCATTTCATTGAGTCATGTTTTCGAATTTCGAATTGAAGATAATCTTCATGTCCTGCTTGCATCTCGTTAAATATTTTCCCTGAACTAAGGGTTTTCATAAAGATACAGTACTTAATTGATTCTCCTCTCAGTACTGTCTTTTCATTCTTAGGGAATTCCATTGAAAAATAGGATGCAAAAAAAAGCAGCCTCCCACATCCGGTACTTTACCTCTGCTTTCCATAACTGAATTGAGTATCAGAACCACAAAAGCAAGTTATTCTGACAGACTCTTTGTGATTCAGGTAGGGATTCTGAATCCTGATTCTTTTTTACTTAGGTATTAATTTCCATTTTCTTTTATAACTCATAAAAATTCTAGGTATCTTTCAAAACCTAAAATACGTAGATTCATCCCTCCTAATGACTTTCTTTTAGTCTCTTGCCCAGTTTCCTAGTTGATAGGACTGACTCTGGGGAGACTGCCAGTGTCTCCAGCACTATGGATGCCACGGCCTTGGTGCTGTGACATTCATTCCTAAAGGTAAAACAGTTGATAGGCAGGAACCTTACTGCCATAACCTACAGTTGCCTTGTTGTTCAAAAGCATTAGTTAAGCTATCTGCTGCCATCACGTTTGACCTCTACACTCTTTCTTTGTCATAGGACATTATATAGTCCGTACTCAGCTAACCTTTTTTCCTTTGACCTCAGAGCTCATGCTATCTCTCCTTTGCCTGCATGCTTATGCATACTATGCATAGCCTCTCTTGCTGGTTCTCCCTCTAATGAGGTGTGATTCACATACTATTAAGTTTACTTATTTAAGAGTACAATTCAATGATTTTTAGTTAGGTTTATGGAGTAGTGCAGAAATTACCACAATCTGGTTTGAAAACACTTCCACTATGCTAAAAAGATTCTTCCATGCCCCCTTGCATCCACTTCCAGTACACAGCCAGTCCCTGACAACCAGTTACCTACCTTCTATCTCTATAGATTTGCCTTTTCTGGACATTTCATATACATGAAATCATACAATATATGGTTTTCTGAATCCAGCTTCTTTTACTTAGCATTACATTTTCAAGGTTCACCCATGTCTGAGTATTTTATTCCTTTTTATGGCTGAATGCTGTTTCATCATATACACTACATTTTGTGTATCCATTCACCAGTTAATGGGCATTTGAGTTACTAGTTTTTGGCCATTATACATAATGCTGTTATGAGCATTTATGTACAAATCTTTGTGTGGATATACATTTTCATTTCTCTTAGGTAGATTCTTAAAGAGTAGAATTGCTGATCTGTATTTGTTTTTAAGACATGAACAAAGTGTTTTCTGGAGTGGCTGCACCATTTTACATTCCTACTAAGGTTATGTGAGGTTCTCGTTTCTGCACATCCTCACTAATACTTGTTACTTCGTTTTTTAAAGTGCCTCTTAAAGAATCTTCTTTATTAGCTTACTTTCGGCAAAAGATGAGGGGGATCCAGGGTGGTCAGTTCCCCAGTCCCTTACCCTCTCTTTCTTCTTGGTGAGATAAGACACATTTGGCAGGTATCAGGGTTTTTCTGTAAGGTAGACTCTGTTTTCTGCATCAGACCAAACCCATTTTTTCCTCTATCTTCTGTTATACCTTTTTTTTTAAAGCAAGGTTTTTTTTTTTTTTTTTTTTTGGAGACTGAGTCATGCACTGTCTGGCTGGAGTGCAGCAGCGCGATGTTGGCTCACTGCAGCCTCTGCCTCCTGGGCTCATTTGGTTCTCCTGCCTCAGCCTCCCAAATAGCTGGGACTACAGGTGCTCACCACCACACTTGGCTATATATATTTATATATATATATATATTTTTTTTGTGTGTGTGTGTTTTCGGTAGAGACAGGGTTTTGCCATGTTGGCCAGACTGGTCTCGAACTTCTGACCTTACGTGATCTGTCTGCCTTGGTCTCCCAAAGTGCTGGGTTACAGGTGTGAGCCACCACGCCTGACCCTGGTTTTTTTCATTTTTAGGAATTAATCTGTTCTTGTTCGTTTTTTTTTTTTTTGAGATGGAGTGTCGCTCTGTTGCCCAGGCTGGAGTGCAGTGGTGCCATCTCTGCTCACTGCAACCTCTGCCTCCTGGGTTCAAGCAATTCTCCTGGCTCAGCCTCCCAAGTAGCTGGGATTACAAGCATACGCCACCACGCCCAGCTAATTTTTTGTAGAAACAGGGTTTCACCATGTTGGCCAGGATGGTCTCAATCTCCTGACCTCATGATCCTCCTGCCTTGGATTCCCAGAGTGCTGGGATTACAGGTGTGAGCCACCATGCCCACCCATCTGTTCTTGATATGTGATTTATTTGGGACTCTGTGAGCAAATTTGTTGTGAAAACCTTTTATTTTAGGCTAATGACATTTTATGAGATTCATAAAACTCTTAACTATTTAAACTATTACTTCTTAGTCCTAGTTAGACTTCTGGGCGTCTTTTTTCCTGCCCCTGTGCTCTATATGGAGTTGCCACCACTGTTCTATTTCTTAGATTTTTTTTTTCTCCCTCTCACTTCTACTGGTTGTGGAGTAGAAGTCATTACTGTCAACCACCTCTTTCATTGCTGCTACCTCTGAAAATCAATACTCAGGTGATTTTATGTTTATGGATAATATTAGTGCTGATTACAGGGTAACAAATAGTAAATAACAAAAGTGATAAATATTACGAAGCAATACAGGTTTTACAAAGTTTTCTTAGTAATTTCTTCTGATGATGTTTTTTCATGCTGGTCTTAGAAGTTAGGAGGAAATTTCTTCAGCGATGTGAAGTGGCTTAGGTGTTTCCCTGAGGCGAGCATCTTGAGTTTTATCTTTGTGATTAACTGTTTCTCAACCAAGATTGTCTATGTAACAAATACAGCCAGTTTTTACTATTTGGAAATTTTGTCTCTTGAGAATTCACTTACTTACTAATACTTATTTGAAACCCCCAAATCAAACTCACAGTGCTTTCATGATTACTTGCGAGCCTGCAGAGAGGAACAAAAAATCTGAGTCTCCTGCTTTGCATCTTCCTAGCTGAGGTGGGATAAAGCGAAGCACTCTCTGCCTTCTTGTCTCTGTGGTCATACAGAAATGACCAAAGGATTGAGAGGGGAGAGGCCAGCGCATGTCACAAGCTCCAGTCTTCACTGGGGCCTGTTGATGGCTTGAATCCCAATTCTGGCAACAGTTCTTGGGGTGGCTCAGGCAAGTCTCTAACACTTCTTAAGTTTATTTTATCTTTTGTGAAGTAATACAGTCTCTACCAGGATGAGATCTCAGGATTTAACATTATAATCTATTTTATATATTTATATATGTACATATTTTCCTAAGGAGCAATTGTTCATTTTTTGCTAACCCAATGTTTGCTGTATTTTTTAGAACATAACTTTTATATAGTAAATAATGTGAATTGATTGTTACTTTAAGTACTAAACCTTCCTGAATTTGTTTCCTTAAGTGTAAAATTTGTGAATCTCTAGCTCTCCATGTAGAAGCTGGCACCCATGGAATTGTCTTTCTTTTTCTGTGACACAGCCTTTCCTAGGCTGATGCAGTCTTTCCTAGGATGTTGGACTGAGTGCCTCGGATTGGAGCCAGGTTGACTGGAGTTGGCAGGGCTGCTTGGTTCGCTGCAACTCTTGGTCTCGTCTGGAGCCTGCTTTTACATTCTCTCTGGGTTAGGTTCCTGCAGGGTCAGCCAGGCTACCCTCCCACACCCTTGCCCAAAATTGTTTCCTTGGGTTTTATATCTCAGTGTGTTAGTTATGTTTATAAAGGCTTTATCCTTTTTAGGGAACAACTTTGGATTTATCCTGTAGTGAAGGGTGAATCTTTCTTCAAGGAACACCCACATGCAAAGGATTGATAGATTTCTGCCTCCAAAGTCTGTCAGCTGAGCTCTGGACACTCTTGATCTTCCAAGGTACTTAAACGTGTGGTACCTGCATCCTGTTTCTTCTTCAGTGGACAGCAGATTCCAGAAGTTCAGCCTGCCCCCAACTCTTTTTTTTCCTGCCCTCTTTCACACATGACAAAAAGTTCAACAAATTCTCTTCTTCCTCCTCTGTTTCATTTCTTTGTGAAGAGTACTTTTTTCTTCAAAATTGCATAACGAGGAAACTTGAGTACCAGTCTCTCCTCTTTAATTTTATTGTGAAGTAGGTAACATAATCAGAGGGCTGAAAAATGCAAAAATATCAAGAGGCATGCATTGACATACTTCCCTTCTCTTCCTGTCCTATAGTTTACTTAGTTCCCTCCCCACTTTGACGATAACTGCACAGAGCTCTGAGGACGCTGTGATTTTTGCATATACATAATGCTTTATAGCGATGATAGTTGGCTTGAAGTCAGAAGCAAATTGTTTAGGAATAAAAGGAAAATGTTTGTTGAATTTTGACAGATTTCTATCAAACAACTAAAATCAATAAGAAACTAATTTTGAATGGAATGTACTTCATTATAGCATTTACTTCTATGGCATGCATCATTCCCTACCATCAGATAATATAGATTTAACATATTTTTGCTCATGCACTATTTTAAAATCAAGACATGAAAACTATTTTTATGCTTTGTGGATATCATTTGTTTCAGTCTTCGTTGTGAACCTTTTTAAATTTGGGACCGTAGCTACATTTATGAACTTTATCATTCTTTAAAGAAGTATTATATTAGACACTGCGCCAGCTGCTGTGGTTACAGAAGTGTTCAAGACACATCTCCTACCCTTGTACATGATGCTTCTGAACTAGCAATAAAAGTGTGGTGTTAATCTTATTGGCTGTTCTTCATTTAGTCTAATATTTATTGAGTATGTCACTCTATCACCGTGCTGGTCCCAGGTATCTTCATGTACTTCACAAATAAATGTGCAGTGGAATGAAAGAGTGGATGAAAATGTCTTCCAGAGAAAATGATTGCATTAAGAAGAATTTGAGTCAAAATCTGAAGCTGTTTAAATTAGCTTTTTAAACTATTCTGTATTATACCTGAACACATTTTTTTCCTCAGCTTATTGAATTTGCTGTGTTAGAAATTTAATCTCTAATATTCCATTGCACATATTAAGGTATAGCCATTGGTTGTTCTTGACCTATTCGTCCTGAATATTATCAGCACATTGGGTAGAAATATGTAAACGAACTAACTGTGACATCTGTTCTTGATATTTGGACATTTTAGAGATATGGTTTACTTAGGGCTTTGGTTCCATTTCTGTAACTGTTAAGCCAATACTTTGAGATCTCATGTAAACATATTTCTAAGATTCATGTGAGATAAGAGAGTAGCTTTACATAGCCATAGTCTGAGAGGAGCCCAAGGAACCGGATCTTGTTTCTGGTAAATTCCAGGGCTTGTTTCATAATGCTTTTCTCAAACCTGGAGAGCAGAGAACAAAGTCTAATCTTACTTGCTTCAGAATGGTTAAGCCAACATGGCAAGACTCAGGACAAGTTTGACAGTGCTTGATATAAAACAGTGTGATATAGTTGGGTGAGAGAAACCATAAGAAATTAAATATATCATGATAAGTGGGAATATATTAGAACAACTTCTCTTAATTGTCTAGTTAATGATTACTTTTCCTTTTGCTGATTGCTTTTCTCCTTTTTCCTTTATTCACCTTTTGGTCTGTTTTGTTTTTGTACATTATACCATAGGATATTCTTGGAGTGAAACCGAATTATTCCTGTTGACTTTTGCCTGTGACTGTTCCTGAATGCTTCCAAAGTTGCTTGTAAATCTTCACAAAGATGCCTTATTTTATATAACTAAAATTAGTATGAAATATCATTGTAATTTGTTGAAAGATCCTTTTATATTTATATTTTAATTCTCATTGAGTTTATATTAAGTTCATAGAAACCTAATGATTGATCCACCTACTCCCCCTTGTGGTAATATTTAGTTTAGCTGAAATACTTTTAGTTGTTAATTCTTGATGTTACTTTACTATAATGAGAACAAAGATTTGGATAGCTCAAAGCAGATTTAAAAAAAATAATTTAGATTGGGCTTTATAATAATTAGGAGGGTTGACTAGCACTGCTCAACCCAGTTGGATGTTAGGATTATCTGCAGACCCTGGATCACAGTGAGAGATCGCTTTCATCCATTTGTGCGTAGGACCCAGGGATTTACAGTTTAAATCAAATTAAATTTAATCTACTTTTAAAAATTAGAAATTTCCAGGTTATTCTAATATATAGTCAGGGTGGAGAACCACTTATATAGTTTATAATTATGCTTCCACAACTAACTGTTTCTGTATATGGGGAGAGAGCACATCATAATTTTTAACAACAGTTTGTCTATTACATTATAGTGTGCAAGGTACTTTTACATAATTTAATGATTTTTCCCAGAGACTCCTTTTATATAGTGGGAACTGGTCTTACAGTGACTGACTGGTCTCAGATTATACAACAGTTAAGAGGAGGAACTGGGATTTGAAAACCAAGACATCTGACCTTTAATCTATCTCACCACACCAGTATTTTGACCTCAGAGTCCTCAACTGAAATGATGGATCTTGGATTATTTCATCTTTAGAACTCCTCTTATTATAAAGTACTTTTTGCCTGTGGCTATGTTCTGTAAGTTAGCTTTACACAAAATACTAAAGGCACAGTGAACTTCATTCAGATGCAGTGTGGAACTCTCAGGTTTCCTTGGTCTGCCTCAGCCTTCTACACACCAGCACCACACCGTCAGTCTGTTGGACATTACATGGGTGGTCATAGATACAAATTAAAAAATTGGAATTGCATGGACACTTAATGCCTAAACCTAGTAATTACTGACTTTTATGTACAAGCTTGTGTTCTTGATTGATTGGTAAATGACAAATGAACTAGATTAGATGCAATTATTAGAAAAGCACTCTTACGAGTGCAGTGAATGTGATTTGAAAACTTGAAAGCAGTCTAGATTTTATTATATTTGTTACTGTTCTCAGTGGGGGGTTGTCGACCTTAAAACTTATTTCTTATGTAAGATCCCTAGGTATTTCTAATAACTGTATTTGTTTTAATAAACTTTGACTTCGCTGTATGTTTCCATGTTCTCTTTAATATTTAGCTATTAAAGGTCAACACTTTTTTTTTAAAAGCATGTATGTTACAAAAATCAAGCCCTTTATTGCATAGAAAAATCTTCACATTGGCAAATACAAAATAACATTGGAATTCAGAGTCAAATTCATGCTTCACTTGGCCTGTTAACATCATCATATTTTGTATTTCACTTTTTTCCATTGACAACTTGTATCTTTCTATTAGCTATATATTATTTATTTATTTGAATATTTATGCTCTTTTTAAAAAAATCTTTCAGTAGCCCATTGCTTTTTAATTAAAAAAGTTATACATGCAGATGGTTAAAACACACTTCATACAACAGCATATAATAATCAAAATGTTTCCTTAGTACCCTAGATCTCTTAGCCTCCTTTCTCAGAAGTAGCTGTGTGTGCTTTTTTAATTTTCTGGTTCATTCTCCTGTTGTTCTATTTAATACAGATACCAAATGGGAGTTGTAATAAGCAGCATTGCGTTATATTTTTATCATACACTTAATACATTCAAGTTGTATAATCACATTCTAAATAAATGAGATATTGGCGACATCTCTATTTAAATTCTGCCTTTTATTAATGTATTTTTTTAATTTACTTTGAACATGTTACCATTCACATTGTTAAGTAGTGATCATTAAAGATGTGCCTCAGTCATTTAAAAATTAAACAGTTTTATCTATAAAAAATTGTAAATGGTGTTTACATTCAATATTAATGCATAGCATATTTTACATGTGTATTTATGTTTGTGAAAGAAATCTTTTACATATTAATGAATTGTGTCAAGGTAGTATGAAAAACAAGTTATGTGAAAAAAAGGAATTTTCTTACACATTAATTAAACTTACTGGCATAAGTTGCCACTTTGCTGTTAGGTAATAAGCAGAAAACAGGAAAAAAAAAAAAAAGGAGGTGGGGGAAGAGACCAGTGGCATCTTTAACTAAGAACCCAGAACTTTGAAATTGAGACTTCTTTTGTTAATAAGGCAGTTTGAATTATGGATTAGAAGCCTTGATTTCCAGATTCTTAACACCTTTGTTATTATATTTGCGTATTCTGTCTTGTAGGAAACAGTGCCAGTAATATTGACCTTTTTAATTGATCTGCTATCTGTGCAGCCCTGGTTTTTCTTTTTTCATAAAAATGTAACTAGATTTTTTTTTTCTTTCTCTCTCTTTTTCTTGTTTTTTTTGAAACTGAGTTTTTGCAATGGCACAATCTTGGCTCACTGCAACGTTCGCCTCCTGAGTTCAAGCGATTCTCCTGCTTCAGCCTCCCAAGTAGCTGGGATTACAGGCATGTGCCACCACACCAGGCTTATTATTATTATTATTTTTTTTTTAGTGGAGATGGGGTTTCTCCATGTTAGTCAGGCTGGCCTTGGAACTCCTGACCTCAGGTGATCTGCCTGCCTCAGCTTTCCAAAGTGCTGGCGTTACAGGTGTGAGCTATCGCACTGTCTTTTTTTTTTTTTTTTTTTTTTTTTTAAGATACGGTCTCACTCTGTTGCCCAGCTTAGAGTGCAGTGGCAGGAACATAACTCACTGAAGCTCCTGTCTTCTGGTCTCAAGCAGTTCTCATGCTTCAGCCTCCCAAGAAGCTGGGGTTATAAGCATGCACCACTAAGCCTGGCTGTTGTTTTGTTTTGTTTTGTTTACCGTAGAGATGAGGTCTTGCCATGTGGCCCAGGCTGGTCTCGAAGTCCTAGGCTCAAGCAGTCCTCCCACCTTGGCCTCCCAAAATGCTGGGATTACAGGCATGAGTCACCGATCACAGGCATGTAATGATTACATTACATGCCTGGTCCTAGGTTCTTAACGGGTAATGAAAATGTAAACATCTCATGTTTTATAGTCAACGATCACTTTAAAAAGAAGAAAGGGAAATTAGGTTTATGTCATAGGATAGTATTTTTCTTACTATGTTCATAATGTTAAGTAATTGTAGTTTTATTTGATTTTTTTTTTCTTTTGAGATACTGTCTTGCCCTTTCACCCAGGCTGGAGTGCAGTGCAAGATGTAGGCTCACTCCAACCTCTGCCTCCTGAGTTGAAGCAATTCTCCTGCCTCAGCCTCCCAAGAAACTGGGATTATAGGTGTACACCACTACACCTGGCTAATTTTTGTATTTTTACTAGAGACAGGGTTTCACCACATTGGCCAAGATGGTCTTGAACTCCCAGGCTCATGCCATCCGCCTGCCTTGGCCTCCCAAAGTGCTGGGATTACAGGCATGAGCCACGACATCTTGCCTGTACTTGAGTTCTTTTGAACAAGGAAAACTATTTGGTTTTTTAAAACATTTTATATGTTACACCTATGGAAATTCAGGTTCCCGGAATATTCAAATTTAATGTATTAAAAAGTGACCTTACTGTGTGTTTTTCTAAATTTAATATTTTGGCTTCTTTATTATTTTGAATATAAATGAGATGTGAGCTGGTACCAAGGTGGGGAAAAGAACCAGCCCAAGAACATCTCTGGGGGCTGGGAAAGCCCTCACCTCTTCCTGAGAGGTCAGTCCATCCATGGGCATATATAAAAAAAAATCCTAAGTGAGAAGTGTAAAGTATGCTAGAACCTGAGAGTCAAGTCTAGTCATCTTCCCTGGGGCCACATTCTGCAAGGCACTGGGAGCTCCAAAAGAAATGGAATGGGGTGGGAATTTAGCCTTTACTGGTTGGGGGAAGGGATGCTCTGAGACATTCATGTAATGTTATCTGTGTCAGCCCTTGGTTTTAGGTATTTTTGAATTACCAACTTTTTAGCAAATGATTAATGAAAATAATATCAGATAACTTAAACTTCATGTAGAAATACTATTTTTTTTAGCAGTTGTGTCCTGCCAGATAAGCTACTCCCTTGGGAGAACTCTGTAGGTTTCAATGTTATGCTTGGTAGTATTTTTTTATAGAAAACTTGGGTGAACTGTTTTGTTTTTTGTTTTTTTTTTTTTGGTTTTTCTTTTTTACGTTAAAGCAATGTACATAGATTTCCATTCAACCTTTAAGGCTGTGGCTAGGAGGTATTTGCATATTTCAAGCTGTCTTTAAATACTCCTGTGACGTATAATGAGCAGAACTTAAAAGAGCTCTGTAAGGGCATATGATTAATAATTTTTATAAAAATGCTGCTACGATTGCAGGTCCTTTTGGAATAAATCATGGAATTGAGCTTCATTCAGATGTGGTGGAATATGCCAAGGAAAAACTGGAGAGCTTCATCAAAAATAGTGATAGCTTTGATAAGTAAGTATTCGTATCTATAGTTTTGGTTTGAAATTACTTAAACGGATACATGGAACATGTCTATTCTTGAACGCTATTATTGATCCTGAGTTGCTCAATTGAATGCAGCAAAAATCAGTGCACCATAAAATGAGAAAAAGTTAAGACTTCTATGCTATAACTTTTACTATATATAATTCTATAGTAAATTTAAATCTAGTAAATTTTTGCTACTACCACTTTATTAGTGTTGAATTCATTAAACATTATTCAAGTATCTTTTCGGGACATACAATATAATACTGTGATTGCAGTATTTTTCTGGAACTGTTTTTTTACCTTTTGAATAGTAATTTAGTAGTTCTTTCCTGAACCTTCAGTTGTAATGTAAGAGGTGGTACCTATCAGTATACAAAAGACTTTAACATATTCAGCTACTTTGTAATATATCCAGAAGAAATGATCATATAAATACATTGATACATCTTGTGATAGGATTGTTTATGAGAAATGAGTTTATAAAACCATCCTTTTGAACTCACAATGGAACTCCCTTTAGAAGAAACATTGTCCAGGCTTTGGTCCTTGGGCTGGCAGGAAAAGTCCATTTGGTGTGTAATTCTACTAGAATTCTGCATTGCTGTGGAGCAAGGGCACTTATGCTGAAGTTTGTGAACTCTGAAATTGTGTAAAACTTTGAGAGCTTTCACATCCCTTATTTCTCTGTGTATCTTATTTTCAAAGAGATAAAGTGTTAAAAAGGATAGAAAACACAAACTTAGAACACAGTCACTTTAAAGAACAAACTTTTTGGTAAAAGCATTGAGAATTCCAACTTGGCTTGCTGGGAGTGGACCCTCATCTTCAGCCCATGGCCATGGCCATCAACAACTTGAGGGAGAGAGGGCTAGATCAGAACTGAGGGCTTTGTTCTAAAAGATCTAGATTGAAGGACAGCAGCAGGAGAAAAGAAGCCAAAAAACCCTGTAAATATCTTCAGAGGAATGGTTTTTTTCCTCTCCTCCCTTTGCCCTTCCTCCCCTTTCTCTTGCGCCTTTGTTTCATTCTCCTTTGCAATGCCAGTCTGTATTTATCCTCTGGCAAGTGGCATTTGATTGGTTGAAGAACAGAAACCTGATGTAATGGAGCAAAATCCTCAGTACTTACAGTGAAGGCAAGGTCTTGCGTCTACCTAGGTGTGCTTGTAACTATGTTAAAGCCCACAGACATGCATGGGAGAGTTGGGAAATGCTCAGGTTTTATTTTCACTGTAATTAATTCAATGGATTTAAGCAATCATTTAAATGTTCTGCATTAATTTAATGAGCACCATCCTTTATCTTATTTATGCCTGTCTTTATAAACAACACATGATGCACATTTTTGATTCAGTTTTCAAGGCTTACTGTGTTGGTTCATATCCTATTTTCAAGAAAAGCACGTTTGGTAGAAATAAATGTTTAGTCCAAATTATTTGATAAGAAATTGGGTTTCAATTTTAGCATCCTTTTGTGTCTTTATTGTTTCTGTCTGTCTTAAGAATTATAGTAGCATGGTAAGTGCTTAAGATGTAGTCGTGAATATATTTTTATACAGTTATTAGACTTATAGAATTTTGTTCATTTTATTTAACTGCTGTTAAGTATTTGTTTTGATCTTGAAAGTTAATGTACACAAAAGGGCTTTTTGAATACATTTGAACTTGGAAAATATAAAAGTTATATTAGTAAAATCAACTGTTTAAGGTCTATTTTAAGCTGTTGTATATTAGTTATTAATAGATTTCACCTATTAATACATAAAGACACATTTTGGGTCATTATTTGAGCAGAACAGACTCAAGGAAGACTCTTGAATCAGTGAAGCAACTCTTACAAGTGTCTGTGGAGCTCAAGTTTATTGCTGGCAAGTGGGTATAGTCCTGGGAAACAGTAAAATATGCGACTTAAAGCATTTCTATGTTGATGTAATTTAAATAGTAATCCACAACACAGATAAGTTTCAAGACTACTTAAGTGTCTCCATTTTTAAAAATTTCTCTTATTTTTGTAATTGTAAAATGCACAAATTTCCCTGCCTTATATTTCTTTAGTTTTATTTTGTTGTTACTGTGTTATATAGGTTTGTTATTCATAAAAGGATCAATCATAAAATACAGTGATATGACTGATATGTTTCTCTATAATTTTCAATGGTCTTGTTTTAGTTATTATACGTAGTTACTTCTTAAGTGTTTGTTACAGGTTATTTTTAAAACAGATTCTTATATTCATGAACTAGTCTTGAAGAAGACAGTTCTGCAAGTTTTATTCCAATCTTCAGTATACTAAAATATTACTATTTTGTGTTTCAGATTATAAAGTAGCTTGTATACAAAGAGTAGTATGTACTAGGAAGACGTTTCATTTGGCATAATGTAATGAGTGGCTGGATTCAGTGTTTTTTTTTTTGTTGTTATATTTATACAGTTTGGTTTCAGTGACAAATTATAAAATGATATTTTTCTTCTTACAAATGTTTTATTTTCAATTTCTCTTGATGTTTGTGGATAATATTTCAACTAATTTTCAAGTTAAAATTTTACAAGCTTTCTCGGCAAAGTGGTTTTAAAAATCTTATTTCTAAGCAGTTTTATTGAATTATGTATGGTTTATCAAAGTACATATTTTAGTTAACAAAATATAAAATAACTGAGGAAAATTAATTGTCATATTTATATATTCCTTAGTACCAGATTATCCCTGATTATGTGTAATGGAGAGAGAACAAATAGCTGAAACCTAATATTCTTCAAGTCTTTTTTATCCTGTCAGTTTGGATTTTTTTTAATCAGTCCCCTCTTCAAAAGTATTATCATGTCACATATGATTTCAATTCCATTTTTAAAATTTTCTTATGTACATTTATTTAAGATCATAGTAAACTCCCAAATACAATAAAGGGGGAAAAACCCTTATGCTAATCAGCATTAGAATATATAATGTTAGATGACCTTTTTAAGAATACAAATATAGGCTGGGCATGGTGGTTCACATCTGTAATTCTAGCAGTTTGGGAGGCCAAGGCAGGAATATTGCTTGAGCCCAGGAGTTTGAGACCAGCCTGGGCAGTGATGGCAAAATGCTCTCCACAGAAAAGAAAAAAAAAATACAAAAATTAGTTGGGCATGGTTGCACATGCCTGTATTCCCAGGTACTTGGCAGACTGAGGTGGGAGGGTCGCTTGAACAGAGGAGGTAGACATTGCAGTAAGTTGAGATTGCACCACTGCACTCCAGTGTTAGCGACAGAGTGAGACCCTTTCTCAAATACAGTACAAATATATGTTTTTATGTTGTGTAAAGCTTGATTCCTGTGTCTTCAAAGTCGTATTCTTTCATTTTTGTAAGTACTTTTAAAGTTTCTATGTCTTAGTCTTATGTCAGCAAATGAAATAATTTAGAGAGGCTACTCTGAATTTACTGTACTGGAGATGGGAGGGAAGGAGTAAGTTTCAAGTCTGATGTAATGCGTTGTTACATATGGTATTCTTAAATTCACTGAAATTCTCTTATAAAAATGATGAGGTTTCAAGGGTCCTCTGAAACACTGGCAAGCTTTCCCCACAAATCCCAGTCAGTAAATCTTTTAGGCTTCTTAAGCTAAATGGTCTCTGTTGCCACCACCTGACTCTGCCTTTGCAGTATAAAATTGGAAACAAATGCCATGAAAATGAATGGGCGTGAGGGTGTTCCAGTAACACTTTATTTACAATAACACTCTGTTTATGAGCTGTAGTCTGGACTTGGCATGCTGTCCATAGTTTGCTGACTCCTATTGTGCTTTTACACATGCTCTCCTAAACATTCTGTTTTTAGCTAGACAAGTAAAGGACTTTAGGTATCTGGCTTTTGAGAGAAAAGAAGGATGTTGGGAAAGTCAAATTATGAGTCAGTATTTGGGCATGTACAGTTAAAAAAACATCTCTCCAGCTTTAGTTACTTAGAAGAGTATGTTAGTTAAAGGAGCCTGAATTATAAACTTTTTACCCTGTAAATACTTTGCAAATGAATTGATTATTAGTATAGCATTTATTTATTTATAGCCACAGATATGTGATGCATATACATGTAAGTATTTGGTTTGGCCCCCTAGAATGCATGCTTTGGAGAGGGCCATGTTCTTGTAAAGCAGTAGGCCAGAAATCCTGTATTCTTCTCCTCCTAGATGTCTTAACAGCTGTGATTTTGAAAATCTGACAGTGTCCATAGCCAGATGAGTATAATGTAGTTTGAATTATTGGAGATTTTCATTCCATATGAATGAAAGACCATTGTCTCTGTATAGTGTGCCGTATAAATGAGTCATGGTATCAGTGACGAGAACAGTAATGAGGTGATAAATAGCACCTCCTATGCATTGTCTGTGCATTAGTGTTAACCATTCTAAATGTTTTATCCACAGTTCTAGAGACAGTATTCATTGGCGTCTTCACATTTCCCAGATGAGAAAACAGGATTAGACAAAGAGGCTATAACCTGAGCCTGGCAGTCTTTTTACATAGTTCTAGTTTGGCTCTTAGGATGTAAATCTTGATTTATTCTAATATCTCTTCCTAGCAAGGGGCTGTTACCGATGAATTACAGCCTAGCAACTTGGATAGGAAAGTTGAAGCAATACTTTTATTTTCATCATTTACTTTCTTCACATTAGAATTAAGGTATGCTGTTAACGTATAGCACATCTAATTCACTATGACATTTATATTAAAGAGCATACCTCCTTGTTCACGGAGACTTGCCTATGCCATGAATTTTTATTGCGGTCAGGGATGGGTGGGGGAGGCAATTCATTCCTCAAATTTAGTTGAGGTCTAAGTTTTATATGTAGAATTAGAGTAGTCTTGTAATTTAGAAGATTTAGTTGATATGGTCATATCTATTATCCTTAAATTATATGTTCATTTTTCACATATGATTTGCATTTGAAAATTAGATGCTTCTGTATTCTGTCATCTTTTATTAACTTCATCTTTGTGAGAATTATGCTTATTTGAACGTTTTCCTATATATAATTCATTATATATTCAATATTATTTCAAAATATTTCTCAAATATGTGAACATTTTGGTATTCTAATAATGTTCAGAAGTAGTTTTAGAACAATTGTTAGAGATTGAAACTCCACTTTAAACTTATGACAGATATGTAAATACATTTTTAAATTATGACAGACATTCAGATGTTGAGACAGAAGAATCCTTGAATATAGTCATCGGGACTATCTGTTGTATATTTTAACTTCTGTTAGAAATGGCATGGGGAAAAGTTGCATGGCTTCCAGCACATTTTTAGAAGAAGAAATTGTTGAAATACAATTTCAGCCATAAAAGGTCTCACCTATATATGACTTATTGGTCACATTTCCTGTAAAATGTTTGGACATTGTTTTTGTTACTATGGATTTCTCTAATGCTTTCTTTAATGAACAATAACTGTATTTACTTGCAACACATTGCTTGGAATAATGCTTGAATTATTCTGAGATGCGTTTGATGCATTTGAGAGGGAAAACACTTGAAAATGTAAAGTTTTGTTTTTCGAAAAATTATAATTCGGTAGCTTAATTCTTGATTATAAGAGTCGTTGAATTGTACAGGTGTGTTTGGAGATCAAGAGTTTAACATTTCCCTTGGATTTCTTCACAATGGAAAAGTCTGAAGTTTTGTTTTGTCTTAATAAAGCAGCCATAGTTCTTAAATCTCAAAACGTGTATTTTGACAAAATATTTCAAGGAAAAGAAGTTTTTGTGATACATTAACAGGTTGTTTTGGATGAGGTATAAAAACAAGGTAGGATTCTTTTCCACATCCTCGAAATTTCTTTATTCCACTGGAATAATTGTCTAAAATTTCAATAACAGCGTCCTGTGGCACATGATAAACTAGGTGTGCAAATTGTCAGCCCCACTTCAACAGTGTATTGAAGGGGAATGTTGTTTTTTCTACTCTCAGTCAGATCCTAGACCTAGACTATCCGTCTAAGAGGGAAGCTACAGGGCAAGGCTAGGTCACCCTGATCTCCTAGCAGCTTATCAAAAGAATTATATGGGCAAGTTGGCAAGGTCCCTGCTGTGAACGAAATCATCTATCTGCCTGAAGATGAAGATATTCCAACATGCACCTATAAAGAAAACCACGGCTAAGGTAAGTGATTAGAATCCTGGTGTTATTTTGGGCAAGTGCTCATCTTCTAAACCAAGATATCTATGTGCTCTATATTTTTTCATAAACGATTTTCAGGGTATATTTTATTAATAGTATGTCAATTACTTTTCCCTTCATAAGAGAATCTGAAAAATATTCATTGGATTTTCAGGTAAATCAATAAATGATTATAAACCTAGAATGAATGATTTCGTGGTTATATACATTTCAGGACTGTTGATTTTTTTTTTTTTCTGTGTACAGATAACATCTTTTTGGTAGTATAATTTAGGAGTGTGGGTCATCTCTATCTCAGAAATTTTGTTTTGAACATTTTTTTCAAAGCATAAAAATGATTGCTACTTTTTATTTTACTTATAAAATTTTAATGAACTCCTAAATCAAGTATAACAATTAGGGAGGGAACACACCAACCATTCTTTTACAAGTAATTGTAACCACATGTTAAGTAGACATTTTAGTAGACTTTTTGCCATTTTTTTTTTCCTTCTCAGATTTCATTTATTGTGTGGTTGATGTAAAAAGGTAGATTTCAGATTTTCTCTTTCATCGTTTTTAATTTATGTGTGTAATTTTATAAATAGTGTAGTATTATTTTGCAATAAACTGAGAACTTTCATTGAGTTTATTGTTCAGTCTAATAGATTATACAGAAATTGTATTTGTAGTTTAAAATATGTCCTTTACCTCTATAGGTTTATGGAAACTTAGGTAAGATACAGCTTTCAGAAGATAGTCAAAGCCTAAGGAGGAAAATTTTTTTTTAAATTTTCTTCTCTACTTTGGAAGAAACAATAGGAGTTGTAATTTACTCTGTTTGATAACATGGTAGCCACCATTTGTGTTTTGAATCAATCATCTAGTTATTCATATATATAAATATATACACAAGTATCAGTAAACATTTACCTGCATTTTTTTTTTTTTTTTTTTTTTTTTTTGAGACAGGGTCTTGTTGTGTCACACAGGCTGGAGTGCAGTGACATGGTCATAGCTACCCATAGTTTCCAGCTTGTGGGCTTGAGATCCTCCCACCTTGGCCTTTGGAGTAGCTAGGACCACACGCATGTGCTATCATGCCTAGCTAATGTTTTAAAAAAATTTTGTAGAGACAGGGTTTTGCCACGTTGCCCAGACTGGTCTGGAACTCCTGGACTCAAGTTATCCTCATACCTTGGCCTCTGAAAATGCTGGAATTGCAGGAGTGAAGCACCACACCTGGCCTACCTGAAAAATTGTTACCATTTGGAAAAAATATAAACCGAAGTTTTGGCCGTTCTACAACCTGATTGGTATGAATTTGTTTACATAAAATGCTGTATAAGAATAAGTTATGGGCCTGGAGCAGTGGCTCACACCTGTAATTCCAGCACTTTGGGAGACCCAGGCAGGTGGATTGCCTGAGTTCAGGAGTTGAAGACCAGCCTGGGCAACATGGTGAAGCCCCATCTCTACTAAAATACAAAAATTTAGCCGATTGTGGTGGTGCACATCTATAGTTCCAGCTACCTCAGGAGGCTGAGGCACAAGAATTTCTTGAACGCGAGAGCTGGAGGTTGCACTGAGCTAAGATCGCGCCACTGCACTCCAGCGTGGGTAACGGAGCGACACCCCCCAAAAAAAAAAAAAAAAAAGATAAATGAGTCATGATATTAGTATCAGAATACAAAATGTCTTAAGATTATCAACGGTGTACCCAGTCAGAAAAAACAAAGTTCAGCTATAAGTACTTTATTGGAAAGTTTATCCATAATCACTTTACAGATTGAAGAAAAGTAAGAATATGCAATTCGAGAGCTTTTTTCTTTAACCGATGGTGAAATTTCATGTATTATGGCTAGAAAAGGTTAAGCTGTGCTTATGATCCCTAGATAGGATACTTTCTCTGGTAGACATTTTTTTTATAACCATTACATTGGTAGTGTTATAGTTTTCTTTGTAGTGTGTTTGGCATATGAGTTCTCTTATATGTTCCAGATTTTTTAGTGCCAACATTTAAAAATATCCTGTTTTGTCCAATATTTTTGTCTTTCAATTTTTATTTTTAAATTTTGTAACAGTGCACTCCTTTTTGAATATTGTTTTAATTTCAAGTAAACTTTCGAATTTGAGTATCCTGGTAATCAATTTAAACATGTTAAATGAAAGTATAAAGATCCCGTATGTGTTTTCTAGAAGTAGAGTTGCAATTACTAGAAATTATTTATTAATTTAGAGATTTGATTTTTCTATGCAGTTATCCTTTGTATTAATAATTCCTTAGATAGATATACTTCTTCTGCTTTACATTAGAGGGAAAAATGTTCATGTCGTGTACTAGAATAATAAGGATGGTTGATTTGAGATCTTCAGAAAGGCTCTCCAGTCCAAGAAAAACCTGCCTTTTATTTATAGGAGAGTTAATTATTCATTAAAGGCAAGAGTTTGTTTTTCCTCTTTTGGCATGTTGGGAAAAAACTATTTTGTAACATGAAGCTACAGTTATTTTAGTAACCAATTTAGCAAAACATAAACTATTATATTACTACAAAGAAGTACCATAGGTGGCGGGTCACAGTGGCTCACACCTGTGATCCCAGCATTTTGGGAGGCTGGAGTGGGAGGGTAACTTGAGGCCAGGAGTGCAACACCAGCCCGGGCAACACAGCGAGACTCTGTTTCTATATTTAAAAATTAAAGCAATTAGAAGAAGCACCATAGGCATATGCTTTTTCTGTAACTTTATTTCTAGGGAAGCTTTGTTTTCGACTCCTGAGATTTTTGTGATTAGCATATTTAATATGTCAAATTTAATATGTCAGTGTTCATATTTAACGTTGGTAAGTAGAAAAGACAAAACATTTATGTTTCTTTTATGGTTCATTTATTTAATACATGTATTTTGAGGACTGTCATAGGTGATCGAGATACAATTAAATTCAGGAGAACTATTCAAAGAGATAGCAGGAAAATAAATTTTAAAAATGTTTCAAAGGGAAGATTGTGTTAAGGAGAAAGTATGAGAAGCAACTCTTTCATAAGTGAAAGGGTAGTTGTTTAGTATTTCCATTTTGCGTGACTATTAAGACGTATGGTATTTTAATATACAAATATAAAAGAGTTACTGAGATAGTTTACATTCTTTTATAAAGTCTCAAAAACCCGTGTGAATTTTATGCTTACAGTATAGCTAAACTTGAACTAGCCACATTTTAAGGGTTTACTCATCACAGTGGTTGGTGGCTTTCATCTCGATAGGGCGGTTCTAGATTGTCCTATCTCACCGTTCAGATCCCAGCTTGCCATTTCTCAGGGAGCCCTTCTCTGATCCCCAGGCCTGTCATTTTCCCTTTAGAGCATTTATCACAGTTGCAAATTATATTTCAATTAATAGGATTGTTCGATGCTTGTCTCTTCCATTAGATATAGACACGAGTATCTCCCATTATATCCCCAGTCATTGCACAAAGCTGGTGCTCAATAAATAGCATTTGACTGAAGGAAGTGTGGAATTAATCTGTAAGGTAACTTGCCAGAGACACACATATAATTTTAGAATCAAACACTACGTTCTAATTTATTTTGCTGTGATGAACATGTATAAAATATCACTAACATGAGAAGTGGTTTTAATTGTAAGTTGTCTTACCTGTAATGGTGTTTTCCTTGGCAGTAGTTCTGTAAGCTACCACGTATTTTTAACTAGTAGGAAGCTTTTAAAACTATAAGCATATTTTTTAGTTGATTTAACATATTTGACAAAGAGGTTTAATACTTCAAAAATTTTTAATTATTTAAATTCCCTGCTCACATTCATTCTGAAAATTATGAAGTTGATATAAATTATTATAAAATTAAAGCATTTAAATGAATTTCTGTAAGATTTTTAGATAGACCTTACTGAAAAAGTCCAACTTATGTTTTAAGAATGCTTACTGTGAATTTGATAAGGTGATTAAATCATGTGATCTACAATATCTAGTTACTTAAAAGCCAAAAATTATATTTTGGCCATAATTTAAACAACCTGAGATATGCCATAGTTTTGAATATGAAGGAGAAATTAAATATGATTCTCAAATCTAGGTGAGTTCCCATTTTGTGTGTGCTGTGCAAGGAGAAAGAATGAGGTACTATTAAAGAATTGAGTAAGATTTCATTGCAAAGCTAATATTTGATCTATATCTTGAAAAGATACCAGGCATTTATTAAGGGTAGAAGGAGAGGGGAAGAGTATTTTAGTTAAGAGAACAGCACATACACAGCTGCAGCATTTCAAAACACAGTGTAATGGTTCCTGTAAGGAATCAGAAGCAAGTAATTCAGTCTGCCTGCAGAGTAGTGTGTTCAGGCTCGGGCAGAGACAGGAAAGGTCTAATAGAACTACTTGACGGTAGACTCATAAAGATCCTCCACATAGCACTCCTAGGAGCTTGAACTTACGCACTTACCTTGTGCAGTAGAGAGCAAAGGGATCAAAGAGAGACCTGAAAAATGTGATCAGTGAGATGGCAGCTACAGTAAAAGAAATAATGGGGAGTGGACTGCCTTAGTGTGGGGGCGCGGAGACAATAGTACAGGGACACCCTTAACCCTTCCCACCTCACCTTTTATCCCCTTCCACCAAAAAGACAAGAAATCAGGACAGGGCATACATTTTGGTAAATTTTCTTCTCTAGAAAACAGATGTTTATAACGTGTCTGTGATTTAGTGACTCTGGATGGAAACTTACTGTATAATAAGTCTGTTAATTACTAAAGGACAGGATATATTTTATAGAGTAAAATGACTGTGATTCAAAAGTGATTCATTTTCACTGCATGCCAGACCTTTTAATGTAAATTATTTCATCCTCAAATGATCTGCTTTTGCCCTATGATCATAGTAACTTTACTCAAAAGTGAAAGGATATGAATTAATTTTAAAAAGATTACCCGTCTTATTAATGCATTGGACTTTTAATTATACTTATATTAGAGCCTGTTTTCAGTTTTGTTTATCAAAATTTAAGAAATAGAGTAAAAGTCCAGATAGGATAGTTTGTAAAAGCATAACTCTGTGTACCATGAACCAACACTGTAACCAGGAACAAGCAGCCAAGATAAAACACTTTTGAAACCATAGATATCTTTTCTTGCTTAGGGAGATCATTGGGGCCAAAGCGGTGGCATGAAAAAAGTAGTACTCATTCTGCTCTTTGTCCCAATCAGTAATGTTCCTCAGACAGTTTATTAGAAACTCTTCCTAACCTTACTGGTTGCAAGGGTAAGTGGTCAGGACACTCTTAACTTTTTTTGACAAAGCTATCCCACTGTTACCCTCAGCAAAAGTGTCAAACTGAGATGAATTCTACACAAAGTCTTCTCATTTCTGCTGATTCCTCATGTTTTTTGGAAAGGACAATGCAGAGTGAAGCCTTTTCTCACTTATTGACCCTTATGATTCTCATTGTTATCATATGTTATTTTGGGGGTATCACAATATTGAGGTTGTGATGGGCTTTCCATTATATTTATTTCTTAATACTTCAGTGAGGTTTCAGTGTGACCAAAAATGTTAATGTTTTGACAACACATGTCCTATGTCATTGATAATAAAATAATACATTTGATGAGTGCTAAACATAATAAATACATTTAAATAAAGTTTATAATAATTTTGTTCTTATAAATAATTTTGGTAACTTTATTTTAAAGGACTGGATTATGGTAAATTTTTTAGATCTAATGTTTTGCTTAAATGAATTAAAATATATTTGTTTTTCAATGCAGATTTGAGTTCTGTGAACCTGCATTTGTTGTTGGTAATTGCCTCCAGATAGCATCTGACAGTCATCAGTATGATCGAATTTATTGTGGAGCTGGAGTTCAGAAAGACCATGAAAACTACATGAAAATATTACTAAAAGTCGGAGGCATATTAGTCATGCCTATAGAAGATCAGGTAACTTTTACTCTCCTTTTGTTTAGTGGCCTAGGAAGCAAGCACATTTGTTTAAGAAATGTTGGCTGGGCGTGGTGGCTCACGCCTGTAATCTAAACACTGGAGACCAAGGTGGGTGGATCACCTGAGGTCGGGAGTTCAAGACCAGCCTGACCAACATGGTGAAACCCCGTCTCTACTAAAAATACAAAAAATTAGCTGGGCATAGTGGGGCATGCCTGTAATCCCAGCTACTCAGGAGGCTGAGGCAGGAGAATTGCCTGAACCCAGGAGGCGGAGGTTGCGTTGAGCCGAGATCGTGCCATTGCACTCCAGCCTGGGTAACAAGGACGAAACCCCGTCTCAAAAAAAAAAAAAAAAATTAAAAGATTAAGAAATGTTATTCAGTGAAAAGTACATTGTAACTTTTAAAGAAAAATACTTTTCACCAGATCTATCTTGTTTGTTTAGAAAAAACTTGAAACATCTGATTATTTAAACAAAGCAAATAGAGAAAAGATCTCTCTATTATGACTAGAGGCAACTTGGGCTTTCAGTTCAGCTCAGCTACTCTCTGTGCCTGGCGTTCAGCAAGCTGCTTCCTCCTCTACTTTGCTCACCTAAAAGTTGAATGTGATGATCTCTACCAGCTGCTCAGTTTCCCATATTTTTCAGTTCTTTGAACACAGTGAAAGGAAATCCTAGTCAGGCATGGTGGCTCATGCCTGTAATCTCAGCACTTTAGGAGGCTGAGGCAGGCAGATTGCTTGGGCCCAGGAGTTCAAGACCAGCCTGGGCAACATGGCGAAACCCCGTCTCTACAAACAAATACAAGAATTAGCCATGCATGGTGGTGCACCTGTAGTCCCAGCTACTCAGAAGGCTGAGGTGGGAGGATGGCTTGAGCCCAGGAGGTTGAGGCTGCAGTGTGCCGTGATTGTGCCTCTGCACTCCAGCCTGGGTGCAAAGCGAGACCCTGTCTCAGAAAAGAAAAGAAATCCTGTTTGTGGTTTGATTTTGAATGGCTTAACTTAGCTAATAAAACCAGGGAAGTAAAAAAAATCTTCATCAGTACCATATAGACTCATTTGAGCTTCAGCTATTCATGAACATTATTAAATTTATATTTTTTGCCTTGGTTTAGAATTATTAGGTATAATGTAAGAACTACTGGTTTACTCAGAAAATAGGTACACCTTTCAGAAGCAAATTACTTTAAAAAGTTATAAAAACACTTTTAAAAAACATTATCTCTGATATTCACATTAACTGAAATCTGAAATGTTTAAAATACCTTGCAGTTTGTGTAGTGGAGGTAGAATGTCTAAGACGGCTGGGACCTAGCATGATAGTTGTGGAGTGTATATGTATCTTGGAGGTCCCTTAACCATCACCATGTGTCATTTGCAGCTCAGTGGATCTCATTATTACCATGTACTGTGTTCTGTAGCAAGTCATTTGTCAGGTATTAAAAAGGCAGAGTATACAAATACTCATTTTAAAAAGTTCTTGGAAAAATATTGTTAAAATGCTTCCAGGGTTTAGACTTCCAGTTAAACAATCTTTCTTTTATTTTGTTATTCTTTAACAATGCATTTTCAAATGTGTAAAATGTGACCTTCTTATCAATATTTTGTGGAACACTTACTCTATACTATTTTACAAATACCAAATAGAATAACGAGCTGCTTTTTGTGGTATAAGTTGAATATACTAATTAAACTTGACAAGATGTGTATTGAGCTCATATTTTTTTTTCTGTGACCAGTGATGAGTGTTTGCTGAAATGGTAAACCTCCTAGTCTCTTTGTAACTAAATTTATTTGTGAATATCAAGTTGGGAGTTGAATTAGAATCTATATTCCATGAATATCATGGAAGAGCATGAAGTCAACTTGTTGGTACAGTAATCAAAATATGGTCTTATTAATAGAACACCTTTAACCAAATTAGTGAACCTGTCTCAGACGTGTTTTGGAAGGCAAAGTCGTGTATGGATTGTAGTGCTCTCCGAGACACCGTCAGACCCCACATCTAACACTGCAGACTCACTTGGCCATATTTGAGTATTCCATTTATATTAAAATATCTGTATTACCAACAAATAATTTTCTTTATTTTTTTTGAGACGGAGTTTCGCTCTTGTTACCCAGGCTGGAGTGCAATGGCGCGATCTCGGCTCACCGCAACCTCCGCCTCCTGGGTTCAGGCAATTCTCCTGCCTCAGCCTCCTGAGTAGCTGGGATTACAGTCACGCGCCACCATGCCCAGCTAATTTTTTGTATTTTTAGTAGAGATGGGGTTTCACCATGTTGACCAGGATAGTCTCGATCTCTTGACCTCGTGATCCACCCGCCTCGGCCTCCCAAAGTGCTGGGATTACAGGCGTGAGCCACCGTGCCCGGCCTAACAAATAATTTTCATTCCTTTTATATTTTATAGCAAATATTTAAATGGAATTAATTGGATTACATTTAAATATAAGTGAGTGTATGGCTCTCATTGGCAGTGTTCCCTTAAAACAAAATTTTGGCTGTACGATGACCACATTGCTAGGATTAAGCTGTTCACTTTCTTTTTTTTTTTTTTTTCTCTAAATAGTTAACACAGATTATGCGAACTGGACAGAACACCTGGGAAAGTAAAAATATCCTTGCTGTTTCATTTGCTCCACTTGTGCAACCAAGTAAGAATGATAATGGCAAACCAGATTCTGTGGGACTCCGTAAGTAGCTCTTTATATTTTCTGATTGAATTGTGACTTACAGCATTCAATTTATATGCTTGGGATTTAAGACTTAGTAATTACGAGGAATTAAATACTTACACAGTAAGATAGTTGGTGGATTTATTCAACTTTTTTTTTTTTTTTTTTTGAGACAGAGTCTTGCTTTGTTGCCAAGGCTGGAGTGCAGTGGTACCATCTCGGCTCACTGCAACCTCTGCCTTCTGGGTTCAAGCAATTCTCGTGCCTCAGCCACCCAAGCAACTGGGATTACAGGTGTGTGCCACCACACCCAGCTAATTTTTGTAGTTTTAGAGGAGATGGGGTTTCACATGTTGGCCATGCTGGCCTCAAACTCCTGACCTGAAGTGATCTGCCTGCCTTGCCCTCCCAAAGTGCTGGGATTATAGGCGTGAGCCACTGTGCCCAGCCTCAACTTTTCTTTTGGTAAATAAAGCCCTCACCTTATACCAGACTCTGTTAGCAACTTTCATGGAAATGTAAGAAGAAGGGGCAGGTCAAAGCAAAACCAAATGTATTAATTATAGTTTGTGATGTGGTTGCGAGTTACTAGTTGTAGGAAGCGCACCTACTGTAGGTATACGGTGGTAAGGAAGACCCCTCTGCCACGGCAACATCTAAATTATGACCAGAGTAATAGAAAAGGACTTGCCACATCAAGATTTAGTGACAGCATTTTTCTTTTTCTTTTTTTTCTCCCATTTATTTTATTGCATTTTAGGTTTTGGGGTACATGTGAAGAACATGCAAGATTGTTGCATAGGTACACACGTGGCAGTGTGATTTGCTGCCTTCCTCCCCATCACCTACATCTGGCATCTCTCCCCTTGCTATCTCTCCCCAGCTCCCCACCCCCC
>NW_022436975.1:4192167-4217246 GCF_009761245.1 Sapajus apella | reverse complement strand
GATGATGAGCATTTTTTCATATGTTTGTTGGCCTCAAGTATGTCTTCTTTTTTAAAGTATCTGTACATATCCTTTGCCCACTTTTGAATGGGCGTGTTAGTTTTTTTCTTGTAAATCTGTTTTAGTTCTTTGTAAATTCTGGATATCAGCTCTTAGCATTTTTCATCCACAGAGACAATGAATACAGAAGGCTTTAGGCTGAAAAGAACTTGGTCATTTTCAGACCAGGCATAAGGTCCAGAGTGGTGGAAGCTCATTGGCTGGCTGTGGAGGATGGATTATCATGGGAAAAACAGGCAGGCCAGGCCAGTCAGGAGGCTTTTCTTATACCCAAGGGAGTGGATGATGGTGTGGATGGCATTGTTTGAAGGCAGAAAAATAGCAGACTGTAAGGAGTGTGGGTGGCAGAAAAAGAGGAATTCATTTTCCCTGAGGCTGGCATTATTTACTGTTGCTAGGAAGACTGGAAATGGCATGATTTGGAAATAGGTACAGAAAGACCCAACATTTTCTTTTCACCGTGTTTGAGTTGTCTGTTACTGTACAGACAAATATCAGGTAGTCGGGTGGCACGACCCTACTGCATGAGCAAGGTAGAAATGGAGACCCCTCAACATGAACATGGCATTTTAGGCTAGTATTAGAAATGGATGAGATCACTTAGCGGAAAGTGGAAATAAAGAGGAGATATTGGAGTTGGACCTGAGGTCCACCAATTTAGAGATAAAATGGAGGAAGATGAATTAGTGAAGGAGAGGCCAGAGGTGGTGGGGGAAACTAGGGTCAGGTCCCCAGGGTGTTGAAAACCAAGAAAGAAAAGTTTCAAGGAGGGAGTGATCAACCTAATGGGGTGAATGAGAGCTTCAAAAGGAGAGGAGAGAGTGGTATTCATTGGTTTGACTTAGATCATAGTTTTTTTAACCATGAGGTAAAATTATTTACCAAAAAGTAACACATCTTGACTTAGTTTGCCTTTTAAATGAATTTATTTCATAGGAACTTGGCTTTATAGAAAGATATAATTTTATTTTCAGTGTTCATTCTACTACTGTCTTTGGAGCTGTGTGAATTTTGGACTTTTGGGGTGTTTTTGAAAATTCTATGAAGTAATATTTGTTTTGTTTTTACGACGGAGTCTCACTCTGTTGCCCAGGCTGGAATGCAGTGGCACGATCTCAGCTCACTGCAAGCTCCGCTCCCCAGGCTCAAGCAATTCTCCTGCCTCAGCCTCCTGAGTAGCTGGGATTACAAGTGTCCACTACCAGCCCTGGCTAATTTTTGTATATTTAGTAGAGACAGGGTTTCACCATGTTGGCCAGGCTGGTCTTGAACTCTTGACCTGAAGTGATCCTCCTGCCTTGGCCTCCCAAAGTGCTGGGATTAAAGGCATGAGCCACCTCACTCGGCCTGAAGTAATATTTGTAAAGTGCTTTTCTTAGTGCCTGGCATGTAGTAATTGCTTGATAAAAAGTGATGTTGAGTTTTTGGGAGGGTTAGTAAACTATATTTGTTCTTCCCTGCCTAAGTTCTTACCAAATGAGATAGGCTTGGAGGTCATATAGATAAAGGTTGAGAGGTCAGCTTTGTTACCAAGCAAAGTAGGTGAGAGAATATGGCTTTGCCTTCTACCCTGACATTAGACAGACCAACCCACTCACCCAGTTTGAGGCAGCGGCGCCAGCCTGCCACCGTGGGAGTCTACCTTTAAGTACATGGTGAACAGAGCCTAGTCAATGTGTGAGTCCTAGAGGAAAGTAGGCACATCCCAGAGGAAAAGAGGAAGAAATGACAGCCAAACATGGCCAGCTGTTTTTTACACGGCTGAAATACACAAGCCTAGCCGTTCCTCCACCCTTGGGAAGAATGTATGTGGTGATGCTGAGAGGCTCACGTGGCTCTCTGGTGAGTGTTGCTTGCTGAGAGTGTTAGTGGCATAAACGTTTCTTCAGCTTGACCTTGGAAGAGCGCTTTGCAAGCATTTTCCTCTAATGAGAGCCACCATCAAAGGGGATTTGTTGACCATTCTTTACAGATTTGTGAGTCAGACTCTGTGCTCTTATTGTGATCTCATTTAGAAAGAAATTAAGCAGTACTAAAAAGTTTTCAACCTTTCATAATTCAGAAAGTGTTAGAAACCATTTTTTTAAAAATACATTTGCTAATATGTACTTTGGCTACCTACAAAAAGGATTTGAGTCCATATATAACAATCTGTATAAAACAAGAAAATTAAAGATAAAACAAGAATGATAAAAAAGGATTATCATAAGAGAGACTTATTCTATTGGAAACATGAGGTTACTCTGTGGAAATGTTTATTTAAACTTCCTGTCTAGTAAAATACAGGTGTCACTGGGTATACTCTGAGACATAGTAAAGTACAGGACATTCATTTCTTTCTATCACCAGAGTCAGTGATTATCACTTGGCTTGCATTGTATGATTATTTCCATGAAGTCTACTTTTTAGTAGACTACAGATGCTCCTCGACTTATGGTGGGATTATGGCCAGATAAACCCATTGTAAGTCACAAACATTGTGAGTGGAAAATGGATTTAATGCTGGAAACACAGCAGACAGTCACCAACTTAGAATGGTTTGACCTTACTTTGGTTGCAAGAATGATACTCATTTAGTAGAAACCAGAACCCCATCATGAGACATAAGTTGAGCTCCTCAGCTTAAGGTGGGGTCACATCCTGATAAACACATTGTAAAGTTGAAAAATCCTGCATGGTACCATTGTAAGTCAGGGACCATCTGTATATTGTATCTATTTATGCTATTTTAGTACTATTTATTATAGTAGACTGTACTATAGTCACTGGTCCCTACTTAAACTCCTTGCAACAATAATAACAAAGTAAAACTATTTTCTCCTTCCTAGTTTTCTAACACTAGAATTACAGTTTATGATAATTTTGTTTAAACTATCCTAACTGGATGGGAAATAATAAAAAGAAGTAATGAAAATTTCAAAGCTTGGCTTTGACAGTGGCCTAACCGTAAATATCATACAAAAGAATGCTTATAGAATCCCTTGTTGATTTCTGTGCAGCAGCTGTTTAACTATTTTACCTTGTAACTGACATTGTTAAAATCTCAGAGTTCTATCAGTAGTTATTTTATTTTTTACTGACAGTTTATTAACATGTGTTTATTATACTTTAAGTTCTCGGATACATGTGCAGATCGTGCAGGTTTGTTACATAGGTATACGTGTGCCATGGTGGTGGTTTGCTGCAGACATTACCCCATCATCTACCTTACGTATTTCTCTGAATGCTATCCCTCCCCAATACCCTCACCCCCTGTTATTCCTCCTTTAGCTCCCCCACCCCCCAGGCTCCAGTGTGTGATATTCCCCTCCCTGTGTCCATGTGTTCTCATTTTTCAACACCCACTTATGAGTGAGAACATGCAGTGTTTGGTTTTCTGTTCTTGTGTCAGTGTGCTGAGAATGATGGTTTCCAGTTTCATCCATGTCTGTGCAAAGGACATGAACTCATACTTTTTTATGGCTGCATAGTATTCCATGTTGTATATGTGCCACATTTTCTTTATCGAGTCTATCATTGTTGGGCATTTGGGTTGGTTCCAAGTCTTTGCTATTGTGAACTGTGCTGCAATAAACATACATGTGCATGTGTCTTTATAGTAGAACGATTTATAATCCTTTGGGTATATACCCAGTAATGGGATTGCTGGGTCAAATAGTATTTCTAGTTCCAGATCCTTGAGGAATCACCACACTGCTTGGTCCAGATCTGAGTTCAAGTGCTGGGTATACTTGTTAATTTTCTGTCTTGTTGATCTGTCTAATGTTGACAGTGGGCTGTTAAAGTCTCCCACTATTATTGTGTAAGAGTCTCTCTCTTTGTAAGTCATTAAGAACTTGCTTTATGTATCTGGGTGCTCCTGTATTGGGTGTGTGTATATTTAGGATAGCTCTTCTTGTTGCATTAATCCCTTTACCGTTATGTAATGCCCTTCTTTGTCTCTTTTAATCTTTGTTGGTTTAAATCTGTTTTATCAGAGGCTAGGATTGCAACCCCTGCTTTTTCTTGCTGTCCATTTGCTTGGTAAATCTTCCTCCATCCCTTTATTTTGAGCCTATGTGTGTCTTTGCACGTGAGATGGGTTTCCTGAAAATAGCACACCCAGGGATCTTGACTTTTCATCCAGTTTGTCTGTGTCTTTTGATTGGAGCATTTAACCAATTTACATTTAAGGTTAATATGGTTATGTGTGAATTTGATTCTGCCATTTTGATGCTAGCTCATTGTTTTGCCCATTAGTTGATGCAGTTTCTTCATAGTGTCAATGGTCTTTACATAGCATAGATAATATGCTGTGAATGCACAGTTTCCATCTTCCCTCATTTTAAGAATGTCAACACAAATCTAAGTGGCTGATAAGACTGCCATTGGTTGGATTGAATGACATTTATAACTGTGAATGTAAAATAGGAGTAAATTTAGCAGAATAAGGTAAATTGGATAAGAGGAGCCTAAATTTTTTTAAAAATCCATTATACCTCCGAAATATTTACAGACTAAATGATATAAAATATTTCATCAAAATAATCTGGGGTGATTATGGGAAGAGTGATAATTGCTGAAGCTAAGTGCCCAGATACATGGGAGTTATTAAACTATTGACTCTTTTCTGTGTATACAGTCATCCCTCCTTATCCTTGGGGGATATGTTCCGTTACACTCCCGGGGATGTCTGGGCCTGCAAATAGTACAACATCCTATATATACTGTGTTTTTTCTATGTGATAACTGAGGCAGCTACTAAGTTACTAACGGGTTGGTGGTTTGTATGGTGCAAAAATTGCAGACAGAGGGATGATTCACATCCCAGGCAAGACAGCATGAGATTGTACTACACTGGCCAGAACAGCTTCACAATTTAAAACCTAGGAGTTGGCTTATTTCTGGACTTTTCCATTTAACATTTTCAGACCATGGTTGACCGTAGAAAACGGAAACCGTGGAAGATGAAACCGTGCATAAAGGGAGACTACTGTACTTGAAAGTTTTAGCAGTAAAGAGAAAAGTCATCAGTGACCAACAGTAACTTGTACAAATGAGTCAGGAATTATGTGAATTTCTAAGAAATAAAAACTTCATATAGTAATATTCAGAGAATGAAAAAAGTTTTAAAAATTGATATTTGCCAAAATTTAATAGGATGCATGGAGAATAAGTTTTTGTGGGTGTGTAGTAGTAAGTCAAAATAGCTTTCTTTTGAGAGGACATTATTCCATTAATTGCAGGGAGTTAAAATATGAAAGAATGCAACTACAGAAAGACCCCAAAATAAAATATATATATATATATGAGTTTTTTTGCCTAATGTATCTTACAGTAATTGAATTGCTCATATTAAACAACTTACTAAAATGGAATCATAATTTTTCGTCTTGATTCATTACAAATTTTATTCCACTTAAAAGTCATATTTCGTTCTATGTGGGTTTTTTTTGTTGGGGTTGGGGAGAAGACATTCTAAAAAGAAAGATGTATTGTTTAAAGTTCAGGGGCAGAAGAGACTTCGTAAATTGTGGGACTACGTCGCATTGAGCTATATGAAGTTGTTGCTTTCCAAGGTCATAAAAGACCCCCAGATCATTAGTTTTGTATGTTTCAACCTGCATAAAATCCCCTTTTCAATCTTTGTTAGCAAACAAAAATGATTTCTGACTCCTAGACTTCTATAAAACCCAAAAATCCACATAAAGCCTACCTTTTGGGAAACAAATGGAGCCTAAATGTGTCAACTATAATTTTGGAATAAAAGTTTAAATTTAAAAAGTTTTCATAGCCGTCAGGATTAGTATTGTCTCATCTATTAAATTCTAATTTCATAACTGGAAGCGTTAGAAACAAGAGAATCTTAAGGAATAGACAATATGGACGATGTTTGAATAAGTAGGACTGAGACTTATCTAAAAGGTTTTGTTTTATTCAAAAGAATTTATTTTTAAATATTTTGAGACAGTGTTTCACTCTGTTGCCCAGGCTGGAGTGGAGTGGCATCCACGGCTCACTGCAGCCTGGACCTCCCCGGGCTCAGACGATCCTCCCACCTCAGCCTTCTGAGTTTCTGGAACTACAGGCGTGTACCACCATGCCCGGCTAATTATTCTGTTTTTTTGTAAAGACAGTATTTCACCGTGTTGCTCAGACTGGTCTCAAGCTCCTGGGCTCAAGTGATCCGCTCACCTCAGCCTCCCAAAGTGCTGGGATTACAGGCTTGAGCCATTGTGCCTCCAGTGAAATTTTAAAATGAAATTTAAAATCCAAAAGAAATTTTAAATGAAGCTCACATGAATGCTACTTTAGGACTTCTGAGTGTTAGCAGCTACTAAAGTCAAGTCTGAATCTTTTTCCATGCTGGGTCCAGTTGGTCTTGAAGAATTTCAGGTATTCCTCTGATGATTTAGGATTGAAAGATATATATCCCTGGAATAGCACACAGGATTGGCAAAGGAAGAACATAATTACAGTGTTGACAGAGAATGCCCGTAAGATGAGAAAGATTCAAGAGCAAAGATCAGCTGAAAAGACTGATACAATTTCTATTTCCTGGCTCCTTTATAATTTCTAAAACTTTTAGGGTAGATTTACTCTTTGTCCCTTTACAGAGCTGTCTCAGGCGTAGTCCTGGGTGCTTTCCTCTGCTCTTGGTCTTTGCATGTTACCACGGGCTGATGACATGAGATTAGTGTCTCCAGCCCTGACCTTGCCCCTCAGCTCTGGAGTCATGATCTAGCTGCTATGGCAGGACAGGCAGCAAAACCCGCATTCCATATGTAGTCTCCTAACATTGAGTTATTACTTGTAAATCATTGAAAATGGTGATGAGTATAACGTTGGAGTTATTGTTATCTCTACAATGACATTGTAGTTATTATCTCTTCTGTTCTATGAAAAAAGGAATAATAACTATTTCAGAGATAATAATGTGAATATGTAATAGACAATTCACATCTAACACAAACTAAGTACTTTTTTTTTTTTTTTTGAGACGGAGTTTCGCTCTTGTTACCCAGGCTGGAGTGCAATGGCGCGATCTCGGCTCACCGCAACCTCCGCCTCCTGGGTTCAAGCAATTCTCCTGCCTCAGCCTCCTGAGCAGCTGGGACTACAGGCACGCACCACCATGCCCAGCTAATTTTTTGTAGTTTTAGTAGAGACGGGGTTTCACCATGTTGACCAGGATCGTCTCGATCTCTTGACCTCGTGATCCACCCGCCTCGGCCTCCCAAAGTGCTGGGATTACAGGCTTGAGCCACCACGCCTGGCCAAACTAAGTACATTTTAAAATTTTCTTCTCAACCTGTTCTCCCCTCTGTCTTTCTCATGTCAGTAACTAATAACCAGCATCTCGCCTAGTTGCTTAGGCCAAAACCTTAGGTGTTTTCCTTGATTATTTTTTTCCCCTCTCATCCCCTACATCAAATCCATTTCTATCCTATCTCCACAATGTATTATACCTGAAATTTGTCCCATCTCTCCCATCTATACTGCCACCCCCTAGGGAGTGTGTTCATATTTCAAGTGGATTACCGAAGTACTTCAGCTGATCTCGTGCTCCCAACTTCATCTACACTAGCCTTCCTTCAGCTTCTTGAACATGTTAAGCTCATTTACCTTTTAGGGCTCTGCTGTTCCCTCTGCCCCAAGATATTTACATGGCTGCTATATCATCTAGATCCTAGCTAGGACATGGTCTTCTCAGGGAGACCTTTATGACCACCTAATAGAAAGCAACTAGGGCCAGGCGTGGTGGCTCACACCTGTAATCCCAGCGCTTTGGGAGGCCGAGGCAGGCGGATCACGAGGTTAGGAGTTTGAGACCATCCTGGCTAACATGGTGAAAACCCGTCTCTACTACAAATATAAAAAATTAGCCAGGTGTGGTGGCATGTGCCTGTAGTCCCAGCTACTTGGGAGGCTGAGGCAGGAGAATCACTTGAACTGGGAGGTGGAGGCTGCACTGAGCTGAGGTCATGCCACTACAGTCCAGCCGGGGTGTCAGAGTGAAACTCAGCCTCAAAAAAGACCCAAAAAACCCAGAACCCCACTTTCTGTCATGTCATTGGTGTTTTCCTTTTTTTCTTGTATTCCCTGTTTTTCTTCTTCATAACTGATTTTTGTTTACCAACTCCTTGTAAGTTGCTTAAGTGCAGGGAGTGCAGACTTGGTGGTCTGAATCATCCAGTGTGTCTAAATGGGTTCTTTAACAGTGCCTGGCAGATACAAGTTAATACATATTTGTTGACGAGTGTTAAATAACTTAGTGAACAATTTTGGAAGATGGGCAGAGCAGGTGGTTTTGAACATTTTAACATACAGGGGGCCGGGCATGATGGCTTACACCTGTAATCTCAGTATTTGGGGAGGCTGAGGTAGAAAGATCACATGAGCTCAGGAGTTAAAGAGACCAGCCTAGGCAACACAGTGAGATCCTGTCTCTGCAAATAATTAAAAAATTATCCTGGCATGGTGGCGTGCACTTGTGTCCCAGCTACTTGGGAGGGTCACCTGAGGAGGAGGGTCACCTGAGCCTGGGCGGTTGAGGGCAAGCCATGATTGTGCTGCTACACTTCAGCCTAGGCTATAGTGAAACCTTGTCTCAGGACAGACAGAAACTATATAGGGGATGAGATTTTACATATGCTGTTATGAATAGATAGTACTTTTCATATGATTTAAACATCAAAAAGTACAAACGGTACGCAGGGTGGTCTCTTGTCTCCTAATTACTTCATTGTCACGCATCCTGTTTCTAAATTTTTATGCTTCCAGAGAATTTTTATGCATATAAATTCCAACACACAGACACACACATACATGCCCCTGTTGATTTTAATTTCTGTGCTGTCCATCGGTGCTTGGTGTATAATAACTACTCTGAAACCTTTGTTTTTATATTTTCTGTATTTGCTAAAATATGCTAAGAAACACGTTTTGTTCCATGAAGAAAAGGAACAATAGATAATGTTTTATTTTTAATGTTTTCTTTCTTGTGTTTTGTATTTGCTCTCAGCTCCCTGTGCTGTCAGGAATCTACAGGACTTGGCACGTATTTACATTCGACGCACACTTAGAAATTTCATAAATGATGAGATGCAAGCCAAGGGGATTCCTCAAAGGGCTCCACCCAAGAGGAAAAGAAAGAGAGTTAAACAGAGAATTAATACTTACGTATTTGTGGGTAATCAGCTTATTCCTCAGCCTCTAGACAGTGAGGAGGATGAAAAAATGGAAGAAGATAACAAAGAAGAGGAAGAAAAAGATCACAGTGAAGCAATGAAGCCAGAGGAGCCGCCTCAAAATTTACTGAGAGAAAAAATCATGAAGCTTCCCCTCCCTGAATCTTTAAAAGCTTACTTGACATATTTTAGAGACAAATAACTTACTTAGGTCAAGAAGAAAGAATGTCTACTGATAATTCCTTTAGTCTTGAAAATGTAGCATTTGTTAGGAGTTAAAAGAGAGAATTATTTCTTTCATCAGAGTAAATTATAGTGCAAAAGAGTATAACTTGTGTCAGTAACAAAAATGACGTATTCAGTGATTAAAAGAATCCCTTTTATAAAATCTATTTTTCTTTAAATCTTGGAAAAATGTTTTAGCTCAGAATGATTTCAAAGTGGAATGCAACAGTAGTTAAGACTTGTGTACTATAAATCCTTTTCTGATTCTTTACAGATTTCTGGTGGTGAGGGTTAGATTTAATTTTATATAAGGTTTAAATAATTGTTAAGCTTATATGATCTGAATTGCAGTTGTTTGCATTTCCTCTATGAAAACTTTGTTTATCTAATAAGGAGATCAAATGCTTTGTAGACCTATTTACCTTACTTTTGTTGCAATCACTGTTGCTGGATTGCTGTACATTTATTCTGGGCAATATATGAGTGCAATAGCAATACAAGATATTGAATAATTTAGCTTTAAAAAAATCCCACAAATTTTATGAAATTTTACAGCCCTGCTACTTTTGCTTTTGAATCTCTTGCCAAAAGACATGGGTAAAATATCTGCTTCTCTCATAGAGATTTTTAAGAGCACAGCAAGTGAATTATTAAAATAGAAAGTATATACTATTACTTTGTATGGACCCTTTACATTTTCACTATTTAAAAAAATGAGGTTATCTTAACTCTCTAGACTTTTAAAAGTATGGTTAGAATTGTTTTTTCTGTAGTTCACTGTATAAAGTATTTGTTTTTTTAAAAAAGCAAAACCATTGTTATCTGTGACTCTTGATAGGACATAGAATGAGTGAATGAGCATGAATGATGGCCCCCCTTTTGGATGGCTCCGTTAAGTAGCAGGGCCAGGGTAGACCTGGTCAGTGGATGCACTTTAGCAGATGGAACTTCTAGTTTATCTGAATATTTATCTTTGACAAGGTAGGGCTGAGCTTGCCTACATTTGCTTTGGATCTTTCTAGTATGGGAAATATTCACAGGAATTATGTGTAGATATCTTTTGTTTTGAAAATCCTGTTCAGAAAACCGTGTAGTCTTTGGGACCCATGCTGTATTCATTTCACTTCTTCCCATATTTTTTGTGTTTCTTTTGGTAAAACTATAATGGTTTTCATTTTTTACTTAATATCACACAGTTAAACTGTTCATATTTGAGCTGTATTGTAGCTTATCAGTGATAAAACAGGTAGTAACTGCCATTTGTTTTCCTAGTAAGGCCTGAAAACAGCCATTCCTTGTTAAGAAATTGTACAATGTAACATACTTACTAGTGTTACATGGATTATATATTTCTTATTGGGAAAAATTTGAGGGTATCATGGACTACCACCAGCATTATTACTGCAGTAGTTGCTCAGATTTTGTCAAGGAATCCCAATCAATGCATAATGAAAGGATTAGTGTTTCAAAAATCTCATCTCCAGTAATTCCACAACATCTAAAAACAAGTGTTTATAATCATGTAAGCATGAAATTGTCCCAAGTAAGTGAGGATATTTTAGTTATGTGAAAGATAGTTTCATGGAAGGTATTTGTTTTATTCCAGTGGCTGGGTTGGTGGAATTGAGGGTATTTCCACAGTTATTCGTAGGTGATTACTAAACTGCTAAGAAATGCCCCATGTCGTTTGTATCTAGGAAAGAAAAAAAAATCAGTTTTCATACTGTCATCTGTCAGAAATGTTCATTTTGTTTTGAATTAAATGTTGCTTTTGAAGTTTAATCTTGAATTCCTGGTGGCATGTTTTTATATAGAAAACCTGGGGAAAGTAATCACCTGTCTCATCTCCCCTGCTTTTTTTCCCCCCTTTGGTTGGAGCTGCTGTTGAGATGTGTAAAAACACTTACTCTTAAATGATGCTTTTACTATTTAGGAGAGAGTTTTTGTTAAGGGTGTTTTTGAAGATTGGCTTTTCCATATAGTCTTTCATTCTTTGACCCTTGGCAAAGTGTACAGTAGATTTTAATGATCATTGCATATCTGTCATTGAAATGTATCTTTTATGTTTTTCAGTGCATTCATTTTACAGTTGTGACTTTATCATTGACTTTAAGAAGAATAAATAAAAAATGAAAATTAAAGTGAAATCCTTATCTATTAATGCAGATATATCAGAATAAGAATATCTTGGGTTTGGGGTTTGTGTTTTATTTTTTAATGAATTTATGTTTACCTGAGTATGGAAAATTATGCTTTACTGGTGGAAAAGTAGCAAGTAAAGATGAAGTAAAAGTAAGTGAAAATGATGGGGAATATAGTCATGGAATTTTATAGTCAGATAAAACAGTAAGTATCACCTAATTTGGGTGTTTATTTTGCAGATGAAAAAACAGACCTAGAACTATGGCATGTTTTGCCTGAAACGTAACAGTGAGTTAGAGACAGAGCCTAAGAGAGTATCCAGCATCAGATCAATCCCAAGAATCCGTCAACATCATAGCTACCCAAGAAGATAATTTAAATCTCTACTGCTTATTGGTCACTATATTTGGTTCTAGTATTAATAAAAATGTTATTAAAATAGCATACATAGTGGTAAAATAAAATACAAAAAGTACCTGTTGATTTCTAGCTGTTTGAGATGATAAAAGTGAAGCAAAGCTTGTTAAATCGTTGGAAGACTTGGAAAACTATTTTAAATAAACAATTACATATAATTAAGCATCGTTCTCCCATGGCCTGACTTTTATGTTTGTCTTCTTCTTTCATTTAGACAATCTCAGTACAGCTATGGATATGCTCAATTATGGTATACAGTTGTCTTTATTTGGACATCTCACTGTCCTTTGACTATTGCCACCTCTGCAAAGTATACAAGTTTTTTAAAATTTATTTCTATAAAATCGTAGGAAAATTTGCAAAATATGAAGTGTAAGAAATAATGTAGTGTACATGCAGGTACATGTGTGTGTACCCATTGGGTTCAACTAATAGCCTTAGCATCTCCTGCTTGCCCCTTCCCAACCACATCTTAATCCCGCCCTTCTCAGGCGGAGCGATTTGGTGTTTATCATAATCTGCCTTTTTGTTCTCATTTTATTACATGCCTATATCCCTAAACAATTCATCCATGCCAGGATCCTACTGTATGCATTCTGCAGCTCTCTTTTTCATGTTACCTTTCTGAGATTGCCCCATGGTGTGTGTTGTTTGTTACATTCACACTTCACAATTTATTCTACTGTTGGTGGACATTTTTTGTTCCCTCAGTTCAGTTGTGAACATTCTTTTATATGTCTTGTGACTGTACACGTGTGAGAGTCTGCATAGGGCGTACATCTAGGAGTAGAATTACTGGGTCGTAGGAAATCGTTTCTATTCACTTTTACCTAGATGATGCAAATTTACTTCCCAAAATAGTGTAACTATGTGTTTCTTCTAGCAACGTTTAAATGTCCCAGTTACTCTACATTTTCACCTACATGTGACAGATTTTTTTTCCTGTTTGGTAGTGTGAAATATCTTCTTAGTGGACTTTGTTGCTTATGAAGGTTATTTATTAAGGGGGTTTTATCCTCAAGTGTTTCTTCGTTTTAGGTTTCCTTTCTGCAAACTGCTGTTCAAGGGTTTTGTAAATTTTTTATTGGGAGGTTTTTAAAAAAATTGCTTTGTGGGATTTTTTCTGTAGTCTAGATATTATTCCACTGTCAATTATATGTGTTGCAAATATCTTTTCTCAGTTTATAGTTTCTAGAATGTTTATGGTGTCTTTTTGATGAATTGACGTTTTCAGTTTTAAATGTCATATTCATCTTCACTCTCAATTTTAAGATCATGGAAATATTAACCTATATTTTCTACAGAAGTTCTATGATTTTGCCTTTTACATTTAAATCTGCATAATAGCTGGAATTGATCTTTGTGTATGGTGAGAAATAATGGTCCAGTTTCTTTTTTTAATTTACTGATCAATTGTTGGAGGGCCATCTTTTGAAAATTTCCTTTTTCTTCTTTGACCTGCAGTGTTAACTTCCTCGTTGTTTTCATTTATGTTTGCTTTGTGTCTAGGCTTTCTTTTCTGTTTTCTCAGTTTATATAACCCTTTGCCAATACTACACAGTTTTATTTACTGGAGATTTACAATAATTCTTGACCGAGTAAGATAAATCACTTCACTTTATATGCGTGGAGTTTCTTGAACCTTTAGGATTGTAGACTTTAATGTAAATTTCAGAATTGGGTTCTCAGATTACATACACATGCGCGCACACACACTCCTCTTTGGGAGTTTCTTGGGAATCACTTTGAATTTGTAGATCATTTTATGCAAGAATTAACATGTTTAAGTCCTCCAGCCCATGAACATAGTAGTTCCCCTTTTTTAGTTAGCCAAGGACGATTTGGCTCTAAGGTCTAATATCTTTTGTCAGATCTAGTTGTAGATATTTTATTTCAGTGATGTAGTTTACAAAATTGTATTTCATTGGTTTCTGTACATTAATTAAATCCAATACTATCTCTTATGATTCTTTTAGGTTTTCTTTATAGTAAATCATATCATCTTTGCATAAATTTTAGACGGTTTTTTTCCTCTGGGTTTTATTTCTTATTTTGCCAGATTTGCCAGTTGTGGCCTCCAGTATAACTGAATAGTGATGAACAAGAGCACCCTTATTTCTTTATTTTAATTTTTTTATTTTTTCATAGGTTATGGGGGTACAGGTAGTATTTGGTTATATGAGTAAGTTCTTTAGTGGTGTTTTGTGAGATTTTGGTGCACCCATCACCAGAGCAGTGTACACTGCATCCTATTTATAGTCTTTTATCCCTTGCCCCCTCCCGTGCTTCCCCCCAAGTCCCCAGAGTCCATTGTATCATTCTTATGCCTTTGCATCCTCATAGCTTAGTCGCACATATTAGAGAGAACATAGATGTTCTCATGGTGTTTGGTTTTCCATTCCTGAGTTACTTCACTTAGAATGATAGTCTCCAATCTCACCCAGTTTGCTGCAAATGCCATTAATTCATTCCTCTCTGTGACTGAGTAGTATTCCATTGCATAAATACATACTTCAATTTCTTTATTCATTCATTGATTGATAGGCATTTGGGATGGTTCCATGATTTTGGTGTTGTCAACTGTGCTGCATGTGCAGGTATCTTTTTCGTATAATGACTTCTTTTCCTCTGGGTAGATACCCATTAGTGGCACTGCTGGATCAAATGGCAGTTCTACTTTTAGTTCTTTATGGAATCTCCACACTGTTTCCATAATGGCTGTACTAGTTTACATTCCCACCTGCAGTGTAGAAGTGTTCCCTGATCACTGCATCCACACCAACATCTACTGTTTTTTGATTATGGCCATTCTTGCAGGAGTAAGGTGATATCGCATTGTGGTTATGATTTGCATTTCCCTGATTACTAGTGATGTTAAGCATTTTTTTCATGTTCATTGGCCATTTGTACATCTTCTTTTTGAGAGTTGTCTGTTCATGTCCTTAGCCCACTTTTTGATGGGATTGCTTTTTTCTTATTGATTTGTTTGAGTTCGTTGTAGATTCTGGATATTAGTCATTTGTTAGGCATGTAGATTGTGAAGTTTTTCTCCAACTCTGTGGGTTGTCTGTTTACTCTGCTGGCTGTTCCTTTTGCCATGCAAAAGCTCTTTAATTAAGTCCTATATATTTATCTTTGTTTTTATTGCATTTACTTCGGGTTCTTGGTGATGAAATCATTGCCTATGCCAATGTGTAGAAGGGTTTTTCCAATGTTATCTTCTAGAATTTTTATAGTTTCAGGTTTTAGATTTAAGTCCTTAATCCATCTCGAGTTGACTTTTGTATAAGGAGAGAGATGAGGATCCAGTTTCATTCTCCCGTGTGTGGCTAGCCAATTAACCCAGCACCATTTGTTGAAAAGGGTTTCCTTTCCCCACTTTATTTTTTTGTTTGCTTTGTAGAAGATCAGTTGGCTATAAGTATTTGGATTTATTTCTGAGTTCTGTATTTGTTCTATTGGTTTATGTGCCTATTTTTATGCCAGTACCATGCTGTTTTGGTGACTATGGCCTTATAGTTTGAAATTAGGTAGTGTGATGTCTCTGGATTTGTTCTTTTTGCTTAGTCTTGCTTTGACTTTGTGGGCTCTTTTTTGGTTCCATATGAATTTTACAATCTTTTTTTCTAATTCTGTGAAGAATGACAGTGGAGCCTTATTTCTTATTTTACTGCTTTCATATGGTCATTTTAAAATAGCTTGGTGTGTTTACACAAAATGTTCTGCAGATGTTCATTGTAGTGTTCTACTAATGCCAATTGATTAAGTGTTAAAATTGTGTTGTCAAAATTCCATATAGCCTAAGTAAATTTGTGCATGTGCCCACATCAACTTTGGAGAGAGACTTGGCAAAAGCTCTCATTTTTATGGTAGAAAGTCAGTTTTTTTCTTGTAATTCTTTTGATTTGTGCTTTATTTTGGTGTGATAATATGTAAATTATGTTCATTTGGTGATCTGAACCTTTAACATCATGTAGGAGCCTTCTTTAATTTTAGTAATATTCTTTGCTTCAAAGTCTATTTTGTCTGATACTCATTTCGCAGTTTTCTTGTGGTGAGTAGTCACCTCGTTGATCTTTTTCTATTCTTATTTTCAACCTATTTTTTATCCTTATGTTTTAGGTGTGTTTCTTATAAACCACATGTAGCTGAGTTCTTAAAAGTTACTCTGACAGTCTTTGAATTTTACTTGAAGCATTGCATTCATTTCATTTTCATTGTTACTATAGAGTCATATTTTGGGCTATACACCTATTCACTTTTTCTGTCTCCATTTTTTAGGATTGATTATTGTTTATTTCTTGTCTGTTACTAGTTTGAAAGTTAATATATATATATATATATATATATATATTTAAATTTATATTTGCTCTGTTAGTGATTACTCTCTACATTTTAATGCACTCACCTAACAAACTTCTGAAGTTAGTTACTTCCCTCTCCTTCTCTTACGTGATACAAGGCACTTTAGAACACTTCAATAGACTCTGGAGTCATTACAAGGTATTGATTGACTTACCACCTATGCAACTTACGACCACTCGACTTTACGACCACAATCGCTAGCCACGACTGCCCCGCGTCTGGCAGCGCAAACGTTGCCCAGCTGGGCGTACGACAGAGTGGACCAGCTTCCGGCAGCACTACCATCTCCGCGTGCACCATTTCAACTGTACATATAGCCTACTCAACTAACGACTGAATCGTGTTACGATCGGTCCGCGGTCCCAACTGTGGTCGTAAGTTGAGCACTAGCTGTACCTCGAAATTATATGCTAGTCTCTTGTGCCTGAATTATCGAATTTTAAGCCCCTGTGGTACACCATAGCTATTAGGTATCTAGCCAATGCTTAGTTTTACTCCCATTTACACTTGTTTTTGTTCATTATTCCCTCTTCATTTTGGACCATCTCAATTTCCTTTTGCCTAAAGTACATCCTTTCAAATTTTTTTTTAATGAAAGACTGTAGCTCTTTATTTTTTTCTGTCCGAAAACTTTTTATTTTGACTTTTTTCTTTAAAAAGTCCATTAATAATGTTTTCTCTAAAACACAAGGGTTGTTATTTCTTTGCATTCTGGCTTTCATTGTGCCTATAAAGTCAACTGACAGTAATTTCTCTGAAGGTCATCTGTGTTTTCTTTTGATCTGCTTTAAAGATTTTATCTTGACATTGTTAATATTCTTGTCTTGGCGCTGTTAATTTTCTGTAGTTTCATATAATGTGCCTGGGTATGAATTTCTTTCGTTTATTCTGCCTGGTCTTGTAGCTTTGTGAGTTCGTCTCTTTCATCAGTTCTAGAAATTCTTGGCCATGTTTTTTCTTACAAATATTGTCTCAGCCAGGGAAAATGTGGCACATACACACCATGGAATATTATGCAGCCATCAAAAACGATGAGTTTGTGTCCTTTGTAGGGACATGGATGAACCTGGAAACCATCATTCTCAGCAAACTGACACAAGAGCGGAAAATCAAACACCACATGTTCTCACTCATAGGCGAGTATTGAACAATGAGAACACATGGACACAGGGAGGGGAGCATCACACACTGGGGTCTGTTGGGGGGAATGGGGGTGGGACAGTGGGGTTGGGGAGTTGGGGAGAGATAGCATTGGGAGAAATGCCAGATATAGGTGAAGGGGAGGAAGGCAGCAAATCACACTGCTATGTGTGTACCTATGTTACAATCTTGCATGTTCTTCACATGTACCCCAAAACCTAAAATGCAATAAAAAAAATAAAACAAATACTGTCTCAGCTTTGTGTTGCTCAGCATCAAAATCTAGATTTCCTTAAATAATATCTTCCTACCATGAATCTTCTCTTTGGTTGCTTTAAATCTGGTGTTAAACCTTTACGTTGAGTTTTAATGTTTGTTATATTTTAATTTCTTGTTCTGTAGTTTCAGGTCTGCCTGGTTGTTTTTATAGGCTTCTACTCTGATTAATATGTTCAACTCTGTAAACATACTGCCTAATTCTACTCTATGTTGGATTCAAGTATCTGAACCCCTTAAAGTGGGCTCATGCTCGTAAGGCTTGATGGCTAGCTTTCATAGCACTGTTTCTTTTGTATTTTGTGGGTTTTGACTGAGCTTGTATTTTCGACCTTTATCTGTGGGATTATTAGAGACCCAGGTTGTTTTTGCCAGGAGCACTGCCAGCTCACGACCTTTTTAAATGCTCCACTTAAGGATTTTTGTACCATCCAAGCAGAGTGACCCAAAAATCCATGTGAAGTCTGCCTTGGAGTTACCACACCTCCAGGAAGATTTGTTAGCTGCCTCCCCATAGCAAGCTTTGAAATAGGTCATTTTCTTTGTGTCTTCTGGGTTGTGTAGGTGGGGGGGTGGAAGGGGAGGCAGGGGGCAGAATTGTTTCTAGTTCATCGATGCGTATGATATGGCAGTGGCTTTATACAGGAGATTTTGGAAGCAAAACTCTCTTCTAAGAAAGGGCCCTCACACCTGTAATCCCAGCACTTTGGGAGGCCGAGGCGGGTGGATCATGAGGTCAAGAGATCGAGACCACCTGGTCAACATGGTGAAACCCCGTCTCTACTAAAAATACAAAAAATTAGCTGGGCATGGTGGCTCGTGCCTGTAATCCCAGCTACTCAGGAGGTTGAGGCAGGAGAATTGCCTCAGCCCAGGATGCGGAGGTTGCGGTGAGCCGAGATCGCGCCATTGCACTCCAGCCTGGGTAGCAAGAAAAGAAAGGGCTTTTCTTTTTCCTGTATCCCTGCTATTCCAGTTCCTGCAGTTCTTTTCACACGGTTGAGCAGACAGTCTCAAGCTGCACCGGGCTTCATTTTTACCCACCTTGCTGGTTTCTTATGTTCACTTCATTTTTTTGACCCTTGTGTATGTCTTACTGATTTCCTCAGTAACAGCACATCGATGCATTTATACAATCTTAAAAGGATTTTAATCTAGCATGTGTAGTTGTTTTTAGCTGGACAGTTGTCCTAAGACACTGTCCCAAAGGACTTGTGGTCACGAGCAGGTCATGCCTTGCAGTTCTTAGTCCTGTACTCACAGTTGGTAATCAGTAGATTTTTTTTGTTTTTGTTTTAATTCAATGTAAATTTAGGTGTCTAAAGTGGAAAGCTTTTTGTATTTTTTTTTCCTAGAAAAAAAAAGTTGTATAGGCTGGGTGTAGATGGGTCATTCCTGTAATCCCAGCACTTTGGGAGGCCAAGGTGGGCGGATCACGAGGTCAGGAGATTGAGACCCTCCTGGCCAACATGGTGAAACCCCATCTCTACTAAAATACAAAAAAATTAGCCAGGCATGGTGTTGCACGCTCCAGCTACTTGGGATGCTGAGGCAGGAGAATCGCTTGAACCCAGGAGGCAGAGGTTGCAGTGAGCTGAGATTGTGCCACTGCACTCCAGCCTGGTGATAGAGCAAGACTCCATCTCAAAACAAAGCAAAAAAATGCTTTAAGAACGCAAGATTTTTTAAATAATTTAAACTGAAAACGGCACGAAAACTTGCAGGATTTCTTCCTTTTGACCTAATTAATGTCCACCCTTAGCCCAATGACTTTTAGAACTGCACATTGCCTTTATCTCCCTCCTGAACTTACATATTTCTAAGCCCCTACTCTTTTAAAATCTGCCTTATGAATGCAAGTTATTTTTATATTTTCTATATTTTATTTATGTTTTTTTATTGTATATTTTGAACTGCAAACAAGGCACAAACCTGCACGTCCTATGTCCTCCAAATCCCAGCCACTGCCAAGAGCATAGTAATTATTGAAAAGGATTGAAAGGAATAAATTTACTTTTTTTGGCTTTATTAGTATAGTTAGACAATAAAAGTCCTGTGAGTAATGTCAAACATAAAGTTTAAAATTAATCATTCTTGTTCATGGAGATTAGTGTTTTAGACCTTTTTACATTTTAATCCCCCAAATCACATATTTAAATGTGAACATTTTGCCACAAGAGGGCAGTATTCACCTACAGTAGAACGTAAAGGGGCTGAAAAATTACTGCAGTGAGAAGGACAAACTCACTTTCCTCCAAAGACTGGTCTACTAGTCTGATCATCTGGGGCCAGTTTTCATTTGTTTTTCTATTACTTTTAAATATTTAAAACATTTTTGTTTGAAAATGTTAGTCCTCAAAGCCAAAAATCTGTTTAAAAATACCTGTTTACAGAATGACCAAAAGGTAGATGTTTTACTAGAAAACATATTTATTAAATCTTCACACATGTCCCCAAAGGGGGTCGCTCACTTCAGGGAAACGTGGCCAGTTCAAACCGCTGATGAAAACACTGCAGCCAGGGGCCACTGCTGCCAGCGCCTCCCGAGGGCGCTCGCACCTGTTGGACTTCGCATAGACACACCTGCGTTTGTCCGTCAATTGTCTCCTCTACAAGGAAGCATGTGAGTTCGTGGGTTTAAGCATATACACTTAAATGTTGATTATTAAAGGAAGAAATCAGAAGTAGCCCTTTTGAGTCTTACATGAGTGAAATGTGTTGGGTTTCAGAAGCAGAATATAAAGAAGGAAATGTAACCATTTTTTATGAGCATAGTTTGGAGTAAGGAATATGTACACCTAGATGAACTGATTAGAACTGTGCCTGCCCTTTAGGATTTTATCTGTTGCCAGATAAAAAAGAAGAAAAGCTGTTTTGCATTGTTTCCATACATTATTTGGGCTACAAAAGGACAGCTAGGGGCAAAGAGGCCGGGGTTTTCATCCAATGTGCGGTGGAAGCAACTTTGGAAAAGTCTGTTTGCATTACGCTGCCTAAAACACACCGTGTTTTAGAAAGAGGCTTTTGCATTAACAAGCTTCTCGTCCTCGCCTCTGGGAGTCTAGTGCCTCCTAGAGCAGCTTGTGCCCTCAGCCCTGTAATGCGATATCCCTCCTCCTGGATTGGCCAGAGGGGTGTCCTTTCCCTGGGAGCCGCTCCCCACCACTGCTCCCAAACTTGGCTCAGCCCCGCAGCCACCATCACCACCACGGAGGGTGCTGCTGCAGCTGAGCTGCTGCTCTCCCTTCGGCTGCTGCTGAGCGTGGCCAGCAGCGAATGCAGCGATGGAGCCCAGACTGCTCTGCTGGACCACTCTCTTTCTGCTGGCCGGGTGGTGCCTGCCAGGGTGGCCCTGCCCCAGCCGGTGCCTCTGCTTTAAGAGCACCGTCCGCTGCATGCACTTGACGCTGGACCACATTCCTCAGGTGCCACAGCAGACCACGGTCCTGTAAGTGCGCACAGATTTCCCAGAAACCCTGTTCTACAATGCTTCATTGCTTCTCTGCTAGAACGCCCTGTCCTCCTTTGAATGTACGATTCCTAATGCCCTCCCTGCTTTTTTACTTAGAAGAGGCTTTTCACCTTTCAAACAATTTCATGGCTCTGCTCTGTTAGACTAGAAAATATGAGCAATGATGAGTTGACATAAATATATTTGTTTTGGGTTCAGTTCTCTTCCAGCATCTTCCAGAACTTACCGTTGAGAATTCTCATCTTCATCCTTCCTTCAGTAATTTTCCTGCATACTTTCTCAGTTTACCCCTTTTCATCCTCTACTCCCAAATCTTTGGGTCTCTCAATTGGTCAGCACGGGTCTGTCCCATTTTGGAAGGAACTAGTTTAACTTTACAACGTGCTTTCAATCGATCATGTGCGGGCAAATTGTTAGGCTTTGTACTGTGTGTCCCTCCTGGGAGGGTGAAGTCCTGAGTCCTCAGCACTTGAAGCACTGTCTGTCCCCAGAACAGACCCTCAAAGGGTCCCGTAGAGTTCTTGAATGCTTAAAAGCCTTGCGGGAGCAGCCGCTTAGACTAATCGGCACCTAGGAGGCATTATGGGATAGGAGGGGAAACCAGAATTTGGAAGCCAAACAGGTCTGAGTTCAAATGCTACCTTCTCATCTTGCCTATTGAGATAATAAACCCAAATATTTTAATTTATTTAGATTAAATCATAATTAGATAATTGGAAGGGCAAATCACCACAAAAGAAGAGAAGGCTCTGTTTCTAGGGTCTATTTTTAAAGGAAAAAAAAGAACAAATTCAAAAATATTAAAAAGTAAAAAACAGAAGAAAAGGAAAAATGCCGAAAGACACACACTGAAGAGGTTTCCTGCTCTATAATAAATGTTTTATGGGTCGTGTCATGTTCATAGAAGACAGAACTGCTGGCAGTGCTTCAAGTCAATTTGTGGGCAGAGGTAAATAGCTTCAAATTCCTGGAATTTTGAGATATAAATGTTTAAAAGGATCAATGCCACACATTTGTCAGTCATAATCATGAAATGAGGACTTGGTAATTAAAAGTCCAATTTGATGGTATTCCCATAGAAAATGACATATATGATCCATAGATTTTCATTTCTGTAAAGCATTTCATTCATTTTATATGCATTCAAATATCAAAATAAGCCTTACTGTAATAACTAAAAGGATTCTTGAACTTGGGACCACTGCTTATCACTATGTGTACGGCACAACTCTACAGGTGCCTTCAGACTCAGAACCAGTTTGTCCTTTTGTCATGAGAGTTTTTGTTAGATAACAGCAAAGCCTTGGAGAAGGGGCTGCTTGTCTAATCAAGTATTTTAGAGCTACCTAAGGTCCAACTCCACCTAAATTTTGTTTCCTAGGTGTTTCAAAGAAGAGATTAGCACCCATTAGACACACATCTCTAAATGTAATGAGAGGAACTGAAGGGATGTCAATATTGCACAGAGCCTTCCACTGTTTAAAAATAAAGCTTAATGGTTGCTTTCTCAGGCTCTTGACCAGATCCCTGTTTGGGAGTCTCGTGCCACCACTGACAAAATGTGTGTTGCCTTGGAGACGTTCTCAACTTCTTGGTCTTATTTCCTAATCTATAAAAATGGAGATGCTAACAGTGTTTGCCATGGTTTGGCTCTGTGTCCTCAACCAAATCTCATGTTGAATTGTAACCCCCAATGTTGGAGGTGAGACCTGGTGGGAGGTGATGGGATGGGGGGGGGGTTTAACACCATCCCCCTTGGTGGTGTCACGGCCAGAGAGAGTTATCAGAAGATCTGGTTGTTTAAAAGTGTGTACCTCCTCCTGCTTTGCTTTTCCTCTTTCTCTGGCTGTGTGAAGTTCTCACTCCCACTTTACCTTCTGCAATGATTGTAAGTTTCCTGAGGCCTCCCCAGAAGCATAGCAGAAGTTGCTGTGCTTCCTGTACAGCCTGCAGAGCTGTGTGCCCATTAAACCTCTTTTCTTTATAAATTACCCAGTTTCAGGTATTTCTTTATTGCAGTGTGTGAGAGCAAACTAACTCAAGTGTTCACCTTATTGGTTATTTTAAGGATTAAATGAGTTAATCCATTTTCAGTACCTAGGAAATTGTCTAGCACCAGTAAACACTATGGAAGTTTTCGCTGTTAGTATCATGTTTGCAATTAAGGACAGGAATTACAAACTTAAACGTCTCAGGAAACTGGCAGTAAGTAATTTGAGGGAAGTGGGGTAGATGAAAGACAAACTACTGTGTGAGTAGAATGATGGACAGCAGCTAGCCTCAAGCTTGGAGTGTGTGGGGATGGTAATGAGGGCAAATATAGCTCTTGCTGATGGGGCAGCCAGCTACTTAGCTGATTGATGGCCTCTGGGAATTTGGGCCATAGTTTCACGAAAATATGGAAGCCAAAAGTGACATTCTGTAGCTTTTCAATATTAGCAGCTAATTACGTCTTTAGAAGTGGAAAGGTAAAAATATACAAGCCCAACCATGCCTATTTTGTAGGTTGCTTTTTGCCCAGGACCTTCAGTGTGTGACTCCTACCAGGGAAGTGGTATAAAAGCTGAGAGGTACATGCAAAGCCTGTAAAAACTGGTCCTCTACTCCTCTGGGGCTAAAAGTCCTTTATGTTGGGTTGCATTTTATGGAAGCAATATCGCGAAAGATGACAATAACAATTCTGAAAACAAAAAGTCCAATTTAGTTTTTGAAAACTAAGGCAAATGGAAGCTGGCTGAATTTCTCCCTAGCGGCAGAACCAGTGGTTTTTGTTAGACCACCTTATGCATGTGTATTGTCACCATAACGTGGAAATAATGTGATGAAATATTTAGCTCTGCAAATGGCCAACATGCATGGTAAATGCTAATTAGTAGTATTGTTAAAATTTCCTTTTTTCCATTTTTACATGGTTTCAAAATTTTAACCTGAATGCAGAAAATACTTTCCCAAATTGTAGATAAGAAAACTTTATTATTTTAAAGATTGGTTGTAGTTGATCAGGGTTTTAAGTTTAGAAAAATGCAAAACGGTCCCTCTAAAGTTCAATTGCATCCCAGCTATAAAGATATATTGTTTCTAAACTAGCATCATTTACCAAATAGCCTGCTGCCATTGAGAAAATCTCACTCTTCATGCTGTGGATTTTAGTAAAACAAATCTTTCAGAATTCAAATTTGCAAACAAAAAAATGTCCAGCAGTGAACTCAGCATCTTTAGGGAGCCTGTTCGGTAATCAGAAGCAGTGTTCGGTGAGCGTGATTTGACTCCATCCTATACCAGAGTCATTAGGGTGTACTTTCCTGATTTTCCCCAGTTACTGGTTAAGAAATAGGATGTTTTACTGTAATAACAGAAAAGATTCTTGAACTTGGGACCACTCTTGAGAATTCTCATGTGGACTCAGTGACTGCAAATTGAATGTGCTCTGAAACCACCTTGATTATATTAGAAAAAGTTTAAGCTTAGGGCTGTTTTAATAATTGAGGATTTTCCCAAAAGTCATAAATACGAAAGTATGTACAATGTGAAATTCTAAACATTTAATTTAATTAAAGGCATTTTCTGTATGTAGAAAGCTTTCTTTGCTGTCCAAATAATACAAAAGCTTGGGGAAAAGGTGGGGGTGGGGAATTGGAAAAATGTCTTAAGCTCAGTCATGAAAAAAATGTGCCCAGCTGATAAAAATTTCACCTTGTTCAAGAAGAAAATAGAATTCCTTCAGCTTTTTCCAATTTCCATTTGTTTTATATATTATATATATAATTTTATATTTATTTATACATATATTATATATTATATATAATTATATA
>NW_022436975.1:4093630-4191767 GCF_009761245.1 Sapajus apella | reverse complement strand
CAGCTCATTATATGTATATTATGTATTATATAATATATAATAATTATATATTATATAATATATAATATAAACTATATAATTGTATATTATTTAATACATTATATATAATATATAATATGTATAATATATAATATATATAATGAGCTGCAATCTGAGGCAGCAAAATTATATAATTTTATAATTTATATATAAAATTTTATGATTTAAGTTACATATAAAATTTTGTAATTTAAATTATATATAAGTTGTTATAGGTTATATATATTTTATAGATATATGACAACTTAATAGGGTTACTTTGATCTTTGTTACAAAATTGTTTGTAGCTTGTTTGTAACTGACATAACTTACTGGCTTTGAATGATCCCTTAGCAGTAATGAACAGGCCTGAACTCCTTGGACCTTCCCCCACCTGCCATTGTTGAGGGAAAGCACAATGGGACTCAGCTGAACTGTGTCAACATTCTGACTTCGCCCAGTGGTTGACTTGTCAGGGAGAGAAATGAAACCAAAAGTGGGCTGTCACTGCCCTCCTGACTCAGGTCAGTGTGGTCCTGTGGAGAGGGGCTAGAAGGGGCTTTTCAGAAGGAAGACCAGGTGAGTGTGGCTGGAGCCCAAGCGGGAGAGTGGCTGCAGGGACAGTGAGGAGGGGACAGCTTGAGGAGGTAGAGAAGTAAAGGCCAGCAGCTGTCGGCACCACTGGCTGAGGTGTCATGTACCCTGGAGACTTGGGAGTCATCCTTCCAGAAACAGATGGACAGGAAAATTGCTTTAGAAGGTCAGTGGAGCTCAGATATCCTACAGCAGCCTGTGCTTAGATGGCATATGCTGATTAAATTATTAGAACAGTGTCTCCTACACTAAGCGCTGCATTTCAACCCTCCTGTAGATTCTGTAAATGAAGTGAAGGAATGTGTTATGAAATAATAGCTTTGTGGGGAGTAGCTGCAATCGGAGGCAGCAAAGCAGTGGTCCCTGTGCTAGCCGGAGAGCCACTGCACATGGGAAAAGTTGAATGACAGCACAAGTCTGGTGTAGAAGGACCAATTCTGCTTTTGCATTTATAGAATAAAAAGGAATGGTGAATGCCCTCGTTTGTCAACAAGATGGGCAACATAGACAGTGAAATGCGTGAAAAGGAGGAGAAAAAATTTTGAATCATTGAGAGTGTGAAAGCAAAATAAATTCTGGGGCCCCAAAATCACTAAGTTAAAGGGAAAGGTCAAGCTGGGAACTGCTTAGGACCAACCTGCCTGGAATTCTATTCCAAGTCACCCCGCTGATCACTGAGATAAATGCATGTCTGATTGCCTCCATCGGAGCGGCTAATCAGAAACTCAAAAGAATGTAACCATTTGTCTCTTACCTAACGTGGAAGCCCCCTTCCCACTTCAGGTTGTCCCAGCTTTCCAGACCAAACCAATGTTCATATTACATATACCGATTGATGTCTCATGTCTCCCTAAAATGTACAAGACCAAACTGTGCTCTATCATGTTGTCAGGACCTCCTGAGGCTGTGCCATGGGAGTGTGTCCCCAACCTTGGCAAAATAAACTTTCTAAATTAACTGAGACCTGTCTTGGATATTCGGGGTTCATACATTATTGAGTTTCATTGCATTTTACCGGGGCATTCTGGTGGAAAGGGTGGGTGCTCAGAAGTATATAAGCTCAGGAGGGAGACTGAGGCAAGACTTGTAGTTCTGAAAGTCGTTGGGCTAAGGGTGTACATTAATTAGGTTGAAAAGAAGAAATGAGATTTCCCAGAGGGCAGAATGGGAAAAGGCCACATAGGCTTGAATTCTGGACCACATGTGACCTGCGGTTCATGGGTTGGACATGCTTGCTTTAGACAGTGAAGTGGAGAAGCTCAGAATTTTGTTTAAAATCCATCTTGTTCTGCTGCTCCTTCTGATTAATTTACATAATTTATTTGTCTTCTCCAGTGATTCTTCATCAGATAGTTAAAAACACCAAAAACCAGTAACTGCAATTCTGTTTGATGCATGCATTTTAAAACAGAAAGCAAAACCTTGAATGTGACCCCAGCTGAAAATAATTTTTAAAAATTCCTGTCACTTTGGGAGGCCGAGGCGGGTGGATCACGAGGTCAAGAGATCGAGACCATCCTGGTCAGCATGGTGAAACCCCGTCTCTACTAAAAATACAAAAATTCAGCTGGGCATGGTGGCGTGTGCCTGTAATCCCAGCTACTCAGGAGGCTGAGGCAGGAGAATTGCCTGAACCCAGGAGGTGGAGGTTGCGGTGAGCCAAGATCGCGCCATTGCACTCCAGCCTGGGTAACAAGAGTGAAACTCCGTCTCAAAAAAAAAAAAAAATTCCTGTCTACTAACTTCTTTTTTTAAAAAAATCCCATCAGAACTGAAAGCCCTTATTTAACCACAAATGCTACAGAGTGTTAATGGTTACATATGCTGTGATACACATGCATGATATTTTGTGCCAATGATTTCCAAGAGGAAGGACATCGATCTTAAGATTCATCTACTCATGTCGCCTGGAGTGAGAGCCCCAGGAATATGTGAAAGAAGGAACTGCCTACATACGTGGTTTCAAACAAACCTAGAGGTCCCCCAAAGGTCGATTTCCCAACAACTTACCAGTTCAGCTAAGATCCCAATGAAAGCTATCCCTTTTATCTACTAAATGAACTAACCAAATCACCTTATTAAGTTAGTGCCTACCAGTCCAGAACCAATACAATTAGCACATAAGTGGACTGTGTTTTATGAAGGTGCGGCTGAAAGTCTAGACATGCAGGAAGCCAGACGGGCTTTGTGCATACTGTTCTTCCTGCCAGGAATGCAGGAAGCCTTCCTTCTCCTCGTTACTCCCAGGCTGCGTGAAACACCTTTCCTGTCTTATCCGAATCAGGGAACATGCCACGTGGAATTAGCATTATTAACTGGCCTTTCTGATGGACTGAGTTTCTTCTGGACAGAGAACAGAGAAGATAGACGACATAAAATAGACCAACGTAAAATATTTTACACTGAAATATTAACATAAAATACGTTGCATGTAGGAATAAAATATTTTCATTGGAATAGGAACATAAATATATGTTGCACGCACAAATATTTTATGTTGGAATATTAACGTAAAATATCTTACATGCAGAAATGAGCCAATTGGCCCAGCGAAACTTGAGGGTGCTGAAGATATTGCCCATTTGAAAGTCTGACATAGGGCAGGCCCTCCATTGTAAGTGTGCTGTGGACCACTCTGTGTTTAAGTGTGTGTGTGGGGGGGCCTGGACTGAAACGATTTTAGTTGTAAGCCTCACCTACTGCCTCGGTGGCATTGATGACCACTCTCACAGAAAGGGCTTGTGGCATGTGCCTGTTCAGAGAGGAAAGTCGATTCCAAAGACAAAATTTCTAGGGCAAATGAGGTAAGGGAGAAAAGAGAATTCGAGGCTAATTATTCTGACAAGCAGACATGAGAAATATTTGAGTGCTGATGTGATGCTTAATCCTGTGATGCTGTGAGGGGTGGATATGGATAGGGAGAAGCTTACAGAGATCTCCGTCTCTCTAATTGGCACCCTTGTTTTAAACCAGATTTGGGTGCACAGTAAAACGGTTTCTTCTTCATATCTAGATGAGAATGACTCCTTACCTGGAGCTGTGCCCTTCCTGGGTAACTTTGCCCTGTTAGAGAGAGGCTGATTTTGCCATGGTCTATATTTTGGCCAACTCTAAAGACAAGTATAGATGAAAAGCTGTTGCAGTGTTGAGAATTTATTTTTAAAATGTTCTAAGTCAGCTAAAAGCAGCCACCAAGTAGGGATTATAACTCTGTTTGCATGGGAATACTAGACAGCTGTCATGGTGCCATCTAAAGACAGCAATCAATTAGTATACTTTTACACTTCCTGATGTTGGTTATCATCATTCTTTTCTTTTTTCTTTTCTTTTCTTTTCTTTTCTTTTTTTTTTTTTTTTTTGAGATGGAGTTTCGCTCTTGTTACCCAGGCTGGAGTGCAGTGGCGCGATCTCGGCTCACGGCAACCTCTCCCTCCCGGATTCCAGCAATTGTCATGCCTCAGCCTCCTGAGTAGCTGGGATTACAGGGGTGCACCACCACGCCCAGCTAATTTTTGTATTTTCAGTAGAGACGGGGTTTCACCTTGTTGACCAGGATGGTCTCGATCTCTTGACCTCGTGATCTACCCACCTCGGCCTCCCTAAGTGCTGGGATTATAGGCGTGAGCCACCGCGCCTGGCCATTTTATTCTCTTATACTTCACATTTGCTTAGGAAAACTTTCTTTTTCTAAATTTAATTTTAAGTTCCAGGATACATGTGCACGACTTGCAGGCTTGTTACACAGGTAAACATGGGCCATGGTGGTCTGCTGCACCTATCAACCCATCACCTAGGTGTTAAACCCCACATGCATTAGCTGTTTATCCTGATGTTCTCTCTCCCTTCCTCACCCCCATGGGCTCCAGTGTGGGGGTGAGCCGGGGAGGGAGAGCATCAGGATAAACAGGATAATTCTTCCCCTCGTGTCCATGTGTTCTCATTGTTCAGCTCCACTTAGAAGTGAGTACAAGTGGTATTCAGTTTTCTGATGCTGTATTAGTTTGTTGAGGATAATGGCTTCCAGCTCCATCCATGTCCCTGCAAAGGAAATGATCTCTTTCCTTTTTATGACTGCATAGTATTCCGTGGTATATATGTACCACATTTTCTTTTCCAGTCTATCATTGATGGGTATTTGGGTTGATCTCATGTCTCAGCTATTGTGAATAGCACTGCAGTGAAGATACGTGTGCATGTATCCTTATAATAGAATGATTTATATTCCTTTGGGTGTACACCTAGTAATGGGATTGCTGGGTCAAATGGTATTTCTGGTTCTAGGTCTTTGAGGAATCACCACACTGTCTTCCACAGCCATTGAACTAATTTACATTTCCACCAACAGTATGAAAATGTTCCTATTTCCTCCACAGCCTTGCCAGTATCTATTGTTTCTTGACTTTTTAATAATTGCCACTCTGAGTTGTGTCAGATGGTATCTCATTGTGGTTCTGATTTCCATTTCTCTAATGATCAGTGATGTTGTGCCTTTTTTCATGTTTGTTGACTGCATAAATGTCTTCTTTTGAGAAGTGCCTGTTCATGTCCATTGCTCACTTTTTAATGGGTTTGTTTCTTTTTTTTTCTTGTAAATTTGTTTAAGTTCCGTACAGATTTTGGATATTAGACCTTTGTCAGTTGAATAGATTGCAAAAATGTTCTCCCATTCTGTATGTTGTCTGCTCACTCTGATGATAGTTTCTTTTGCTGTGAAGAAGCATGTTAGTTTAATTAGATTCCATTTGTCAATTTTTGCTTTTGTTGCAATTGCTTTTGATGTTTTCATCACGAAATCTTTGCCTGTGCCTGTGTCCTGAATGGTATTGCCTAGGTTTCCTTCTAGGGTTTTTTTTTTGGTTTTAGGTTTTACATTTAAGTCTTTAATCCCTCTTGAGTTAATTTTTGTATAATGTATAAGAAATGTGTCCAGTTTCAATTTTCTCTACTTATGGCTTACCCAGCCGTAAGAAATCCTTTCCCCATTGCTTGTTTCTGTCAGGTTTGTTGAAGATCAAATGTCTGTAGATGTGTGGTCTTGTTTCTGAGATCTCTATTCTGTTCCATTGGTCTATATATCTGTTTTGGTATTAGTATCATGCTGTTTTGGTTACTGTAGCCTTGTAGTGTAGTTTGAAGTCAGGTAACATGATGCCTCCTGCTTTGTTCTTTTTGCTTAGGATTGTCTTGACTATATGGACTTTTTCTGGTTCCATATGAATTTTAAAGTAGCTTTTTTTATAACTCTGTGAAGAATGTTAGTGGTAGTTTGATGGGAATATCATTGAATCTATAAATTACTTTGGGTGGTGTGACCATTTTCATATTGATTCTTCCTATCCAGGAGCATGGAATGTTTTTTCATTTGTGTCCTCTCTTATTTCCTAGAGCAGTGGCTTATAGTTCTCCTTGAAGAGGTCCTTCACCTTCCTTGTAAGTTGTATTTCTAGGTATTTTATTCTCTTTTTAACAATTATGAATGGGAGTTCATTCATGATTTGGCTTTCTGCTTGTCTATTGTTGGTTTATAGGAATGCTTATGATTTTTGCACTTGACTTCGTATCTTGAGACTTTGCTGAAGTTGCTTATCAGTTTAATAAGCTTTTGGGCTTAGACCATGGGGCTTTCTAGATATAGGATTATGTCATCTGCAAAGAGAGACATTTTGACTTCCTTTCTTCCTATTTGAATACACTTTATTTATTTCTCTTGCCTGATTGCCCTGGCCAGAACGTCCAATACTGTGTTGAATGGGAGTGGTAAGAGAGGGCAGCTTTTCTTGTGCCAGTTTTCAAGGGGAATGTTTCCAGCTTTTCGAGGGGAATGCTTCCAGCTTTTGCCCATTCCGTATGATATTGGCTGTGGGTTTGTCGTAAATGGCTCTTATTATTTTCAGGTGTGTTCCATCAATACCAAGTTTATTGAGAGTTTTTACCATGAATTTTATTGAAGTGTTGAATTTTATCGAAAGCCTTTACTGTGTCTATTGAAATAATCATGTGGTTTTTGTCTTTAGTTGTGCTTATGTCATAAATTACATTTACTAATTTACTAAATACATCTAATTTTAGTTCTGCTCATGTGATAAATTACATTTACTAATTTGTGTATGTTGACCAGCCTTGCATGCTGGGGATGAAGCCAACTTGATCGTGGTGGATAAGCTTTTTAATGTGCTGCTGGATGCAGTTTGCCAGTATTTTATTGAGGATTTTCACATTGATATTTATCAAGGATATTTACCTGAAGTTTTCTTTTTTTGTTGTATCTGTGCCAGGTTTTGGTATCAGAATGACACTGGCATCATAAAATGAGTTAGGTAGAAGTCGCTCCTTTTCAATTGTTTGGAATAGTTTCAGAAGAAATGGTACTAGCTCCTCTTTATACCTCTGGTAGAATTTAGCTGTAAATCCATCTGATCCTGAGCTTTTTTTGGTTGGTAGGCTATTTATTACTGCCTCAATTTCAGAACTTGTTATTGGTCTATTCAGGGATTCAATTTCTTCCTGGTTTAGTCTTGAGAGGGTATATGTGTCCAGGAATTTATCAATTTCTTCTAGATTTTCTAGTTTATTTGCATAGAGGTGTTTATAGTATTCTCTGATGGCTGTTTGTATTTCTGTGGGGTCAGTGGTGATATCCCTTTTATCATTTTTTATTGTGTCTATTTGATTCTTATCTCATTTCTTCTTTATTAGTCTAGCTAGTGGTCTATCTATTTTACTAATTTTTTTTTCAAAAAAACCAGCTCATAGATTCATTGATTTCTTGAAGTGTGTGTGTGTATGTGTGTGCGTGTGTGTGTGCGTGTGTGTGTGTGTCTCCTATCTCCTTCACTTCCACTCTGATCTTGACTATTTTTTGTTTTCTGCTAGCTTTGGAGTTTGTTTTTTCTTGGTTCTCTGATTCTTTTAATTGTGATGTTACGGTGTCGATTTGAGATCTTTCTAACATTTTGGGCATTTAGTGCTATAAATTTCCGTCTTAACACTGCTTTAGCGGTGTGCTAGAGATTCTGATACTTTGTCTCTTTGTTCCCATTGGTTTCAAAGACATTTTTAATTTATGCCTTAATTTCATTGTTTACCCAGGAGTCGTTCAGGAGCGGGTTGTTCAATTTCCATGTAGTTGTGTGGTTTTGAGAGTTTCTTTATCTTGAGTTCTAATTTGATTGCACTATGGTCTGAGATAGTGTTTGCTATGGTTTCAGTTGTTTTGCATTTGCTGTGGAGTGCTTTAGTTCCAGTTATGTGATCAATTTTAGAGTGCCATGTGGCACCAAGAAGAATGTATATTCTGTTGTTTTCTGCATGGAAAGTTCTGTAGATGTCTATCATGTCCACTTGATCCAGAGTGAGTTCAAATCCTGAATATCCTGGTTAATTTTTTGTCTTGATGATCTATCTAATATTGACAGTGTGGTGTTAAAAAGTCTCCCACTATGATTTTGTGGTAGTCTAAGTTGCTTTGTAGGTCTCTAAGAACTTGTTTCATGAATCAGGGCACTCCTGTATTGTGTGCATATATATTTAGAATAGTTATCTCTTCTTGAATTGTTCACTTTACATTATGTAATGCTCTTCTTTGTCTTTTTTGATCTTTGTTAGTGTAAAGTCTGTCTTGTCAGAAGCTGGGATTGCAACCCCTGCTTTTTTCTGCTTTGCATTTGCTTGGTAAATTTTCCTCTCTCTCTCTATTTTGAGCCTGTACGGGTCTGCATGAGATGGGTCTCTTGAATACAGAACACTGATGGGTCTTGACTCTATTCAGCTTGCTGTGTCTTTTAATTGGGGCATTTAGCCCATTTACATTTAAGTTTAATATCGTTATGTGTGAATTGGATCCTCTTATTATGATGTTGGCTGGTTATTTTACAGACTTGTTGATGTAGTTGTTTCACAGTGTCATTGGTTTTTTTTATACTTCAGTCTGTTTTTGCAGTGGCTGGTAACAGTTTTTCCTTTCCATATTTAGCGCTTCCTTCAGGAACTCTTACAAGGCAGGTGATAAATTCTTTCAGAATTTGCTTATCTGAAAAGGATTTTATTTCTCCTTTCCTTATGAAGCTTAGGTTGGCAGATATGAAATTCTGCGTTGAAAATTATTTTCTTTAAGAAAGTTGAATATTGGCCCCCAATCTCTTCTGACTTGTAGCATTTCTGCTGAGAGGTCTGCTGTTACTTGATGGGCTTCCCTTTGTAGGTGACCTGGTTTTTCTCTCTGGCTACCCTTAACATTTTTTTCTTCATTTTGACTTTGGAGAATCTGATGACTCTGTATGTGTCTTGGTATTGATCTTCCCATGGAATATCTTACTGGGGGTCTCTGGATTTCCTGAATTTAAATGTTGGCCTGTTTTGTTAGGTTGTGTAAGTTCTCCTGGATGATATCCTGAAGTATATTTTCCAACTTGATTCTATTCTCCCTGTCTCTTTCAGGTACCCCAATCGGTCATAGGTTTGGTCTTTTTACATAATCCCATAGTTCTCAGAGGTTTTGTTCATTCCTTTTCATTCTTTTCTCTCTAATCTTGTCTGCCTGTCTTATTTCAGCAAGATAGTCTTCAAGCTCTGAAATTCTTTCTTCTGCTTGGTCTATTTGGTTAATAATACTTGTGGTTTATTGTGAAATTCTCATGTGTTTTTCAGCTCCATCATGCCATTTCTGTTCCTCTCTAAACTTGTTATTCTAGTTAACAGCTCCTGTAACTTTTTTTTTCCATCATTTTTTTTTTCTTTTGACAGAGCCTCACTCTGTTGCCCAGGTCAGAGTGCAGTGGAATGATCTTGGTTCACTGAAGCCTCTGTCTCCCAGATTCAAGTGATTCTCACGACTTAGCCTGCTGAGTAGGTGAAATTACAGACATGTGTCACCACATCCAGCTAATATTTGTATTTTTAGTACAGACTGGGTTTCACTATGTTGTCTAGGCTGGTCTTGAACTCCCAACCTCTGGTGATCCAACCACCCTGACCTCCCAAAGTTCTGGGATTACAGGTGTGAGTCCTGGTGCCCAGTTCCTATGTTTTATCATGATTCTTAGCTGCTTTACATTGGGTTAGAATATGTTCCTTTAGCTCAGCAAAGTTTGTTATTACCCATTTTCTGAAGCCTACTTCTGTCAATTCATCCATCTCAGCCTCTGCTTAGTTCTGTGCCTTTGCTGGAGAGCTGTTGTGATCATTTGGAGAAGAAGCGGTGCTCTGGCTTATTGAGTTTTCAGCATTTTTTTTGTTGATTCTCGTCTCTGTGAGTTTATCTAGTTTTGATCTTTGAGGCATCTGACCTCTGTGGGGTTTTGTGTGGACTTTTTTGTTGATGCTGTTGTTGTTGCTTTTTGTTTGTTTTTCTTTTAACAGTCAGATCCCTTTTTCATAGGGCTGCTGTGGTTTGCTGGGGTCCACTTCAGATCTGGGTCTCTCCTGCCCCTGGAGGTGTCATCAGTGGAGGTTACAGGACAGCAAAGATGGCTGCTGCACCTTCCTTTGGGCTGTCTGTCCCAGAGGGGAACCAACCTGATGCCAGCAGGAACACTCCTGTAGAAGGTGTCTGGTAACCCCTGTTGGTGTGAGAAGTGTCTCACCCAATCAGGAGGCGTGGGATTTGGAACCCACTTAACAAAGCACTCTGGCTGCCCCTTGGTAGATGGCGTCTGCTGTGCTGGGGGACATCCCATTCATCCAGACTGCCTGGATTTCTCAGAGCCCACAGGGGTAAAGACTAAGTGTGCCGATTCATAGAGACCATGGCTGCCTCTCCCCCCAGGAGCTCAGTCTTAGGGAGATCAGAGTGCTGTCCCTAAACCCATGGCTAGAGTTTCAGAAACTCCTGCAGGGAGACCCTGCCCAGTGAGGAGGGCTGGGTCAGGGTGTGGCCTAAAGAGGCAATCTGGCCACAATCTGCCACAGTCATTATCCTGTGCTGTGGGGAATTCCTCCTGGGCCCAAACCATCCAGTCCAAATGGCAGTGGGCTGGAGCTGCCGTGATGGCTGCCACCCATCCCCTGGGAGTTCAGTCATCTTAGGCAGTCGGTAGCTGCAGTGATGATGAACTCCCCTCCCCTGGGGAATTTGGTAGTTTTAGGCAGTCTCCAGCTAGTGGTTGCTGAGAATCTGCACAGCTGTATGCTTGAGACCCAAGGCCCTGGTGGTGTGGGCTCACAAGGGTCCGCGGGTTGCACAGATCGGTGGGAAAAACATGGTTTCCCAGGCAGGGTAGCTCCATCACTCACCACCTCCCTTGGCTGGGGATAGGAGCTCCCCTTGCCCTGTGTGGTTCCCAGGTGGGCTGTTCCACCACCCTGCTTTTCCTTGCTCTCCGTGGGTCATACCAACCACCTAGTCCATCCAAATGAGGGAACCTCAGCACCTCAATTGCTGGTGCAGGATTCACTCACCATTTTTATTCTTCTCAGTGGGAGCCTCGGTTTCTAGTCAGCCCTCTTGGCCCCTCAGGGAAGGTTCCAAGTAGCTGATTCCTCTTCTTATTTCAGGCAGAAGGTAAAATTCAGTGTTTGCCACCTACTTTTTCTAAATCATTTTTCTTTTTTTGTACCTGTTTTATTTCTGATTACATTTTTCTTTTAATATTAGTTTCTTTGAACTTTTTGAATGCGAAAGAAGAGAAACAGATTCGAAACAGAACAGAATATATTTGTTCTAAGTGGAACATCATCAGATTTACAATCTATTGCTGAATCTTACTCATCTGGGCATCTAGGTGCCTATACGGAGAATAGAGCCTATATGAAAAATCTAACATCCAAGAACAGCCTCTATAATGATTAAGCATTGAAGGATGTTATATCCACTATTGAATTTTTATTTGCCATTATGTAGTAAAGCAGGGCAAGTACTAACCTGAACTGTCTAAAGAGAGTGGGAAGCTCACTCTACTAATGGGAAGCTATATGAACACTTGACTTTTAGGGTTGCACGCACCGGCAGGGGTGATGAGTTACGCAAAACTTCTTGTGTACCCTTCCATACTTTTCTCCGTCCAATGGCTTTGACCAAAAAGATGAAATTGGGGCATGACACGGTCACAGCTGCGTTGGGTTGAGCCAGTCCCTGGGCGCTGTCTCACTGTTAAAGAATGCCTTTCATTTCATGACCTTCAAGCTCTGAGCCATGGTTTGTTAAGGGTGCCTTCCTGAATGATTGCAAGTCACCTCTGTGTAGTTTGGAAGGCACTTTCACCCACAGTCCTGGCCAATTTGGACTACACAGTTGTGAATATGATCGGAGTCTCACCGAATAAATCCCATGGAAGTCATGTGACTACATGATTTGTCGGTGTTTCTCTGTGTACGAAGATGACTCTCAGCAAGTTTACACTTTGCCTACAATGTATTTTTGGCTCAGAGATCTAGTTGAGAGGCGAGAGATCTCAGTAGTTAGGACCCTGGATCCCGGAGCCTGACTGCTTGCACTTGAATTTTCCCTTCACAGTTTATAAGCTGTGTGTCCTTGGGCAAGTAGCTTCAATCCTTTGATGTTAGTGTTCTCACCTATAATTTCATGCTTATTTACCATGTGCCAGGAACTAGTTAAATGTTAGCTGCACCTATTAGTACTAGTATTATTGCTTCCATTAAAATCCAGAGGTGAAAATGGTCAATTCTAAAAGATTCTGTATCTCTTTTTAAAAAATAAGGTAGGGTACAGAGAAATGCCTTTACAAAGACTCTGAAAATGATCAACTAATGTCTCTTGAAGCTAAAAAGTTATTTTTGTTGAGAAAGTAGTAGAATCACTCACTCCTAGCATGACTTTCCTATGGTTGCAGGTTCCAGAAATGATGATTTAACGTTCGGAAAACGTTCTCTTTTTTTCCCGCAAACTAACGTTTTTACTGGGTGTGAGAGATACTTGGCGTACTGGAGAGTCTGTTCAGTGGATGGTAATCTAACAGATTCTTAGACTTGGAGTTTTCAGTACAGAGGCACACTTATTTTCATATAATCGTCGTTGCCCTCATAGCTTGCTCTGATCCCAAAACCACCACTATATTTTAGCAAGCATCTTTGTGTAAGAGATAGGAGGAGAGTCTTCCAAGTCCTTGCTGAACACAGAAACAGCTCCTAGTTCTCCTAGCCGTGATTGTCAAAGTTCTGCACAGAGCTTAATACCAGTGAAAACCAGAGCTTGTAAATTGTAGTATTTCCCCCCATCTCTAGTTTGTATTTATCAGAATTCTGAGATTTGTGCTATAGGAAAATTCCCCCCTCATCTTTTCCTTGAAGGATATGTGTGGGGAAGAAGGAGATTCTTAAGAGTTTGATTTGTTTTTGTGCACATCCAGCAGTAGGAGCCTGCAGCTTCAGAATTTTTAAAAATAAAAGGGAATCCCTGGGAAGGTAGAGTATGCTGTCTAGAAAAAATCAGAAAACTTTGGAGATCTAAAAAGTACCTAGAAGGAAGGGAAAAGGGGCAGATGGGGAAACGTCTTCACTTTTGAATTAGAAATCTCTTGGGTATAGGAGGAGTGAAGGAAACATTAGCTCTGGAGAGAGCCCAGGAGAGGGCCCTTGCTGGGAAAAAATACAGGAGCTTCCTGACTTACCTGCAAGGAACGCAGGCCTCCTGGTGGGGCTGTGTACATGGCTGAACAGGCAGGCCTCAGGATTTGGGATTTGGGGAGCTCAGACACAAATGTTTTAGCAGGTTGGGTCCCGCTGCTCTATGCTTCAGTGGCATGCTGTACTTGTTTTCTGACAACTTTAATCAATATTTGTGTTTACTTGTTCGATGTTTTCCCTGTGACATTATAAGATCCACAGAAGGGATCATTCTGTCTTCAGGAGCTCTCCATCCCAGCCCATAACAGGGTGCCTGGAATCCAGGACGTGTGCAATAAGCGTTTGTTATATGAAGGCTCTGGCGGTGTTAATAATGTTCCAGTAGCTTTCTTGCAGCAAGTGTTTCTTTCTTGTGTGCCTGGCGCTTGACTAAACGCAGTAGGACAGAGGCACACAGATCAGTTCTCACGGCTCCGCTGGGAAGCAGGTAGCAGCTTTAGGGTTCCATCACTTCACAGCTTCAGCTTTACACTTGTTCCTTGCTGGGTCCAGACAGGCAAGGCCCTGCCCCGCAGACCTCTCCTTGTCGCAGCAGGGAAGGAGATGAGATGCTTTTTTCTGCTGCTGGGGCTATGAGACCCTGGGTCAGGCCGGGAGAATTCGCTGGTCTGGATGCAGCGCGGAGAGGGTGTTGGCCCTGGGATCTGAACCACAAGGAGTAGCCTTTCCAAGGTCTGGACTGAGCACGGTCACGCAAGCACCCAAGGTGGGGACAGGCCGGGCGCAAGAAGGGTGGACTTGTAGAAGCAGATGAGGAGGGGAGGCGGGGGCCTACTCACATCTGTCCAGGGGGTGGCTGTGCTCTAAGTGCAGAGGGAGCCCTGCGGACCCGCGAGACGGGTCATGCTGTGACCCGAGGTCCCTCGGACAGGAGCGGGGAGCGCAGGTGGAGACAGGGCAGTGCAGGGCGCCTGGGGGCCGGGGCCCTCGCGGGTGCGGCAAGCAGAGCTGGGCAGGGGCCCTCCAGGAGCTCTCCCCGCCCGCTGCGCGGGCTGCCCCACAGCAGGTTCTGGAAACTGCACTCATCCAGTGCTTCCTGACACTGAGCAGATGCTTGGGAACAGTTTGAGTTTAATATATCATTTAAATGCCGTTTTTTTAAGTCGGCAATTGAGAGCGTAAAAGAGGGATTAAAAAAAAAAATGAATATGTTTTCTAAATGAAATATTTTAGTTATTGTGTATGTACCAAGAAAGATACAACGTTAGAGTTTGTTTGCTTGCTGTTTTGTAGTTTTTAAAATGGTTTGTTAATTTTTCTAATTTTACCAAAGTCTGCAGCCTGTACCTCAATAGGACAGAGGTATTTTACATCACATACCTTCAGACAAACTGGAGCAATGTTATTGTTAAGAGTTTATTTCACTCCGGTATTCTTAGATTATTAATGTATTAAGAAAGAAATGAGACAATTTTGTTTAGGCTTTTTCTAAAGTCCAGTATTTTTTGTCCAGATTTTAGAGTTCCAGAATAAATGTTTTTCACATATTAAAAAAAAAAAAAATGGCCGGAAGCAGTGGCTCACGCCTGTAATCCCAACACTTTGGGAGGCTGAGACGGGTGAATCACGGGGTCAGGAGATCGAGAACATCCTGGCCAACATGGTGAAACCCCGTTTCTACTATAAATGCAAATACAATTAGCTGCGCATAGAGGCGCACACCTGTGGTCCGAGCTACTCGGGAGGCTGAGACGGGAGAATTGCTTGAACCCAGGAGGCTGAGGCTGCAGTGAGGCAAGATCGCGCCACTGCACTCCAGCCTGGTGCCTGGCAACGAAGCAAGACTCTGTCTCAAAAAAAAAAAAAAAAAAAAAAAAAAAAAGCGGTAGCCCTTCTCAACGCCGCAGCAGGAGTAAGGGCTGCGGGCACCCGCGGCTGGGCCCACCCGACCTCTCCCCCGCTGGCCTCCGCCGCCCTCCGCTGTCTCCCGGCCCGTCCCTCGCCCCTCAGTGCGAGACCCTAGTGCCCCGACAGGGTGGAGGGTGGCAGGGAACTGCCCCTCCGGTATGGGCTCACGCGTGGACGAGGGAAGAGAGGGATGCTGAAATCTCTGCCTCACAGACAAAATAATGCTGCCCTCAGTTGCTCCTGGATGTCAAAAGAGAAAATAAGAAAATGTTGCAACTCAGGACCTCGTCTTAGAAAAGAGAGGCTTAATCTTAAAAAGGTGGTAGAAACTTCCACCAAAGTATTAGCAAACGAGATAGGAATTTAAAGGCAAAATTTAAAGTAATTTAGTGTTTCTTTGAATATTCATTCTTTGGGGTCTGAGGCCATCTGTACCTCACTTCCTGGTGGAGGAAATCCCACACTTGCCATTTGAATGCCTGTGTGGTTGACAAAGTATCATCCCCTCTTCCTCTTGCATGGTATTTCATTTCATTTCTCTTTCAAAATGGGGGTTTGTGCAAAAAAAAAAAAAAAAACCAAAAAACAAAAACAAACCTTTCCAGAAGGTTTTCAGTGTATTTTGTCCAGATCTGTCAGAGGATTCATTATCTATGGCAACTGTAGCCTTAGGAAATGTATTTCATAAATAATAAGACTTGAAAGTCAAGATTACTCCTTGATCCAGCCTTGCAGAATGAATAATGTGTTGGTAGGCATGAAAACAACATTAATGTTTTTGTATATCTCCATCAGAACTCTTGGGTGACCTGGTGCATTGGCGGTAAGTGGTAATATTTTGAAAGGAATCTTTTTTTTTTTTTTTTTCCCTGAGAGGTAGGTCTCAGTGGTAGGCTTAAAATATTCAGTAAACCTTGCTGTAAACAGATGTGCGGTCCTCCAGGCTTTGTTGTTTCATTTCTAGAGCACAGGCTAGGTAGATTTAGCATCATTCTTAAAGGCTGTAGCATCTTCAGAAGGGTAAATAAAATTTGGCTTCAACTTAAAGTCATCAGCTGCATTTGCTCCTCATGAGAGAGTCAGCCTGTCCTTTGAAGTTTTGAAGCCAGCATTGACTTCTTTCTGGCTATGAAAGTCTTAGGTGGCATTGTTTTCCAATAGCAGGCGATTTCCCTTACATTGAAAATCTGTTGTTTAGTGTGGCCACCTTCATCGGTGACTTTAGCCAGGTCTTCTGGATAATTTGCTGCAGCTTCTTGATCAAAACTTACTGCTTCACCTTGTACTTTTACGTTACAGAGCTGGCTTCTTTCCTTAAGCTTCATGAATGATCTCTGCTAGCTTCATGGTGTCACAATTGCTGGCTCTTCCTCTCCCCAGGGCACAGAAATGCTCTCAGAACCACACTGGGGGGTTGGGGTGGGGGTTAGAATGGGAGTGGGGGAGTCAGTGATTCAAGAACGTTTTTCTGTACTTTGAGAGGCTGAGGCAGGTGGATCACTTGAGGTCAGGAGTTCAAGACCAGCCTGGCCAACATGATGAAATCCTGTCTCTACTAAAAATGCAAAAATTAGCTAGAGGTGGTGGTGGGTGCCTGTGGTGCCAGCTACCAGGGAGGCTGAGGGAGGAGAATTGCTTGAGCTTGGGAGGCAGAGGTTGCAGTGAACCAAGACCGTGCCACTGCACTCCAGCCTGGGCAAGAAGAGTGAAACTCCATCTCCAAATAAATAAATAAATAAAAGGTAAAAAGAATGTTTTTCCTACCTCTTCAGTGCCTCTTTCAGTGATATGAAGTTAAAACCAGGTAATGTGAGTGCTCACCTGGTTTTGGGTTCTTACAAGGGTGTTTTTTTTTTTTCCCTGTAGATAGTTGTTTAATTTGTGTCCTTGAAGCGGGAATGGTTGGTGGAGCCTTCTATTCTACCATCTCCCTCCTAGCTTCAAACTTTTCTTCTCCAGCCTCCTCACTTCTCTCAGTCTTCACGGAATTGAAGGGAGTGAGGGCCTTGCTCTGGATGAAGGTACAGAGGCCTAGCTTTTGGCCTGGCTTGGCTTTTGACATGCCTTCCTCACTGAGCTTAATCATTTCTAGCTTTTGATTTAAAGTGATAGATGTGCGGCTCTTCTTTTCCCTTGAACAATTAGAAGCCATGGGAGGGTTATTGAGTTGGTCTAATTTCAATATTGTTGTTTCTTAAGGAATAGGGAGGCCCAAGGAGAGGGGGAGAGATGGAGGGAACAGCAGGCTGGTGGAGAGGTCAGAACACACACAACGTTTAAGTTCACCATCTTGTGAGGTTGTAGTTCGTGGGCCCCCAAACAATTACAATAATAACATCAAAGATCACTGAACACAGACCACTGTAACAGTTATATAATAATGAAAACGTTTGAAATACTGGGAGATTACCCAAATATGATACAGGAACACCAAGGGAGCACATGCCATTGGGAAAGTGGCACCAATAGAATCGCTCCACTCAGGGTTGTCACAGACCTTCGGGTTGTAAGAAACACAGTATCTCCAAAGCATAGTAAAGAAGAGCACAGTAAGACCAAGTCTGCCTGCACGTGAACTACTAATGTGTGTTTTATGAATCATCAAAATAATAAAATAGCATTTGTGTCTTTGAAATATGCCTTAAATGTGCGTGTCCTCAGACATTGTCTAATGAACCACGTTAATCATTTCATTCAAGTGTTTTTGGCAGGTACAAACAACCAGCACTGTATTTTTCATAATAAAATTAAAACAGTAGATTCTGGAGTTAGAGGGAGGACACGTTTTAGAAGAGTGTAAAGGACCATGATCAAGTGCATCCTAGAAACAGCTTGTTCCATCTAAAATGTTTAATTCCTCTAGATCTTGATGTAAGCCTGGGAGTTTCACTGGAGACCATTTGCCCGAGAGAAATTTATAACCACTGATGCTTAAAATGTGTCTTGGTTGTTCATTTATAATTTTATGATCATAGAAGCATTGCTCTCTGGGGCATTTAAATTGTTTCAATAAGCAAAACCTATATAGAAATATGCTTTAATTTTAATAGAAATATAATTTTTCCTGCTAAAAAGAGGGTGGTTAAATGAATGATTTTGTTTTTTTAGTTGCTTTAGGTACTAAAGAATTATATATATTTTTCTACACATTCTATTCTATGCTATGAAATTTATAGTGACGTTGTAAAGGGAAGCAATGCAGAATGATGTTTTCTAACTGCAGGAAAAATTTCTGTGCCTCCTAATAAGTGTCTCTCTGGCGAGCAAGCAAGTACGTTTATTGTGTGTTCTGGCATTCCGTTGTCTTTTATTACTAAAGCCTGTTGTACTTGTTTCCATGAGCCGTTGATCCAATTAGGAGCGATGCTAAGATTGAATATAATGAGAGGAGCACATCAACTCAACTATCCAACTATTGTACTTTCTAGTTAACGTTCATGAGCTGTCTAAAGGCCCTATGGTTACTCTGCTACTTACAATGATTTCACGTTGCCTTTATGGAAAATATGAAAGAAACATATAAAGGTCGTGAATGAGATTCTGGCATGAGTATATTATGCTGATTGATCTGCTTGAGAATTCATAAAAGCAATAGAAAAGCATCATTTGTCAAGGAGAAATAATTACTTTTGACTGGTAAAATATGCAGTTTGGTTCCTCAGTAGTTTGACAGGGATCCTCCACACATTAACAAATATAAAGTGATGTCTCATTGAAATGTCTTTTCAAGAGTGGACAGAGGAAGTAAAATTATTTATCAAATATGTCCACTTCTTGCTAGGAAAAAAAAGGAGAGCCTTTTATAGCTCTTAGTCTCATAAGGCTTTACCATTTGCTAAACTAAGAGTATGTTGAGCAGAGACTTCTGAGTAGTCGTGTTATGCCATGACCTCTTCTCACCCAGAATATACCTGCTAGTTCACATGTTTTTTAAGCTGATTTTTTGGTGGGGAGATGAAATATTTAATCACAGTCTGTGTATCTTCCAGAAGACATGAACAATCATGACTCAAGAACTGAACCTCCAAATCTATCTAAAAACATAGTTTATAGCCCTATTGACTTACAATGCTTAATTCCATTTTACCAATTTCTTTCCAGTGAGACTAATTCTAAGCCTTGCTAAACATATCAACCATTGTTTTGTGGGGGTGCTGTGGTAGGAGCTTGGCTATCTGGCTAATATGCCTCTTTGGTTCAGAATTCCTGTTACATATGGAATTTCTCCCTGTTGCATAGAGATCATCTGTCCTCCAAATTTAGATGCATATATTTCAATAATGGCTTTCCGGGAGTTTATCCATTGTTTGTTCCATAGCAAAGATAGTAAAGTCTTATTTTTATATGGTTTAGTTATAATAATGCATGAGTAGAAAAAAATTGCCATTCAATGTATCCTGTGTTATCTTTTTGGTTTCCAACTCCTATAATGCTGGGTTGTACTCTGCAAAGTTTTAAAGGGATGTGAACATTCCAGAAGGCCAATCGAAAGCATCTAGCTGCGATAAACTATCAAATTTCCATTCTGTGTTTCTTTCCTAAGGACAACTGTTTGGAACCACTTTATTCTCTGTTAGTAAAGGCATTACGTGTTATTGGACTCAGCAGCAGAAGGAGGTTTTCTGCAATGTCCAGTAGTTGCGGGCACTTTGGGCTGTGCATACAGCATGGTGGATGTAACAAAGCACTTCTCTTGATGGTGTTTGGGCTGTGCACAGCTATGTGATGCCATCTGGTTTTTAGGCACCAATGGCATACAACTTAAGAATTTACCTTGTAGAAAAAAAAAAAAAACACACACACACAAAAACCCCAAAACTGGAATAAAATGGTCTCCAAGTAAAATGACACTGATTTTAAACCCATCTTGACACTTTTTACCCAAAAGGAAGCTATTCTCATAATTATGCAATAATATATTTTAATTCAAATTTTATAAAATTATATGGATGTCTGGATATTGCCTATTGGCTAAACCATTAGCCACTGTGGATGCAAGAATGCTGTATTCTTTTTGTAAGTCAATTTGTATTATTAATATCAAAATCGCAGATTGTCCTGCCTCTTAAATTGAGTACAGAGGGAACGCTCAGTAGGTAAACAGTCTGACATATTCAGGACATTCTTAAGCCACTAAAGTGAATTTTCTGCCTATAAGAGAAATTTTATGGGAAAAGGTTATGTTAACCCCAGAAGGTTGTTAGTGGATAATTTGGCTTCATGATATGTAGCATGACTTGGAGACATTCACTGGAAGCTGTGATTCATAGACTGAGGTTCTTCCTTTTATTTAGTATGCTGTAAAGGAGTGAGAACATGATAGACAGGTTATTCGGTGTAAGTCAATACATATGAGACAAGATTAAGAAGCATCTATCAGTATTCTTGTGTGTGGAACAATTTGTTCAACAAATATTTTACCAGTGAATACTATGTGCCCTGCACTGAATTAGGCAGAAGATGATGAATAAGTTCTTTAAGAAGCTGATAGTTGGCCGGGCGTGGTGGCTCACGCCTATAATCCCAGCACTTTGGGAGGCCGAGGCGGGTGGATCACGAGATCAAGAGATCGAGACCATCTTGATCAACATGATGAAACCCCATCTGTACTAAAAATACAAAAATTAGCTGGGCATGGTGGCGCAGCCTGTAATCCCAGCTGCTCAGGAGGCTGAGGGAGGAGAATTGCCTGAATCCAGGAGGCGGAGGTTGCGGTGAGCCCAGATCATATCATTGTACCCCAGCCTGGGTAACAAGAGCGAAACTCCGCCTCAAAAAAAACAAAACAAAACAAAACAAAAAGAAGCTGATAATCTATAGAGAATGAGAGTAAACCTTTCAATGGCTGCAATTAGTCCCGCCGTAGAAGGGAACTGATGAAAGCGTTTATCCTGCTAATGCAAGGATTCAACACTTCTCTTTCTTGGTGGCTTTGAAACATGGTGGCTGATTCTTTGACCTCTTACCCTTGAACTTGGAGCTAAGCCCTTCTCCTTGAACCTGGAGGTGCTGTGACTGCTTCAATCCACAGAATGAGGGGGAAGCCCGAGGCCTCTCTGAAGGCCAGGCAGCACTGCCCTATTTGCTGCAACACTCACTCCTGGAGCATTAGGCCCCTTGCAAGGGTCCAGCCTCCAGAGGCTGTGAGTGTGCACCCCTGGCAATGGTCCTGTGAGGTCAGTCTTTCCTTTTTATCATCTGAACCCCTAGACACTAATGGGCAGAGACTGGCCCACCCTGCTGTGTTTTGCCCAAATTCCTGACCTACGCTGTGGTTAACTGTGTAGCAGCAGATCACGGAAACACAGGAGGCGATAGCTCAGGATCAACAGGAGGTGACCATGAGGAGGGTGGGGCGGGGCTCTGGGCAGGAGCAGCCTCAGCCAAGCTGGTGGTGAGAGTGCCTCTATGCACATGTGTCTGTATGCCAACAGAGATTTGCGTTTCTTGGTCTGGACTGGATTATGACATCAGAGGATAATATCTGAAAACGGAGATTGAACAGCAAGGATCAACGAGCGTGTGAGCGCATGCGAGCAGCAGACATCAGCCTCTCCTGCCAAGCTGTACCACCCTCTTTCTCCCCTTTGCTAACAGATTTTCCTTGGCCTTTTCCTATCTTTGGAAGGGGAGGCGCCCAGGAAACATGTTTTATGTGAATATAATTATGCTACTGAACAGTTTCCACTAAAAGGAAGGTTATGAGTAGAAGGAAGCAAAACTCAGAAAAAACGTAAAGTGAATCAGTATCAAGAGACTGAACCCTCTATGACTGGAGGAAGAGCCATAGGGAAACTGATTTCTCAGAAAACTGATGTGTCTTCATACATTGTGAAGTCCCAACTGACTGTGGCTTGGCAGTCCAAAGCCATTTCAATCAGCAGCTCTTCTGTGGTGCCTGCAAGTATACTCATTCTTTTAACACTTTTAGACAACATAGCTGAAAATAGCAAATCAAGGCCACATGCGTGCTTGTGCCCCAAGCATCTATGCAAGGCACACAAAGTCAGAGAAATAAGAGGCTGCATCTTCCTCTCCCTTTTATCCTAGAAAACGTTCGCCACAAAAGGAAACACACTTTTGATTTATACAAGCCTCCTTTCCACGATGCGTGTCTATAATGTAAATATTTTATTTAACCTATGTGCTGTAGACCCGTAAGTGTCTGTGACATCCGAAATTCATGTGTTGCAGTCCTAACTTCCAATGTGATGGTATTTGGTGGTGGGGCCTCTGGGAAATGATTAGGTATTGAGGATGGAGGTTTCATTAGGCCATAAAGGTAGAACCCTTATGAATGGGGTTACTATTCCTATGAAATAGGCCCCAGAGGCCAGGCGCAGTGGCTCATGCCTGTAATCCCAGCACTTTGCAAGGCCTAGGTGGGTGGATCACCTGAGGTCAGGAGTTCGAAGGCAGCCTGGCCAACATGGTGAGACCCTGTCTCTACTAAAAATAGAAAAATTAGCTGGGGGTGGTGGCGCACACCTGAAATCCCAGGTACTCGGGAGGCTGAAGCAGGAGAATTGTTTGAACCCGCGAGGCAGAGATTGCAGTGAGCCGAGATCGCGCCACTGCACTCCAGCCTGGATGACAAGAGTGAAACTCTGTTTCAAAAAAAGAAAAGAAAAAAGAGAGGTCCTAGAGAAGTCCGTCGGCTATTCCATTATTTGAAGACTCTGTGAGAAGACGTTGTTTATAAGCGACTCAGCATATGGTAGTTTATTACAGCAGCCCAAACTGACTGAGACATTCCCCACACATGAGTTGTGAAGGTTTCTCAGTGTAGGATGAACAGGCATGTGCATGGTCTCCTGGAACAGTGTTTCTTGACCTGTGGTTCTCAGACTCATGGGAATTTACATGTGTATTTTTGGGTGTCTGAGAATTTTCTTTGAGAAAATGTACATTATTTCATTTTGGTGGCATTTTCAAGTATCTACATTAGCGTCCCTCCAACTTTACTGTGCATGCAAATCACTGGGTTACAGATCCTGTTCAGAATCATCAGATCCTAGGAGGGCCTGAGGCTCTGCATTTCTTTTTTTCTTATTTATTTATTTATTTATTTATTTTTAAGGCAGAGTTTCACTATATTGCCCAGGCTGGAGTACCGTGGCGTGATCTCAGCTCACCATAACCTCTTCCTCCTGTGTTCAAGCAATCCTCCTGCCTCAGCCTCCTCAATAGCTGGGATTACAGGCCTGGCCGCCACACTTAGCTAATTTTTTTTTATTTTTAGTAGAGATGGCGTTTCCCCATGTTGGCCAGGCTGGTCTTGAACTAGTGACCTCAGGTCATCCGCCCGCCTTGGCCTCCTAAAATGTTGGGATTATACGCGTGAGCCACCCCAGGCTGAGGCTCTGCATTTCTAACAAGCTCTCTGGTGACAAAAGTGTGAGTGTGGGAACAGTGCTTTGAAAAGCCAGGCTCAAGATGCCCCTTACAGCCTGTTAACTGCCAAGTAACATCCCTGCCTGCCTGTGCTTGTGTATGCTTATATTTGATCTAAGTTGTGCTGCTTTCATTGTCACAGATGAAAAGGAATGAAGACAGCCAACTATTGTTTGGCAGCCTCCTGGTTACCAAGAACATGCACCGTTGTCAGAGCAGAATCCATGAGATAGAATTGATGGGCACACGTACTTGGTGGAGCAGAATTGGGAGCTCTGTGCCATCAGCACTCTCCGTCCCTGCTCGCCCTTCATTTCTGCTGTCTGGGCCTGACTTCTCTGGGCACAGACTTTCTCCAGGTCCAGCGGCAGCTCCGTACCCTCCCCTCTTCCCCCTGCATCACTGCACTGTGCTGTTTCCATAGGCCTGTTTGATTCATTTCCTCACCCTTACTGTCAGGCATTCCTGACATCTGGGACTTTGTGACAGCCTGTTTGGATTAGATGGCAATTCCCTGTCAGCCACCCTGGAAACTCACATAGGTGCCCACAGGGACTTCGCCTCACTATCAGATCATGATATATGTGACCTTCCCTTGCACATAGCCTTGGCCTAGAGGACACTTGGAAACTGGGTGATGCGGTGAGTAGGGGAGGAGGGCCTGTTTTAATCACATAGAGCTTATGTACTGATGGGAAGCTATCAACCTATAAACATAAAGTATGAATATCTACCCAGAGTCTCACTACAGTATTATCTTTTCTACTCTACCCCTTTTTATTAGTGGCTATTTATTTTAACATGTGTCTTTGTTTATGAGTATAAATGGACATAGTGTTTCACAATCTGTGAGAGCCAGGCCGGGGTGATAGCCCCGAAGTAGAAAAAAAGTCAAGATCCAGTGAAAAGTTGTCAGCAACATGAAAGTTCTTCCTAGATTGTCAGTTTTTTAAAACTCAGAACTGTAAATAGCAAAAATCAGTGTGTTCTTTAGAAAGTAAAAGAGCATACTGTTGGAAAGGAAGAATACTTGCAAGGACTGAATCAGAAATAAAATATAGCTTCTGGCAGCAATTGGAATGCCAAAAAGAAGACATAGCAGTTATTTTAAGAATTATCATTATCTTTCATTTAAAAGTGAAATCGTGGGAGGCTGCAGAGCAGAGAAGAACGAGCTGGATTTTGAGGTCTCTCTGACTTGAGCTTGGATCATGGATCTGCTACTTTCCAGTCCTGTCAGTTCGGGCAACATGTGCAGTCTCTTGGAGCCTGTATCTTCTTCTGTAATAATAACAATATCTCACTGGAAAAGTTGTGAATAGGAAATAAATAATGAGCGTAACATCCCTCAAGAACACGTCATCCGTAGTAACCACTCAACTAGGAAATGACAGCTTAAAAAATGTGTGTGGAGGGGACTGATGAGGATCTTACATAGGTCGAAAATGTGATGTGATTATTCCATGACAGCAAAGAATTAGAGTTCAGAAACATAGCCTGCCACATGGGGCACAGGACAGAGCTTCCCAGTGGCTGCTCTCCAAAGTCCCCATCATGAAATTCATGGTAGTGAAATTTTTTGTGTGAAGGAATACAAAGTGACACTGGTTTTGTTTACTTATTAATTTATTGGTAAGTATTTCAGGTCTTGAGCTTCTGAGCATTTGCTAATATTTATGGCTTTCATCCCTGGCTCTATATTTCTGTTCCTTTTGTGTTTTCCAATACACATCAAGGAATAACTTTCTGTTGTTGTCATTCTGTTTGGTTTTTGAGATGGAATTTTCCTCTTGCCTCCCAGGCTGAAGTGCAGTGGTGTGATCTTGGCTCATTGCAACCTTCGCCTCCTAGGTTTAAGTGATTCTCCTGCCTCAGCCTCTCCAGTAGCTGGGATTACAGGTGCCTGTGACCATGCCTGGCTAATTTTTGTATTTTAGTAGAGACAGGGTTTCACCATGTTGGCCAGAGTGGTTTCGAACTTCTGACCTCAGGTGATCTGCCCGCCTTGCCCTCCCGAAGTGCTGGGATTACAGACATGAGCCACCTTGACTGGCCGGCACCAAAGAATAACTTAATGACATTCAGTTGACTTCATGAAGGGTGCGTGTTTGGTACTGCCTAAATCTGTGTTAAAAATTCAATGAACTGAAACTGGAGAACCGAATGTAAAGTTGGAAAACAAAGGGACCACTTCTTTCTGTGACTGGCTGATTGTATTTTATCTGGCGTTTGACACCTGGTGGCAGCTATGATTTTACTTTCTCCTTCTGATTATTTTTGTGCAGCTTACGTTGATTGAGAATTCTTCCATTCCAAGTGTCATCCCAGGCACTTGCTGTGTACTGACACGTTGAATTACCACAGCCATCTTATAAGGTAGATAATAATGTTATTCCTGCTTTGGGGATGTGAAAGTAGGCTCAGAGCCATTAAGTGACTTGCCATAGTCACCCTATTGGGTCAGCGTTGGAAGATTGAAACTTGTATTCCCACCATGAGAGGAAGCATGACATTTAGCAGGTTTTAGAGACTTTCACTCATTTCACATATATTAAATGTGCGTGTGGCTGTAAGATATCTTACAGGAAATGAGTAGTTAAAGCATTTTACTTTGTGTATTTGCTTTGCTTTTACTTTAATATGAAAATATTGGAAGTTTGAACCTGGACTTGTGTACCCACAGTGATGTATCTTAAGTAGCCAGCTGTTAGGTGTAGAGGGGCCATCTGTGTGGACTGTCTATGTCTACATTTGTTCCTGGGCTAATAAACAGCATTAAAACCAGAACAGAAAAGAAAAGGGAATGTTAAAGAGAAAATTATTCAGGACTATTGTGCTATGTGTCAAGACCATTGGAGTAGGGGAAAGAGATGGGGCTCAACTTTAAATACAGCCAAGGCAGCTGGGGAATTACAGCCAGCGAGCAGAATGAGGGGATCATTGGATGGAAAATATCTTAAGAGGAGACATCGGAGGCTGGGGGGGATTCTTGCTAAAGAATCCAACTTAGCAGGACTCTTGCTACAACTGGACTGGCAGGCCAAAGGCAAGGCACCAAGGGGAGCCCTCATTGAGAAGAGGGGTCAGAGAGGCCTGCATGAGGTTTAGTCAGGGAGGGGGGCTTTGTCAGGGCGATACTGGTGAGCCCTGTAGAGAATCAGAGAAACGTGTTCCACACAGAATTGAAAACTTTACACGTTGAAATGGCAATAAAGCGAGCCATTTAAGTTGGCTTTGGTATTTTTGATTAATTTTGTGATAAAGTTAAGAAATATTAAGAAAACTGATTTTCAATTTATTCCCTATATAGCTTCTCCTCTTTGGGGGCTACAAAATTTCATTAGCTTTGTTTTCACTCTTACACTACTGAGTCTTCTTACTTTAGTAATCAGATCAGCCTGTACATTTGCAGTAATGGCCTTTGTGGATGGACAGATAGTAATTAATAAGCAACCTACCTAAGGGAATGACAATTGTATAAATATACTTTCAATGTGTTTAAAAGGAGAACAAAACCCATTAAATGCTATACTTATGTACATATTTAGTTTTAGAAGGAAATAAGTCATTCTGTTACCATAGACTTTCAGAAACTTCTTCATTGGGTGAATTCTATGAAGAGTAAAATTTCACAATAACTTTAAAATGTATCCTGAGGCAGGAGAATTGCTTAAACCCGGGAGGTGGAGGTTGCAATGATCTGAGATAGCGCCCTACTGCCCTCCAGCCTGGTGATAGAGCAAGACTCTGTCTCAAAAAAAAAAAAAAAAAGAGCATCATGTAGCTAAGAATCGTATTCTGAGGTTTGAAAGTGTTATTATTATTATTATTATTATTATTGAAAGTGTACGATATTAAATGCATTTTACTTGACATTTCATGTAAACTTTATAAAACAACATAGAATTTGTTTTAAAGATTTTCTACTTCAAATTGTTGTATTTTTATTTTCCTTTGTTTTTGCCGATATCATGATATGAAATGATAAAAAGCCACATTAGTGTTTTAGCAAAAATAATCAAGACCCATTCTTTTGCATCCACGATATTCACAGACTTCTAATTTATCTTTTTAAACCTCTTTTGTGAACATACATATCAGAAGGTTTACATGGTTATTTTAGACATCTCCTCAATCAAAAGTTGTTAATATTTTAATCTTCCCAATCATGGATAATTTAGAAAAAGTAACATCGAGCATACTTCTCTGGAAAGCAATAAAGGATAGCCTTTAAAAATGACAGAAAAAATATTTTATTAACTAGTGAGTACCACTGGAGGTTACATTTCTTTTAGTCTTAGGAGGTTCAACATTTTTGCTTTTAAGTGGGGAGAACTGTTCTGATATTATTCTCAAAAAGTAGCAGAAATATAATGCAAACCACACATTAAACAGTCACTTAAAGTTTTGAATAGTAGAAAATGAAAGAATCTGTTGTTTCAATTACCATTAAACAGTTACAATTGCAGAATTTTACTTAAATGCCTTTCTTCTAAATTAGACTAAAAACATGCATTTCAAAGTGCTGAAGTTACCCTGACAATTAGTATTTAATGCTCATTTAAAGTTTTATTCTATGTATTAACTATCTTTGTATTATCTCAATTTACATGTCCCTATGATTTTCTGAATCTGAATCCCAGTAGCAATGCTAATGTATAAGCTAGTCTTTCAAGAAAGAAAGAAAGACTACAAATCACTTTTCCATGCATTACACATAAAGATACAGTTCAGTGGCATAATCTTGAGGAATTAGTTGTGAAAATGGATTGCTGCTGCAAATGGTAAATTGTATATGCTTAGTTAAGGAAGGACTTTTCAGTGTGAAAGTTTGAAAACATTGTTTCTTAGCAGAATATTAAACTTAATAAATGTGAAAAAAAGTAACTAGCATTGTAAAACTGTAGCAAAGTAATCTGACTTCATTTGACTTCTAAAGAGGAATCCCAGCACAAAAATAAACCTGCAGCCTGGTGCGGTGGCTCACACCTATAATCCCATCACTTTGGGAGGCTGACGCGGGCAGATCATGAGGTCAAGCGATGGAGACCATCCTGGCCAACATGGTGAAACCCTGCCTCAACTAAAAATACAAAAATTAGCTGGACCAGGTGGGGTGCACCTGTAGTTCCACCTACTCCAGAGGCTGAGGCAGGAGAACCACTTGAATCTGGGAGGTGGAGATTGCAGTGAGCTGAGATTGTGCCGCTGCACTCCAGCCTGGCGATAGAGCGAGATGCTGGCTTAGTAAATAAGTAAATAATAAACCTGCATTGCACTTCGTGTCTCCTGAGATGGCAACTTGGGAACAAACTCTGGAAGGTGATTGTGGAAGGACTGGGGCTACTGGTTTGCCTTCCTGATGTCTAGTTCACCCTGAATCTGTTCCTCTGCACTATGACGTCCCTCCTGGCTCATTAAGAGCATCGTACAGTGAGACTGTTTTACAGCCCCTTCTTCTCCCAGAGGGGCTGCAGAAGCCTGCATCTGAGTCCTGTGGCCGAGTGAAGGAATGGCTGTGACACGGTGCTTCCCACGGCATGCTCCAGAGCCAGAGGCTGTGGCTGGCTCCCTGCCTTACTAGCACTGACCTTGAATATGACTTTTTTTGAAAAGGAGGGGGGAGGGGGGCAAGAAAACTACTTACCTCCTTGTTTGTCATGGGGCTTCAATGAGATAATATATTTAAGGCAAAGCATGGTGTCTGACATACAGTGAATAGTCAAATATTAGCTAGCGCTTCTGTTTTCAAATGTGTGGGTTTGCATATATCCATAGTTGATCTTATTATCATCCTGCTATTTCTAACCCTCTTTATTCCAAACTCTTTCAGCCCATTCTCTTTGTATTCCAGGCTGCATCTTATCTTTGAGGATCTAGAGCACAGTTGTGTTGTGGTAAGGGATGGGGAGGTATGTGTAATTTACTTAGAACCACAGCGGCCACGTCAGTGTGCAGTGCAGTGAATGCGTGTCTGTTTCTTTGCTGGAATTCGTGCCTCTCATTTTTCCCAGTTGGACCTTCAGGGCACTCCTGTGGCACCCCTTCTCATTGGTTCCCTGGTACTCTTGGTTCTACGGTGACTCCAGCTTCATTAACTCTGCCCCGGACCTTTGCAGGAGAGAGCCATGCTACCTTCCCTCAGCCCTACATCTTTGGCCTCTTCCTCCTTCCCACCTTCCATGCAGACTTCACACAGCCCCAGAGTCACTGGGTCACCCTAGTCTGAAGGCAACATAAGATCAGTCCTGAACTTATGATCCTCAGCATCCCCCTGCTGTGAGCAAATCCTTCTCCGAGCCTTCCCGGAGTCCCCAGGGCTGACCTGCCTGGTGGCTTCCATGCTCCCTGCCCTGCCCAGCTTGCCAATGACCACAGCAGCTGCTTGGGGTCTGCCCAGACCAGCCTAGGCTGCCTTGGCTCCAGGCTCTCGCACCTACCCTCAAAAGAGTTTACCAGAACCTTCCTCTAAGAAAACAAATGGGATCCTGAAAAGTCCACGAGCTTCTCTGATACCACACGATTCCCCCAGAAAGCACAGACGTCCAGACAGAAAAAAGAGAGTGGGGCACGTGAGGTGTGGTTCAGTGGAGCAGCTAGGAGGGTCCACTGTGGTCCCCTCTCCGTCCTGCCCACACCAGCCCTCCGTGTCTCTCCCGCTTCTGCTCACCTCGTAGGTTACTCACCCTGCACGCTACTTCTCACCTCGCTCCTGTTTCCTACTCTTTTTGGTGAACCAGCAGCACTGCCTGGCTCTGGGTCTCCCTTTCTCTCTCTTTCTGTGTATGTGTATTTATCAGTGCCACAGCTGGAGGACAGGCAGGCAGAGGAACCACGTGTGTGGACCAGCGGCCGAGGTGCAGAATCCAGGGAGCACTTGCCACCTGCAGGCAGCACGCCTGGTCCGGCAGCTTCGCGCTTGGCTGCTTCCAGGCAGAAGAGCCCGGGCTCTTTCTCTCTGTCTTTGTTTCTCTGTCTTTCTCACTTGTGTCTCTGGCTTTTTCCTTGTTCTCTGACTCTCTCTGCTTCTGTCTCTCTTTTTCTTTTTCTCTCTGTCTCTGTCTCCATTCTGTGCTCAAGGATGACCCTAAAAGCAAGTGACATACTTCCAGGGTCACCTTTCCTTAACTGTCCCCAAGGATGGGGTCTTTGTCATTCGAGGGACAGCTCCTGAAACCTGGTCAGGAAGCAGGGTCAGGAAGCGTCCTGAGATACCAAAGGGCACTTTGCATGTATTTCCACTGTAGGCCCTGTGAGGATTACAGTAGATGGATTGTGTCATTATTCATAATGTATATGTTTATTTTTCCTCTAAATTATAAGCTTCTGGTGTAGATAGAAAAGTATACTCTTTATAACTCTCCTAATTCAATGTTTGCTGTAAATGATTGGATAACCGTAGTCTTTGCTGAAATTTGTCAGATAGGACTGCTGTGGATTGGCTTTGTTTGTTCTGAAACTTTTCCTTAATGTTCCCTGTGGTGTTGAGATTTCTCAGGAGCACAGAATGTTTCTTGTGTCACTTGGCGAATTTGGCTAGACATGTTTTTATTTTGGACGTATTTTTTGAAAATCAAACCATAGGTCCATGGTTTCAAATCACTCTTCAGTTCTGCTGTTGTTTTTGGCTTCCAGAGACAAGACCGATAGCAGCTTGCTACGGAATGTGTGCCATTGTCTAGGGTTCCAAGACTCTGCCATGGCTGCGGCTGCTCTCCGTGCGGCTGTGATGGCTGGCGGGAACAGCACTTCCCTTTCGTGGGAAGAAGGTGTGGTGTGCAGCACCGGTCACTGATGTCTTGTATGTGAAGCGCTGCCCTCCCTCTGACAGCTGCTTGCCAAGTGGCTCCATCCGTCACTGGGAGCGGGCATCACACGGCTCACTGCCCCAAGGGATCCTGAAATATTTCCCCCAACTTTAACATGTTCATTCTCTCCACCTTACTTTGCTGTGAAGATATCTATCCCACAGGAGGTACGAGAGTGACTTGCCTAGTTTAGAACTACGGTGTAGCTGTTTTGACTTTAAATTGTGTGAGTAATTTACATCTCAGATCCTGCTGAAGGCCTGCGCATTCTGATCAAGACACAGGAGACAGCCGGAGACGTGGAAAGGATTATGTAATGACTGTTGCTTCCTGGATTCATGGACCAATGGGGAGAAAAGCCAGTTACATTCTGTCGCAAGCAAAACACCAGAGGAAAAAACTCCTTCAGAGCAGAAGTCTGGATGCCTGCATCCCCATGCTGAGCCCGTCCAGCTAAGCCAGTGTTCCTGGAACCTCTGTTTTTGCTTTACTATTATCCTGATGAACGCCTAGACTGTCTTTGTCACCTTGATCATAGCTATTCAATCAAAGCTTATTAGAAGAATGGGATGTTAGCCAAGCACGGTAGCTCATGCCTGTAATCCCAGCGCTTTGGGAAGCTGAGGTGGGGTGGATCATGAGGTCAGAAGTTCGAGACCAGCCTGACCAACATAGTGAAACTGCATCTCTACTAAAAATACAAAATGCCTGTATTCCCAGCTACTCAGAAGGCTGAGGCAGGAGAATTGCTTGAACCTGGGAGGCGGGGGTTGCATTGAGCCAAGATTGTGCTACTGCATTCCAGCCTAGGCGACAGAGTGAGACGCTGTTTCAAAAAGAAAAAAGGAATGGCATATGATGGTTCTGTAATGAACAAAGCTCGTTCTGCCTGTTGTACAGTAAGCCAATCGCTGATATGACAAGTTCGCAGTGGAGAAAAGATTTTATTTACAGGCAGCTGAGTGAGAAGATGGGAGAACAGCAATCAAATCTGTCTCCTTGGAGATGGGGTTTAGGGATATTTATGGGATAGAGGAGCAAGATGGGCTGAAGCATAGGGAAAGATCATTGAGGGTAAGGAAAAGTGAGGTAATCAGTGATCTCTGCAAGTATAGCCGAGACTCATAGCTCCTCATGGGATGCATGTTCACAAAACAGCATCATTACCATGATGTGAGGGTGGAGATTTTGGCCCTCTGACCTCAAGAGGTCACCCATGGGATATTCACTCAGGTCCAGTTGAAGGGTCAGTGGTCTCAGCTGGCTTGAACTGGACAAGAGCTGACTCCAAGTTCCTGAAAAACAACTTAAGTAAACATTTCCATGGTGACCTACGCATCGGAGATATTGCCTACAAGGAAGATGATGGGAGTGTAGTTATATATTGCTTAGCTACGTGACTTTCAGCTATACAGATTTTAAAATCAACTAGAAGCAAGTGACTAAGGTAAAGTTTGGTGAGGCTAATCAGATTAGCCTTCAGTTTCAGTTCTAATGCATGGTGGTTCTAAGTTTCTTTTAGTGTGAAATATCTATGATTACATGTCAAAACATGTACCACAGGAAAAGAAGGCATTATTGAAAAAGTGGGAAATGATAAAATTCCTAAAGGCACGTGGTTCTTGGATGGCTAGAGAGAATGGGCAAAGGTCTCACACGAGGATAATCAAGACTACCCGGAGACTGTGGCTAATACCTGTGAAGGTAGCATCAACTATCAAATATCATGAACCAGGAAAAGGTCTACTGAGCCACAAAGTCAGAAGCTAAAGGTTAATTCCATCATGAATTGGAGTAAGAGTAGAGGCAGGTGGCAGGAGCCCAGAGACTTGAAGTCACAAGCTTTTCCAAAATTTGAGCAGTGTTTTGAAGTCACGGTAGCTATTGGACCAGTTTTATGAGAGTGGACGTAGGGCTGGCTGAGTCTTCATCTGGGCCTCCACTACAAATTTTGAGGAACAGTCAGTATTTCTTCCCATATGAACGGTTGGGCACATAGTAAACCATTAATAAATGTTTGGTGGAATGACTTTGATGTGACTCAACTAGAAAATGTGCAGTTCATTCCACAATTCCTCTGTTTGCCAGTGATGTACATTCTTATTCATTCTGTTTTGGCCTCATTTATAATACATAGAATGGTGGTGTTGAACATGCCGCCCTTCCGTGTATTGTAGTTATTATGTGTGTGTGTGCACATATCTGCATATAAAAGATTCAATCCAGCTTACAGCTCTCAGGTTCCTTTTCCTTTTCTCTTTCAAATTCTTCATGGCTTGTGAATGCTAAGAAAGCTGTTTTAGTCCTGTATTAACCTGATTGTCTGAAAATTTAGAACTTGGTTGCTATTGACATTATGAATTTTCTCATGAATTCTATTTTCCCCCAGAAGTTTCACTCATATATAAACTTGAATATAATGAAGTTAACTTCCTGTAATTCATTTACTCCTGTTATGTCAGAAAGATCATCAAAATTTGACATGAAACTCAGTTCATGTAAAGACTCAATTGTCAACTAGCTGTTGATCTTGAACAAGTCAGTTAAATTCTCTTGGCCAGAGGAAACACTTTTGGAATAGCAGAAAGGTCTTTCAAAAATCCACTTCTCCACAAAAGCAAAAAAAAAAAAAAAAAAAAAAAAAAAAGCTTGCAACAGTTTGAGGAACGTTTATACAAAAGTGACTGAATCTCAGTAAGAGCAGTGAGCTTTGTTCACTTCTTTGTGATGTTTTAACTTACTAGATTCCCTTCACTTTCTCTCCACCTCCACAGTAGCCTTGAAAACCAACAGCCTCACAGCCATGGTAACTCTAAAAATCAGGAGCCTAGAAACTACTAAGAGGAAAGAATAGGGTTGGAGATCCTAAACAAAGACCGATGATCGTCATTATTTGTCCTATCTGGAAACATTGTGGAAAAGTCCCATTCACAAATGTCTTGACTTGACTTGACTCAGAGTTATCTCTGTGAGTAACGTGTTAGCCTCAGAGCTTTGGTTGAAAACATCAGCATCAAGTATTTAATATATCAACGTAGCCCATGGCAGTGATACCAGTTAAGGCAAACAAGAGAATAGCCAAAAATCTTTTTTTTTTTAATTGCATTTTAGGTTTTGGGGTACATGTGAAGGACATGCAAGATTGTAGCATAGGTGCACACATGGCAGTGTGATTTGCTGCCTTCCTCCCCTTCACCTATATCTGGCATTTCTCCCCATGCTATCTCTCCCCAACTCCCCACCCCCCGCTCTCCCTCCCATTTCCCCCCGACAGACCCCAGTGTGTGATGCTCCCCTCCCTGTGTCCATGTGTTCTCATTGTTCAACACCCACCTATGAGTGAGAACATACAGTGTTTGATTTTCTGTTCTTGTGTCAGTTTGCTGAGAATGATGGTTTCCAGGTTCATCCATGTCCCTACAAAGGACACTAACTCATCGTTTTTGATGGTTGCATAGTATTCCATGGTGTATATGTGCCACATTTTCCCTGTCCAATCTATTGTTGATGGGCATTTGGATTCCTCAAGGACCTAGAAATAGAAATTCCATTTGACCCAGCAATTCCATTACTGGGTATATATCCAAAGGATTATAAATCATTCTACTATAAGGACACATGCACACAAATGTTCACTGCAGCACAGTTTACAATGGCAAAGACCTGGAACCAACCCAAATGCCAAAAATCTTGAAAGGAAAATCTGAAAAACGAAACACCTGTAGCAGGCTTTGAAAACATAACATGGGTTTCCGACCAGCACCGCTCAGGGCTCCTTCCCTCCTTGGCTCGCTCGCTTCGCTCTGAGCTCAGCTTGCTGCTGCTCCTCTTAGACGGGAGGAGTGGGAGGTGTTCCGAAGCGAAACCCCGAGTTATGCCGCCAGCGGCCAAGCACGGAGGATAAGGTTCCAGCCGGGAGGCGGCTGCGGACAAAAGTCCCCTTCCCTCACTTCCGGACTCGTGCGTGAGCCTCTCCGGCTGTTAGTTCACAGGGAGCGCAAGCCGGAACCGTGGATTAGGACCCGCCCATGCGTGGACCTAGCAGGTTGCTACAACGTGGACTTGGAGGGGAGAGGTACCATGGCCCCCGAATTAGAAATCCCAGGCTTATCTCTTTTTGTAACCCTTCCTTTTAAAATGTAATTAATAAACGCTCCTTTTTGTGAAATTAAAAAAAAAAAAAAAAAAAAAAAAAAAAAGAAAACATAACATGTTTTTCTGACATATTCCAGGGGATCTAGAAGACCATGCAAATATGCAGTGAAGATTTGAAAAACGTGTCTGTAGGGTATCCTGAGGTTCTGCAAAACAGGAAGTGAAGGCTAAGGCAGAGAAGTAAGCTTTCGGAGTGTGGAAGGCATGCCTCAGAACACACACATACACAGCCCCTGAACAAAGCATGGGAGGCTGATTGGTTCAAGGTGTTCGAGGAAATCTCTGTCCAATAATTAGCTAACTAACAATTAGCTGAATAGAAACTTCAGCAGCCTCACATGACAAAGAACACAGACTTTACAAAACTCATCTGAGAAAATCACTAAACAAGCAGCAAAAGCATCAAAACTAGTAAGGGGTTCAGATTTTTAGAGTTGCCCTATTATAATGTTAAATGTTCAGTTTTCAAAGAGAAAGGAGAAGGCTAGAAGGGGGAGGGGAAGAGACAGACAGAGAGAAAGACAAAGAAAAAAAAAACAGAAAAGAGGAAAGTACTACTCACGCATGGGAAAGGCAATCAATATTAACTGTAAGAACACTCAGATGTCAGGCTTACTTGATAAAGACTTTAAATCAGCTGTTATAAACACTTTCAATAACTGAAGGAAATTATATATAAAGAATTGCAGGACAGTCTGGGCATGGTGGCTCGGGCCTGTAATCCCAGCACTTTGGGAGGCCGAGGCGGATGGATCATGAGGTCAGGAGATCAAGACCATCCTGGCCAACATGATGAAACCTTGTCTCTACTACCAATACGAAAATTAGCTGGGGGTGGTGACATGTGCCTGTAATCTCAGCTACTCGGGAGGCTGAGGCAGAAGAATTGCTTGAACCCGGGAGGCGGAGGTTGCAGTGAGCCAAGATTGTGCCACTGCACTCCAGCCTGGAGACAGAGCGAGACTGTCTCAAAAAAAAAAAAAAATTGTCATGGTTATATCCCAGGCCCAGGTGGATTCACTGATGAATTCTATCATACATTCAAAGGATAATTAACAATTCTTCACAAATTTTTCCAAAAAACTGAAGAAGAGAAAATATGATTTGGCAATAAAAAAATTCATGCTACAACATGGATAATATTTGAAAACATTTTGCAAAGTGAAAGAAGCCAGTTACAAGACTACCTATTTTATGGTATCATATATATAATATAAATATCTGGAAAAGACAAATCATAGAGACAGAAAAGTAGATTAGTGATTTTCTGGGGCTAGGGATAAGGGACAATGGGGAATTACTGCTAATAGATATAGAGTTTCTTTATGGGGTGCTGGAAATATTCTAAACTTAGGCAGTGGTGATGGTTGAACAATTATGCCACTATGCTAGAAACCACCGAATTGTACATTTTAAATAGGTAGATTTTATGCAAAGTATATATCATTAAAGCTGTTATACTTTTTATTCTCTCTTTGCCTTGTTTTCACACTTGAGAGATAAGAGGGCTGGGGCTGATTGTCTATATAGCTTCTGTTGATGGAGTGAGTCAAAGTCTGTAAAATGATTTTAAAAGATTTATTCTGAGCCAAATATGAATGATCATGGCCCATGACACAGGCCTCAGGAGGTCCTGAGTACATGTGCCCAAGGTGGTCGGGTTACCTCTTTGTTTTATGTATTTTAGGAAGGCATGAGATATCAATCGAACATGTTTAAGAAATACATTGGTTTGGTTTAGAAAGGCGGGACAACTGAAAGCGGGGGCTTCTAGGTTGTAGGTAAATTTAAACATTGTCTGGCTGACAATTGGTTGAGTTTGTCTAAAGACCTGGGATTGGTAGAAAGGAACGTTCAAGTAAAAGATAAAGGATTGTGGAGATCATATTTTATTGTGCAGAGGAAGCTCTCAGATAGCAGACTTCAGAGACAGTAGGTTGTAAACTCTTTCTTATCGAACTCAAAAGTGTGCCTGGCTCTTAGCTGATTATCTCCTTGGTCTGGGAAGGAAGGAAGAAAAACAAAGGGGGAAGGGGTTTCTCTATAGAATGTGGACTTTTCCCACAAGAGACTTTGCAGGTCAATTTCAAGGTGTGGCAAGGAAATATATTTTGGGGCTAAATATTTTTTCTTTGTCTCATAATGTTATGCCAGAGTCAGATTGAAAAGTAAGTCGCAATATATAAGGGTAAATAAAACCCGTCTGGTGAGAATTTATGGTTTGTAGGGCATGGCTCCCCACACCCCTTAGGCAGGAATTTGGGCAAGATAAAAAAATCAAAGTTATAGTTCTCATTTCTTCCAGCTCATGTATTCAATGGATATATGTCTTTGAAATTGTATGGAAATAAAAGTAGAGCCCTATTTACTCAGTGTTTTATTATCAGAGATGCTTGACTTTTATTTCCCATGTTCTCTGTTAACCCTACACTCTAAGATTCTGTATCTCAGCTTCCAGAGAATGCACACTTATTTAAAAATTAGTATGTATTTGTGTGTGTGTGTGTGTCTGTGCATGTAATACATTATGAGTGTTAGGTTTAAAGAGGATTTTAATCTAGCCAGAGAAATGATTTAAATTAGGTGAAATTTTCTGTTATATATATTTTTTTTCCCTAAGCATCTTTGGAATATCTTTTCTCAGACAATAAACTCTAGAGGCACCAAAATAAGTGAAACATTTCAGATAAGTAAGTACAGTCATCACAGGTAGAAGTAAGTACATTTTAAAAAAGAATACCAGAAAACCTCAGTTTAAATTTTAACTCTAACATGAGCAAGTCTATTAAGAGTTTTAAATCTTAGCTTTTTGTTGTAAATATGCATTATATATGCATATTATGCATATATGTATATGCATACATAAATAGTGAGGCATATCCTTAATATTTATCACGGGTAATAATAAAATAATGACTGACAGTTATTGAGCACTGGATATGAGCTAAGAAATTCATGCATACAGTCTCATTTAATCCTCAAAAGAATCCCTTATAGTAGAAATTATTCCTCATCCCATTTTGCAGATGAGTAAAACTGAAGCCATCAGGTTAGCAAGTATCTGGAACAGGGCTGTTAGCTTCTAGGAAATGTCCTTCATAATACATTCTTAGCAATGCCCTGAGATTTTGGAGAACACTGCTGTTTGTAAATGTCAAGTAATGCCTCTCATTCAATTCAAGAAGCTAGTAAAAAGTTTAAGTGATTTCCTTCAGGCTAACCATGAACCTGGCTGGGAACAGGGATTTCTCCCTGAACTAAAGCACGCAAGTATTACTATTACCAAGAGACAAAGGGAATTTCAAAGTTACTTTGGGATTCCAATATGCACCCATGACTATGGGCACTCTTTGCTGGTGTAAGTGAGGGCCTGTGTTAAAGAAACTTCTCTTCCTGGGTTCACGAGGGGCGTAGTTTCAAAGGCAAGAATTTCCCAGCTCCAGGCCTCCATCTGGGGACCAGCTGGGTATGCTCTCCTGGTTACATAAGTAGTGGATGTTAAATGCTAAAGTTTTAAAATGCCACCAGTTCACATTATTATAGCAACTGCTTTTATAAATGATGTGCTATTCAAATAGAGGGTGATCTAAATCTCATTGCAATACATTAATATTACATGGAGTTAGAAAGTTCAAGCACTGCATCAAACAGCAAAATTTGCATTCGAATATAGGGTAAGTCAGTGTACATGTTTGTCTCACACTCTGTGACAAATTTCCAAAGGAGGATTCATTTTATTTCTGTACTCTGACTATTCATTTGGAACACAATGTTACTCATTGCAATTTCACAATAGCGTTTTTTTTTTTTTTTTTTTTTTTTAAAGCTCAGTAAACCATACTGCTTTGTGAGCATTACTAACTTCACCAACTCTCTTATTCCTTCCTACTCGTCTAGTGTCTTAGACTAAACCCCAGCTAGAATGTGGAGTTAGGCAATCAAGTGTGAAACTTTGCTTGTACTTGTGTGAGTATTAACATATACTTTCATACCTTAAACTTGTTAAGGATGAGAGATTTCCAAATTAGTCTTGACAAGGAGTCGGTTTTTGATGGACTTCTGAGTATTAACATATGAAATTGCACTTTGGTTTATAAAATGTAAATACCAACAGGGGTAGCTTGGGTTCCAAGCTAATTATTAGGAAGTTTAAGTTTTTTACCTTTACCTGGTGAAGAGTAGCCTCAGAGCTGGTAGAGAAGTTTGAGAGGGGCCTTAAGTGGACCCTCAAGAAACAGCACCTGAATGTTTGGGGTGGCTGAGGTCAGCAGGATTTAGTGAGGACTGTTAGGTGCTCCGAGCGCATTGCCTTGGCCAATTCATCCTTGTAACAACCCTGTCACCAAGCAGGGTACTTCACTGGGCAAGAAATGAAGACCCACGTTAAATTAAATGTTCAGACATCTGTCTAGGAAACTGGAGCAGGTGAGGAACTTGGCAGGTGAGGAACATCAAAATTCAGTCAAGTATAAGCACAATCAACAATGTGATTTGTGTTCTTATTGCTATTTAGTTTCTTGCGGCAACACTTTTAAAGTATGACAAATGAATGGTCATCTCTGGAAGTATTTTTAAGTGGAGAACTGATCTGTCAGTCATTCTTGCCTGGGGAGGATTCTCCGCTCTCCTTTCTCTCTCTCTGTCTCTCTCTCTCTCTCTGTCTCTCTCTTTCTCTCTCTCTAGTACTCAGTGCGTGCCTATTTTGTGCTGGTCAGAGTGCTTCATGGCCCTCCCCTGTGGCTCTTATGCCCAAATTGGGGACACAAAGAAAACGATCAAATACAGAGTGGAAATTCTGAGACATCCTATGCAGGAAGTGGAGTGCAGTGAGGAGACACTGGTGGCGGGGGACAAGCTTATTTAGAAACTTCATCAGGGCCAACATGCCTGAGAAGGTGGTATTTAAATTGGCGCTTTCAGACAGAGGAGGCAGTGAAGCAGAGGTGTGAAGTCTAAGGCAGGAATACATTTGGACAGAGACTGAAAGAGGGCAGTGAGATTGACTGGAGCTTAGTGGCTGGGGGAGAGTATCACAAGACTGATTAGATGAGGTACCTTCCTCAACCAATCCGTGGCAAACAAAGAACCCCTGGGAGCCTCTGCCCATTGGGCCCAGTGCTCAGTGCTGACACAGAGCAGTTGGTAACCCTGAGTCCTATTCTCAGGGTCCATTCTATTCCAGCCCCAGGAAATGCTTCTCCCCATGTCTTGCCTTGTCCTCAAAACAGAAGGTGACATTGAGATTCCAAATGTGCCAAGATTCATGGGTTGTACCAGTGGCAACACTGGAGAGAGCTACTGTTTTGGAGCTCAGGGAGGATTAGGGCTGTGGAAATGTGTAGGTAAGAGAAAGCACAAGCACATTAATTGGCTATATGATCCATTTTTACACTTCTATAGAGAACTGCCTGAGACTGGGTGAGTCATAAAGGAAAGAGGTTTAATTGACTCACAGTTCTGCATGGCTGGGGAGGCCTCACGAAATTCACAATCATAGTTGAAGGTGAAGGGGAAGCAAGGCACCTTCTTCACAAGGTGGCAGAAAGGCAAATGCATGCAGGAGGAACTTCCGAACAGTTGTAAAACCTACAGATCTCATGAGAACTCAGTCTCACGAGAACAGCATGAGGAAAACTGCCACCATGACCCATTTGCCGCCAGCTGATTTCTTCCTTGACATGTGGAGATTCATGGGGATTATAATTCAAGATGAGATTTGGATGGGGTCACAAAGCCTAACCATATCAATTGTCAAATCCCTCAGATAGCATGAAAGCCATTCTAATCCTTGCAAAGTATTTTTTCCATGTATTGTTGAACATCTATTTCCTCGCATTTCTTTATGAACCAAATATGGTCCGGAATTACGAATACATTAGCATGGAATTTGTGATAATTATACATGGTGGCTAAGGAATATTAGACAACTCATCTTATTCTTAAGTTTGCAATACTCTTACATTCATATATATGTGTGTTTAGCCATAATATGTGTGAAGTGAGATACAGATTCCCTCCACTGCTGAGTAGGTAGACCTTGGATGTTTAACTGCAAATAGCTTTACTTTTGTAAAAATATTGAGTAAGATGTCATTAGATCTTCATAAGTAATAAAAACATTTTAGCTTAATTTCAATTAATTTGATATAAACTTTGACATTATTATTTACATTTTTCTTTAATGTTAAGGTAGTTTATGTTATTAATAAAACTTCAAAGTATATGAAAAATATACATTCAGTTTTTACATTTAATTTGTATTTTCATGAAAATATATTCAGATTTTATAGTCTTTGGATACAATTACATTTTTTTTTTTTTTTTTTGAGACGGAGTTTCGCTCTTGTTGCCCAGGCTGGAGTGCAATGGCGCGATCTCGGCTCACCGCAACCTCCTCCTCCCAGGTTCAGGCAATTCTCCTGCCTCAGCCTCCTGAGTCGCTGGGATTACAGGCACGCGCCACCATGCCCAGCTAATTTTTTGTATTTTTAGTAGAGACGGGGTTTCACCATGTTGACCAGGATGGTCTCGATCTCTTGACCTCGTGATCCACCCGCCTCGGCCACCCACAGTGCTGGGATTACAGGCTTGAGCCACCGCGCCCGGCCACAATTACATTTTTAAAAGTTCTTTAGATCACTAAGAATAAGTACATGTCAAGACGGGGCTAGAAATAGAAGACAAAAATAGAGCCCAGAAAAGGGGCGGAAGCAGCAGGAAAAAAACCAAAGAAATTCAGAGGCAATCTGCTTACATTTTAAAATTCCTGAAACAATGAAAGAAAGAGTAGGCTTCTGTCAAGCATGACCCATATAAAATTTGCAAAAAGTACATAACACATTTTTCAGATTTAATTACTGATCAAAATGATAAAAACAAGCCAATTGGACATTGCAAATTATTTAGGCTTTTGCTACTGTAACAATGGAGATGAGCAAGCACATTTTCCTCCTCATATCCCATGTACTCAGGTCTGATACACTCCACAAAAGTTTATATTTTTAACTAAGCAAAGGTTGAAATACTGATCAAAATCACGTAAATAAATCACACAAGTATTCCCATCTAATTCCCAGCTTTGAAGCAGCAAAGGCACCAGGGCCAGCTGATAGGTGAGGAGCACTGTCTGCCCAGAACCAGCCACAGGTGCAGACGATGGGCGCTGCTGAGCCTGCTGTCTGACAGAAGCTGATCCTGGAGGGTGCCTTTCGATCATCGATGATGTTAGGAGGTTTCTTTCAGAAAACAATCTGATTCAGATTAATGACTGCAATTTTTCACTGGATGGAAAACACGTCTAGAGGAATTGGCCCTTATTTTAAGTTCAAAGATTATCCTTGTTACCACTCTTACATGTTTTATAGCCAAACTCAAGACCAGCTTTGGGCAATGAAGTTATCTGTGATGGAAATACTTAGTTTCTTGATTAAGAGAATATTTAAAAAAAATCACTATCAGAGAAAAGTATACCTGATACAATGACTAGAACTGAAAAATTATGAACAAACAGCAAAACAATTAGTACCATTTGACAAAGAAAATAGCCAATATAAAACATTGCTATGGTGTTCTAAACATACGAATGTCCAGTATTTAGCCAAGCAGAATGATGCTTCTTTTGACATTAACTATCCAACATTTCTTAAGAAGAATGGATAGTTTCTAAGTCTAGAAGACATGATTTTGGAATTTGAGGCTAGAATGAACATGTAATACAGATAAAAAATAAAACAAATTAAAACTAGAATGGCAAAAAAAAATAAAATTATCTTTTAATGCATAATGAAGTGAGAGAAAAAACACATAAAACAAGTTTTGGAGAAATTTTTTTCTAAATTAGAAGATATTTCATGTGATATATCTAAAGTCACACAGCTGTAAAATATAAGGACATTAGAATGAGGAAACGGAAATATTTGCATTACTCTGAAGCTGTGAAGCTACCTGTATAACTAATTCCAAAACTAATTTATAGATACTATTTTCCCATCATTATAGACTGAGATGTCTTCATTATAGATTTTCTACAAAATATTTCAGTTAAGAAAAACTTGAAAAAATTTAGAAGTATTGTATGGGTTCAGGTATTTCTTTTTCTTTCTCTCTCTCTTTTTTTCTTTTTTTTTTTTTTTCTGAGACAGGATCTCACTGTGTCACCTCTGCTGGAGTGCAGTCATGCTGTCTCGACTTACTGCAACTTCTGCCTCCTGGGCTGAAGCCATTCTCCCACCTCAGCCTCTTGTGTTCTGGGACTATAGGTACACCACCAAGCTCGGCTAATATTTGTATTTTTTGTAGAGATGGCGTTTTTGCCTTCTTGCTCAGACTGATCTCGAACTCTTGACCTCAAGTGATCTGCCCACATTGATCTCCCGAAGTGCTGAGAGACAGGGGTGAGCCACTGTGGCCAGCTAAATTCAGATATTTCTCTGTGAGATGGTGTGAGTCATAATACATGTGATACATTTACAAATGTGATTTATAATGTATCACTTTTGTAAGGTATCTCACATATTATAAATCACATACATACAAATGTATCACATGTATTATAAATCAGTCTCTTAAAGAAATGTATCATATACAATGTATCATATACACCCTCTCTAAAAGAAATGTATTATATACACATCTCTTAAAGAAATATATCATATACATTTAAAAGTATTGTAGAATTTTTCTAGGATAATGATAATTTTTATTTTCAACCTGTCCTTAGAACTTCTAATTCCATTGAACGTAATAGCAAAAACCATACTTTAGCACCAACCTAATATATGTAAAATCTATTTTTTCTGATTTTAAATATCGCCTAAAATAATTTTATTGACAGTTGCTGCTAACTTAGCAGAATGAAATTTCTCTGTACTGAAATAAACCACAGTGACTCAAGAAGGATGGCCTAATTTAGCATTACTCTCAACAGAACAAAATTACATGGACAATTTTGACTGCGAACACACAATTAGTGATTTTGTTAACAAGAAGGTAAAATATAAGTTTTATGAAATACATAGATGAACATTTATAAGTTATGTATGTCTTGATTTTCTTATTCATCTACTATCACAGGCACATCATCAGGACCTCTCAAAAGCAAGTAATAGGTCAGGCATGGTGGCTTGTGCCTGTAACCCTAACACTTTGGGAGGCAGATCACCTGAGGTCAGGAGTTCGAGACCAGCCTGGCCAACATGACAAAACCCATCTCTACTAATAATATAAAAATTAGCTGGGCGTGGTGTTGCAAGCCTATAATCTCAGCTACTCAGGAGGCTGAGGCAGGAGAATCGCTTGAAGGCAGGAGGCAGGGGTTGCAGTGTGCCAAGACAGTGCACTGCACTCCAGCCTGGGTGACAAGAGCGAGACTCTGTCTCAAAAATAACTAACTAAATAAAAATAGTCATTCTATTCTGTTATCATGAATATTTGATCATGACTCTACCATTTTAATATTTTATGATTAGGAAGGTATACTTCTCAAGATAGCAGAATAGAACATATTTTATCTACAGTTTAATTTACTACATTTCACTGTTTAGATGTATGATGGGGGGCCCACTTGTCCTTCTGTTCAAACTCTGCGGATGTTAGAGGCCAGCCTGAATGGTGGATCTTCCATCATTCCATGTGTGCTCTCTTGTATTCTCTAGTAACTTATGCAGAGTAAGTAGTTAACAAATGTTTGCAGTGCAGGGTGCTGTGGCTCACACCAGTAATCCCAGCTACTTGGGAGGCTCAGGCAGGAGGATCCCTTGAGGCCAGGAATTTGAGGCCAGCATAGGCCACATGGTGAGACGTCATCTCTAAAAAAAATTTTTTTCAAATGCGGAATGAACAAATATTGCCTTCTCCTACTTCTCTAAAAACTGCTTGTTAAATGGGGAGAAATGGCAGATACAGGTGACGGGGGGGGTGGTGGGGGATGGAGGTAGCAAACCACTTTGCCATGTATGTACCTATGCAACAATCCTGCATGATCTGCCCATGAACCCCAGAACCTAAAGTACACTAAAAATAAAGACAGAAAGAAAAACAAACAAACAAAAAAACTACTTGTTAAAAAAGACCTGTCAAAAACAACTTGAGTTTCAAGGCCATGATGAACTAGCTCATTCTCAGGAAGGCTTTTTTATTCAGCCAGAAGCCATAGCTTTTCCCCTGCCCTTGGGCAGGCTTCACATCGGGGCTGCATCCCATGGTGGGTTTCTTTTGTGTGCTCTCAGCAGCAACACTTCCAATAAGATCAGCAGACCCCGAGGACACACAGTCACACTTCCCGGTGCCCACAGGAGCTGGCACCTGGGTATTCCTTACGTTCTTTTTCACTGACGATCTATATTTTTAAGAGATTGGTATGAATACATTCCTATAGTAAAATCCTCGTTTCTCCACATGTGAAATAAGAGCTTCTGCTTTTATCTTTTTGCATCCAGGCTTTGAAAGTCATTTTGTATCCTGGTATTAAATACACACATCACAAACACTGTACATTTTCTGAGACTGAGGATAGTTTTGACAAAACTTTCTGTATAAAACCCTGGGGCTGCTCTCTAGTGGCTTCATAATTGAGATATATAATTTCAAGGCCAGAGGTGTATTAATCGGTTGAGATTAAGTGAGACTTTCATCAAGTCATACAAAGGAATGCCTACTGTGTGTAAGGGAGCCAGCTGCAGGCTAGCCTGGCTGTGGGTCAGGATCTCTCAGCCTTGCTGATTTAATTGTTTATCTACTTTTGAAACCACCTTTGCCTTGTTTGCTGTAGATGATCAGCTTTCAGCAGGTATAGTTTCCTCAGCAAGGTTTACTCCCCATTATGTAATTGATTTCTTTTTCATTTTTCCTTCCTTGTAAAGAAATCTTTCCAACTTGACCACAGCTGAATTTCTCTCCTTTTTTTTTTTTTCTTTTTTCTGCAAAAAAAAAAAAAAAAAAAGAACCAGAACACCAATGAAGCTTTTAGTGCCTTTTAGTATGAGATGCTTAGGTTTAAGTACTTCATTGAGTTTCTATTTAAGGATGATCATGTGATACTATGGATCAGAATGAACACATAAAAAGATACTCTTCTTTTCTGCTTAAAGAGCAATTCCAAATTAAATTATGTCAGTTTATGAACACTTGAAATACATTCTCATCTTCCAATTGGTAGGAATGAGGGATTTTATGATTCCTGCGGCTCTCTACTCTTTCCTTCAGGGTGCTCTGTTAAGGATTCTTCCTGGTGTTCATCGCCTCCCACCTGGGAAATCATGTGATGGCATCTTAAAGAGGGAAACGAGTGATTCTTATTCAAAACTACCTCTTTTTTTTTTTTTTTTTTTTTTTCTTTTTTAATAGCCAATAGCACATTATGGCTTTGGATAAACTTTAATGGACAATGGAACGGGGAATTTGATTTCTCCAGAAGCTATATTCCCTATTAGACATTACACAATCAAGAGAAATCCATTTGTAGGACAAATCTGTTCTCCGCATAATAATTGTGCTGTTCCTTTTTTACTGTTCAGCTGTAAATGGTCAAAGGCGCACTGATGTCTGGGAGAATGGCCCCTGCTGGAGGCAGCTGCATGTTGGCAGTTACCATGAAGACTTTCCCTAGGATGCTGGCAGATACCTTGACCTTGAGCTGAGACATCACAGCTACCCCATTTGTAGATATCTGTACCCCTGGGTATGCCCCATGACTGCTCATTCTCTGTGAACAGACTTTGTAACGTGGAAAGTATTCACGAGGAGCTGAGATGTGACCACCACATTAACTTCCATCTGCCATTAAAGCCAATATTTTTGCTTCAATGCCAAACAGATTCCCTGGGGTATAACTTGATGCTTTATTACAGTACAAGTATCGCTAAAGGCATGAACAGTAATTTTAAATAAGATGGGCTTTGGGAAAATGAACAATGAGGACAGTACACCTTGCTGCAGAGGTGTGGGCACACCCAAACCCACCCCGAATCCTTTAGTCAGCAGATTGTAGGTGACAGAGATTCATGATGCTGGAATGCCTGGTCTGTATTAAATAGCCCTTCTGTGGCAGGCCCGGTCTCACTAATGCAGGCCTCCGTAACAACTGTTTCAGCACTCGCTGAGTGGTTAAGTTAAATATTTAAAGCTGAGAGAGCCAGTGCCCTTATACAAAGGCTGGAATGTAACAAAAGCCCACCAAGAGTCTTGCCTAGGCCTTTCCTGGGTCTTGAAGCATGATGAAATAATGAAGGAATTCTTAAAAGGACCCGTTTAGGATTAAACAAGTTTTATTGGGGGTCTGAAGAAACTCCCCAGGCCTCCACAGACAAGTATATCAGGGGTTCAGAGAAACTCCCCACATCTCTGTGATTTAGCAGGAGACAAGATAAGGGTAATCACTCCAGCCCACCAAACTTAATTTACCGAGGCTCCAGAGGAAGGTGTCCGGAACTCAGACCTTAGTTATAGATTAAAAGAAGTTAATCACTTATGTCTTTAGATGAATGCATAGACACTTACACATACAGTAGACACATAGCTTAGAATCTGAAACACTTTGTAATTTTGAGTTGGTCTGGCGATAGTTTCCAGGCCTTCTCCCTATAACTGGTGGCAGAAATAAAAACTCTCTTCCTCCCCAATTCATCTGCATCTTGTTACTGGGCCATGAAAAATAGCAGCCCGTCCCTCACTGTGGTCCAGGAATACTTCTATGCCCGAGTTGAAGTACAGAAGTGTTTCTCTTAGCTGATAAAAAGCGGTACAGTAATTAGAAGAAAGGTACAATCCTACAAGAATTTACTTTTCTAAACCTTTATTTTCTTTTTGGGATTATTGAGGACTGGGTAGAATTATGAGAAAGTCAGAAAGAAAAAGTAAGAAAGCCCACCTCTGTTTCCCACCCCATCTTTTTATCATTTGTTCACTGTGGAATCCGGGAGTGATCAGATGGCATGATTTGGAGGACTTAGTTTTTAATGAGACCAAATATTCTAAGGCAAATTCCCTTTTTTCTGCTCAGACCTTTTGAATTTATGGTGATGTGGGGTCAGACAAGGTCATCTAATATCTGTAGTAAATGTGTGAAATATTAGAGAAAACATGAGCTCCAGCATAGTGTAAAAGAAACCTGCCAATTCATGTATTCATTTGTCAGGTAGAAGTCGTAAATTGGAAGTGGTGGTAAAATTTTAGAACAAAATAAAAGATACTTTGATAGGGACAAAGTATATACATGAACTACTTAGAAAATTACAATTTAATAGTATTTGATCTTAAAAGCATGATCTTTAATGGTGATGTATGTTAGTAGAGTCTCATGTCATTGTAAATTACATTTTATCAGTAATTTTGAGCTTTCAGATAATTAAGATTACAGCAGATCTGCTTACATATTTAGCCTTATATGGCTGAGCATTTTGTTACCCAGAACAAATTGATATGACCTGTGATGAAGTCTCTCAATTTTTCTTGGCAAAGTAAGAGCAATGATATTTCTTTTCTGAAAAATCTTTGCAACTGTCTGAAAGCACTTTTCCTCTGTAAAGATTAAAACCTCTTTAAAAAACTAACTGGCTTTTTCTCTGGATAGACTTTGTATTTTTTCCCTGCCTCAGCAGGAAATTAAAAACTATCAAAGCATTTGAAACTTTTGTGCCTAGCTAGGGAAGAGCTCTCTGTCTAAACTGTCTGTTTACAACCATTTCCCCTTCTCTATTGGGGGTACATGGTGAGGCCCTTAGTGGATGCCTGAAACCGCAGATATGTACTATTTCTTCCGATAGTACATATCTATGATAATGTTTAATTTATAAATTAGGCACAGTAGATATTAGCAATAACTAATAATAAAACAGATCAATAATAACAATATACTGTAATAAAAATTACATAAATGTGACCTTCCTCTCTTTTATATTTGGGTGAGTTATATCACATTTCTTCAAACACCTTAGGGCATTGGGGACTGGCTTGAAGGAAACGACTTTCAGGAAATGACTTTCAGGTAGGTTTGATGACTGGCGGGGTAGTAAATAACAGCATCTCCTGCCGTCTGGAACCGAAGGCAGATTTACAAAGAGCCCTTGTTTAGATGTTATCTGGATTTAAACCGATTTTCGGGTAATACGGTCATGCACCACATAACGATGTTTTGGTGAATGATGGACAGTGTATATGACAGTGGTCCCATAGGATTATAATACAGCTGAAAAATTCCTGTCACTGTCATAGCTGTCTTACTGTCACAGAGCAATGCATTGCTCAGGTGTTTGTGGTGATGTTGGTATCAAGGAGCCTACTCAAGAAGAACCTCAGGGAGGTCCTTCAGGAGGTATTCAGAAGGAGGAGATGACAGCTCCATGCGTGGTTTTGCCCCTGAGGATCTTTCAGTGGGAAATAACGTGGAGGTGGAAGACGGTGATATTGATGATCCTGACCCTGTGCAGACCTGGGTTAATGCGTGAGTCTGTGTCTTAGTTTTTAACAAAACATTCAAAAAGGAAAAAAAAAATGAAAAAGCTTGTAAATAAGGATATAAAAAATTTTGTACAGCTGTACACTGTGTTTGTGTTTTAAGCTAAGCATTGCGAACGAGTAAAAATGTTAAAAAAATAAAAACTTTCTAAAGTAAAAATGTTAGATAAGCTAAGGTTAATTTTTATTGAAAAACAGTTAAAAAAATAAGTTTAGTGGACAAAGCACAGTGTCTCATCCCTGTAATCTCAGCACTTTAGGAGGCCAAGGCTGGCGGATCACAGGTCAGGAGACTGAGACCATCCCGGCCAATGTGATGAAACCCTGTCTCTACTAAAAATACAAAAATTAGCTGGGCATGGTGGCTTACACCTGTAGTCCCAGCTACTCGAGAGGCTGAGGCAGGATAATTGCTTGAACCCGGGAGGCAGAGTTTGCAGTGAGCCAAGATGGTGCCACCGCACAGCAGCCTGGGCAACAGAGTGAGACTGCATTTCAAAAAAAAAAAAAAAAAAGTTTAGTGTAGCTAAAGTGTTCAGTGTTTTTAAAACCTATAGTGGTGCACAGTTAATGCCCTAGGCCTTCACATTCACTCACCATTCACTCAACTGACTCACCCTGAGCAACTTCCATCCTGCAAGCTCCATTCATGGTAAGTGCCAGTATAGGTGGACCATTTTCATCTTTTATGCTGTATTTTCACTATACCTTTTCTATGTTTAGAGATGTTTAGATACACTATACTTGCCATTGTGTTTCAGTTGCCTACAGTATTCAGCGTGGTGACACCCTGCACAGGTGTGTATGGCTGTACCATATAGCCTAGGAGCGTGGCAGGCTTTACCATCTAGGTTCATGAGAGGACACTCTATGATGTCTGCACAACACTGCAATTTTCTAAGGATGTATTTGTCAGAACACATATTTCTCAGAACATATCCTCGTCATTAAGTGACCCATGACTATAGATTACTATCTATTTAAATCTTAAACCTTCCAAGAACGTCATAGGATACAGCTTAGAAGATTATTTTTATACAATCATTGGCAGACATTCCTTGAAGTAATTGTACCTCCTTGTATCACCTAATTAGTATCAATGAATAATTTAAGCATGTAATTAATACTGATACCAAAATGTTTAAAATCATTTTAAAAAAATTCATAAGTTTTCCTTTTAAAATGATTTTTTTCAGGTTTTGGCTAAATTTATCCTATGATACTTAAACTAGTATGCGTTCAGATTCATAATGAAATCTAATGAACTTGAAGGAGACGGTAGGTTGTAAATAAACTGAGTTTCTTCTGTGAAATGCATTCTGCTTATTTTTAGTGCCCTAATGTTGAGAGCAAACACTGCAGTCTCCCAGGTAGTTTTGGCAGGTTGTTTTGGACCGATGAGTGTTTTAAGGCCAAGCTGTTTATTCCATGAACCAGGGGGAAGGACCCATGGCAGGAGGCCACTGAGGAAGGTAGGGGCTTCCGAACACTTGGGTGGACCCAGGGGCTCATATCCTTGTGCCACTCTTTGTCCAGATCCTCAATTCCTTTTTCTTTTTTTTGTTTTTGAGATGGAGTTTCGCTCTTGTTACCCAGGCTGGAATGCCATGGTGTGATCTCGCCTCACTGCAACCTCTGCCTCCTAGGTTCAAGCAATTCTCCTGCCTCAGCCTCCGAGTAGCTGTGACTACAGGCGCGTGCCACCGCGCCCAGCTAATTTTTTGTGTTTTATTTTAGTAGAGATGGGGTTTCACCATGTTGACCAGGATGGTCTCGATCTCTTGACCTCATGATCCACCCGTCTTGGCCTTCCAAAGTGCTGGGATTATAGGCGTGAGCCACCGCGCCCTGCCCCCTCAATTCCTTTTTAATTCTATGGTTCCTTGATCACAGTTTTTAAATAAACCCTCCACTCCCAACCTCAAACAAACTTCCCAGCTGATCTTTCTAATCCAGGACGGTGAACCTTGGCCCAGGCAGTGATGCTGTGCTCCAGTTGGGACCACGTGGCCTGCAGGAAGGCAGTGGCACTCTGGAGTGTCCACCCTACTTGCCCTCCTGCCACCCACAATACAGGGCTTGAGCCTCTTGCCATCTGGGGCAATCCCAGCTCTCACCCCCAGGGCTCATGTCCATGAGCAGAAAGACGATCTACGTTGTTGACAAAACCCTTTCCATCCCCACTTCGGAAACATGCACTAGAAGAAAGAAATCTAACTTATTCAGTCTGCCTTATTAATTAGGAAGCAATCTCCAAAGAGTAGACACACGTTAATTTGATATTTAGAGAATCAATTACTGATGCAAATTGACAACATGAATGTGTAAGTGCCCGATGTGTCTTATGACTCGTCACTTAGTAGCTTAGCGGCCACTGTCATAGGACTAGGAGGCCCTGAGTTAGAAGCCCTCTGACTGTATCCTATGCTAACAAACTACTCAAATGCACTTGACTAAATCGCCTTGCTAATCATTCTCAATATATTAACTCATGTACCACTCACACCCCGGTACTTATGGAGGTACTGTTATTGCTGCTATGTATACCAGAGGAAGTGGCGACCTAGGGAGGATAAGTAACTCCCTTCCCTCCTGCCAGCTTGTGTGTGGAGGCTGAGACCACACCCCCAGCCAGGCCGTCCTCTGAGAATTAGCTCTTCCCCTACTCCTGCTATTTTGGAATAAGGTGACTTTTAAACACAAATGAATCTTTTATTGCTTCAATGACCAGGTTGAATTCATTAAAACCATGGCCTGGGAATTGACCCAAGTTTGATCCAATTTAGCTAAAATGCCAGTGTGACACCAGCTAATTGTACTTGAACTCGTTTAAGATGTAGCCTGGAAGTGTTTCTGGACGACTGGAGCACGGCCCTGGCTCTGCCACTCCCCTTATTTCCTGGTTCAATTGCTCTCCAAAACCCAGCTCAAATAAAGGGGATCAGCTTGGACCTCCCCTTGGCATTCCCTGGGAAAACGACTTTCTTCTTAGTCCTTGCTTGCATGCCACATTAAACATGCCACATGTAGTTTCTGTCTCCATTGTGTTGAGGTTAGTTTGTAATTCTCCACTGTGAGTGAATTAACTCATACTTCCCCCACCCTTCTACATTTTGAGTTCACTTAGAAATACTGGAGAGCAACTGAGATCACCTGATGGTGGTGGCAAAGGTGACAAAGGGCAATGTAGAAGAATGACATAACATTGACAATTAAACAGAAGAGTGAAGGATCATAGTGTTTGCCTTTCGCCTACACAGTGCATGGGATGTATGTCTGGGTACATACATCCAGTGCAGAGTGTGGGTACCAGGAAGGAAGGTTGAATCAGGCCTTTGAGTCTCACACGGGGAGCCTGAATTTCATGCTATAGACAAACAAAACTCCATCATGAGTTTTTTTGTTTACAACAAAATATTTTCTATATGAGTCTATAACTTTTTGTTTTTCTTAAAAATGTTTGATGGTTTTGTTAACTGTAAAAACACATTTGGCTTGGCACAGTGGCTCATACTTGAATCCCAGCACTTTGGGAGGCCGAGGTAGGAGAGTCCCTTGAGCCCAGGAGTTCAAGACCAGCCTGGCCCACAGGGTGAAACCCTGTCTCTAAAGGAAATACAAAGATTAGCCGGGTGTGGTGGTGTGCACCTGTAGTCCCAGCTACTTGGGAGGCTGGGGTGGGAGACTCACCTGAGCCGTGATCATACCACTGCGCTGCAGCCTGGGCCACAGAGTGAGACCTTGCCTCAAACAAACGAACAAACAAACAGCAGAAACATTTTCTTCAACCACAAGAAGCGATAGAGAGATATTACTGGAGCTTATAAAGTAGATAGTAAAGGTTTACCTCTCCACCTCCCTAATACCACAGCCCGGAGATAAACACTACATGTGTAACAAGCTTTTGAAGGGGACTTGTCTGTTGCCCCAGAAATGGTAACCAAGACTCACCAGTGCCAAAACACAGACAAGACCGTTCTAGACAGCTAGTGCTCGATTTACGACCACGATTCGTTCCGACAGACTGGTCGTAAAACGATTTGGTCGTAAGTTGAGTAGGCTATATGTACAGTACTGTGAAATGATGTTATAAAAACCTTTAAGTCATATTTTATCATAATTTTCTTTCATTATTGTCATATATCATAATTTTCTTTGTTCATTTTATGCCATTTGTATCATCTCTACACCATTTTGTTTCTTATTTTTACATTCGTCAGGTTTAAGTAAAACACTGCATTACCAGTACAACTGGTTTAATATTTGCAAAACATACAAAATTACAAAATACAGGTGCATACAAAAATACAAAATACAGGTGTAAAAAATACCATAGGAAACATTTTCCCAATTGCAAAACATATCAAAATATATAAACATGTACGAAACATTTTTTTGGCCATTTTTGAATTTGATCTTCCACCCAAATATATAGCAATTTCTCCATTTTGTGGATGGGTCCGCTTCGTTGCTTTGTTATAACTGTTGATCGCATGGGTGCAGAACCTTTCACAGATTCACGAATTCTTTATCTTTCAAAATCGTCGACACAGTCGAGTGTGATAACTTCGTATCACGTGAGATCACATTCACTTTCTTTCCCCCTTCGTACTGCTTAATTACCTTCATTGTCGTGTCGAGATCGATGGCCTTTCTTTCCTTCTTGGCAGGCTGGGGCGTAGACAAAGACAATTTCCTCTTGGTAGACATCTTGGGAGCGGTTTGATGAAAAATATCCAAGACACAAAACACAAATTGCTGCACCGAGTCTGGGATAACAGTTGAAATGGTGCACGCGGAGATGGTAGTGCTGCCGGAAGCTGGTCCGCACTATAGTACACCCAGCTGGGCAACGTTTGCGCTGCCAGATGCGGAGCAGTCGTGGCTAGCGATTGTGGTCGTAAAATCGAATGGTCGTAAGTTGCATAGGTCATAAGTCGATCAATACCTGTAATTATCCATCACCTGACATCTGTCTGTCCACGATGAAGAGTGGGGCGGGGGGGGGTGAGGGGGGCGGAAATCACCTATTATCGGTATCCTGGGGCTTTCAGGAAGTTCCATGGTTGGTGGCCACTCCCCCCTCTACTAGGGGTGGGACTGCTCTAAGGCAATGTCTTGGAGAGATTGAGAAGTTCTGCAAGAAGAGAAGACTGACACCTGATTCCTTGAATGGAGGCTTCCTTAATAACAGGTATGTTTTAATACTGTCCCTTGAGAAAGAATTCTTGAACATGAGGGGTTTAACTGAATCTAGAGATGATGGCTACATCTCTGGAGCTTTCAGATGGAAGTCTTGATAATAGAAAGCCTTGCTGAAGAACTGCGGAACTGTGTGTCTTAAAAAATAATGGGGGCCGGGCGCGGTGGCTCACGCCTGTAATCCCAGCACTTTGGGAGGCTGAGGCGGGTGGATCACGAGGTCAAGAGATGGAGACCATCCTGGTCAACACGGTGAAACCCCGTCTCTACTCAAACTACAAAAAATTAGCTGGGCATGGTGGCGTGTGCCTGTAATCCCAGCTACTCGGGAGGCTGAGGCAGGAGAATTGCCTGAACCCAGGAGGCGAAGGTTGCGGTGAGCCGAGATCGCGCCATTGCACTCCAGCCTGGGTAACAAGAGCGAAACTCCGTCTCAAAAAAAAAAAAAAAAAAAAAAAAATGGTAGGACTGGACAAGGTGGCTCACTTCTATAATCCCAGCACTTTGGGAGGCCGAGGTGGGAGGATCACCTGAGGTCAGGAGTTCAAGATCTGCCTGGTTAACATGGTGAAACCCAGTCTTTACTAAATATACAAAAATTAGCCGATCATGGTGGCACAGGCCAGGTACTCAGGAAGCTGAGGCGGGAGAATCGCCTGAACCTGGGGCGTGAACTAGAGGAGCAGGAAGGATGGAAAAATGTCTCCAAGGCAGAATGAGTAAGTCTTGGCCATGAGTTGGTTATGTAGGTGAGAGGAGCAAAGACCACGAGGTCTTCCTGCCTTCTTGGGGGAGATGCTTTTCATCAGGGTAGGGAGAAAGAAGAGTGCTCAGCCCTGGCTGAGCCTTGAGCAAGGTGCTCATTCCTTCATTCATTGAAGAAACGCTCATTAATGCGTGCTGGATACCAGGGTGCACCTGACTGCTAGGCCTATGGGATTGTATTCAGCTGTCTTGGTCATTGCCTACATGAAAGTTAAAGTCTTATGCAGTGCTTCTTTTTGGGCACACACGTCTGTCACATATGAAGCCGTAGAAGAACAAAACAAAATGTAATGAAGTCACATGTACCTGTGACAGCTGAAACTGCTGTAAGCGATCAGAGTGGAGGGAGGACACATGATGTTTCCATTAGTAGAAAAAGAGAATTTTACCTTTTATTTGCATTTTTTTTTTTTTTTTGAAAGAGTTTTTTTCTTTTTTCCCCGGGTGGGGGCAACAGTGGGCTCCCGGCTGACCGCCGCCTCCGCCTCCTCCTGGGTTCAGGCAATTCTCCTGCCTCAGCCTCCTGAGTAGCTGGGATTACAGGCACGCACCACTATGCCCGGCTAATTTTTTGTATTTTTAGTAGAGATGGGGTTTCACCATGTTGACCAGGATGGTCTCGATCTCTTGACCTCGTGATCCAACCGCCTCGGCCTCCCAAAGTGCCGGGATTACAGGCGTGAGCCACCGCGCCCGGCCCGCAGTTTTGTTTTTTTAATTGAGAGAAGTGTGGTAAGGAGATGGTCATTTTGGTGGCAGGAAAAAGGTGTCTTTGGGATGTTGGAAATTCAAATAGGAACCTTGGTGAGAGGTGAGGACTAGAGACACTGATGAACGCAGAGGTGCCAAGTTTGTGGGAGTGAAAACACAATGCAGGAAGTACATTTTGAAAATTAGTTTGAAATTCTTTGTATTTTGTGCCAATTAATTAGAGTTGTTTTGGTATCTAAAGAACAATTACTCTTATAGACAAAGAAATTCACTTCGGTTATTAAAAATGTCAACCTTAAAACTTTATGTAGTTAACACTTAAAGGAAGAAGTGGAATTGCTTTCTTTCATTAGTTTTATTTTAAGACTCTTGCCTTTCAAACACTGTAATTAAAATTAAGATTTCAGCAATGGAATATTTGTTGAAATAAGGCAAGAAGGAAATGATGAACTTATTGTTTATTCCTTTTTTTTTTTTTTTTGGGACGGAGTTTCGCTCTTGTTACCCAGGCTGGAGTGCAGTGGCACGATCTCGGCTCACCGCAACCTCCGCCTCCTGGGTTCAGGCAATTCTCCTGCCTCAGCCTCCTGAGTAGCTGGGATTACAGGCACGCACCACCATGCCCAGCTAATTTTTTGTATTTTTAGTAGAGACGGGGTTTCACCGTGTTGACCAGGATGGTGTCGATCTCTTGACCTCGTGATCCACCCGCCTCGGCCTCCCAAAGTGCTGGGATTACAGGCTTGAGCCACCGCGCCCGACTTGTTTATTCTTTACAGCTGCCCTTATGTACCACAAAGGTCTGTCTACCTAAGGGAAGAAACTGGGGCACAAAATATTATTTATAGGGTTGACCTTAGCCAAAGCAAGGACAGCTGCCTGGGATACACTTTCCCGTTGCCTTGCTCCCCTTGCCTTTGTTACAAGCAGGCTTTTCAAGACAAAAGGGAACGAGGAGTAGGCTGATCCAAAGTTGTTTGACAGGCATTCTCATTGGTTTACAGAATAAGACTGGTTAATGATTGGCTGTACGTCGCTGAGCCAACAGGCGTATGGCATTTTACAGCTACTTGGAGTTAGTCAGTCTGGAGCCTGCCTAGCAAGTGGCTTTATGAGGTCATTATTTTAGTTCAAGAGGGAGTGAGAAATGACTGCTGTCACATTTTAAATGCCTCTCTGGGCCTGATCATGTAAAGGGGTTCATGTTCCTCACATAAAAATTTCTTTTCTTTCTTAGGGCTACGATAAACGTCAACTGGCATAGTGCACATTCACTCTATACAAATGCATATAACAATGCCATATTCTGTGAGACACAAATGTATGATCCTCTCCTCAGAGCTGTCTCTTGCGAATGATAAATACTTTTAATCACAGGAAAAATGCCAGTGATTTTATCTTCTAAATGTCTAACTTAGTTAAACAATCATGGCTCTCTCAAGGGTACACTCCTCCATTGAAACCTCATTAACAATTCAACTTGGGGGGGGCGGGCACGGTGGCTCACGCCTGTAATCCCAGCACTTTGGGAGGCCGAGGCGGGTGGATCACGAGGTCAAGAGATCGAGACCATCCTGGTCAACATGGTGAAACCCCGTCTCTACTAAAAATACAAAACATTAGCTGGGCATGGTGGCGCGTGCCTGTAATCCCAGCTACTCAGGAGGCTGAGGCAGGAGAATTGCCTGAACCTAGGAGGCGGAGGTTGCAGTGAACCGAGATCGCGCCATTTGCACTCCAGCCTGGGTAACGAGCGAAACTCCGTCTCAAAAAAAACACACCAAAAAACAAAAAAAAAAACAATTCAACTTGGGAGTTTATTAGGTTTAGGGTGTGGCGGTAGGCAGGTGGGGGAAATAATATTTTCTGAGAGGAGTCCTCCAAACCTGTCCAAAAACAGTTATAGAACTTTTATCTCTTTTTAGGCTAAGTTGAAAAATTAATTATGATTAAAACGTTTTTTGATGAATTTGTTAATTCATTTTATTTATTTACTTTTTTCTGAGACAGTCTTGCTCTGTCACCCAGCCTGGGGTATAGTGGCAGGATCTCACAACTCACTGCAGCCTCCACCTTCCAGTTTCAAGTGATCCTCCTGTCTCAGCCTCCCAAGTAGCTGGGATTACAGGCGTGCACCACCACATCCAGCTATTTTGTGTGTTTTTTTTTTAGTAGAGATGGGGGGTCTCACCATGTTGGCCAGACTGCCTTGAACTCCTGATCTCAAATGATCCACTCGCCTCGGCCTCCCAAGGTGCTGGGATTACAGGCTTGAGCCACTGCACCTGGCCAAATTTTTAATTTATTTTTAAATGGACAAAAATTATATAGATTTATGGCATACAACATGATGTTTCAATATATGTTTACCTTGTTGAATGGCTAAATTCAGCCAATTAGCATTCATTAGCTCACATACTTTTTTAGTGATGAGAACACTTAAAATAGACTCTCAGCAATTTTCAAGAATAAATGTTGTTATTAACTATAGTTGCCATGTTGTGCAATAATCTCCTGAATTTACTCTTCTTGTCTAACTAAAATTTTATATCCTTTGATCAACCTCTCCCCAATCCCTCCAGCCCTATTATATTTGTTTCAATTCAGTGTTTCAAACCTGAGAGTTCCAAGACCTTCACTGTATTTACCTTTCATGTTCAAATTTCTGCAGCTCTAATTCTGCTATGTAATATTGTTTTGAGTCTCTGCGGCTGCACGCTTGACTTAACGCTGTCTTTTAATTTTCCTTGGAGGTTTTAAAGAACAGAGTAGAAAATATTGTCTTTGCTTGATTTATTAGGTGTCAACATAGGAAATACCAGATGGCTTTGTCTGGTATTTCTGCCATGTAATTAGAAAAATACTTGTTTGAAATTGCTAGGCAAAATGCCTATTTTTATTGCCTGTGTCTCTTATCTGTCTCATATTAAGATGTTAAGGTTGTCATACAAATATTATGTGTAGATTTTGATGATCTGTAAGTTCCTAAAGAGTTAGGGATTATTCACTCATCACCTAAGACTTCCATTTCAGACCCCAACTATCACAACCAAGTAATTTCACAATTTTCAAAGGACAAGTGGAACTTAAATAGACCAACTTATTTAAACCATATGCCAAAAGGAATTTAGAGTGTTGAAAGAATATTTCCAGATATGTCCTCTTTAGTTTCTTTGATTCTTATTCTCAGTGTATAATTTAAAAACTGGTTTGTTTGAATTCACTATTTACTCTTCCCTAGCACACTTTTTTTTGAAAATAAAAAATTTTGGATCTTTAAGTTCTAAAATAATTATCCAAATAAGAAACTTAGAAAGTTGCTATGCTATTGATCTTTCAAAGCTACATATTATACTGATAGTGAAGTTTCATGACTGACAGAAATTAACTGCCCTCTGCTGATATTGTGTGAACATCATTCCTCAGCTTATAAAATATAAATTTTTAAAAAGAAAAAATATATATATTTTGAGACAGAGTGTTGCTCTGCCACCCAGGCTGGAGTGCTGTGGCATGATCTTGGCTCACTGTAACCTCTGCCTCCCGGGTTCAAGCAATTCTGCTGTGGCCTCCCAAGTAGCTGGGACTACAGATACCCACCACTATGCCCAGCTAATTTTTGTATTGTTAGTAGAGATGGGGTTTTGCCATGTTGGCCAGTCTGGTCTCAAACTCCTGACCTCAAGTGATCTGCCCATTTCAGCCTCCCAAAGTCCTGGGATTACAGGCATGAGCCACCATGCCTGGCCTATTTTTTCCTTTATATATTTCACCCTCACTTCATTCTTTCCTCCTTAATGTTTCCTCCTTTTCTAGAACAAATCACCAAGAAATGGCAAGAATATGCTTAGTTTTATAAGAAACTAAGTAGCATAGGATGTGCAAATCTTTTACTTTGTTCTAATTTTCTAAAACCAAAATCCACTCAGGTAAGCACACTTAAGTTACATATTGGAAGCCTGTACTCTTAAACTGCTTTATAGGGTTCATTTGGGGATAGAAATTCCGGAAGGGGGAGGAAAATATGTTATTTATCTGTATTCTTCAGAATACTAGTGAAATATGTTTTACAGTCTCAAGTAAGGTCACTACAGGGTTTTCCTTTTCCTCTCAGTTTAGATTTACTCTCAGATTTGGTTCTAAAGCAACTGTTTCTAGAAGTCATGCTTATCCACAGATAAGTACCATGTGACAGACACTGTTGCCAGAACAAAGTAGACAAACAGAACTTAGACTCTTACTCAAGGAGACAAATTGCTTTAAAAATGGCCACCAGGCACCTGGGATTTGAAGTGAACAGAGAAGAACAGATTGTTGAAACCATCTTGTGATCACATGTCATAGGGTTTAGTTGTGTCCCCACCCAAATCTCATTTTGAACTGTAGCTCCCATAATTCCCACATATCGTGGGAGGGATGCAGTGGGAGGTCATTAAATTATGGGGTTGGGTCTTTTCCATGCTGTTCTTATCATAGTGAGACTATCATGAGAGCTGATGATTTTTTAAAGGGGAGAGCATATGCTCTCTTGCCTGCTGCCATGTGAAATGTGTCTTTGCTTCTCCTTTGCCTTCCGCCATAATTCTGAGGCCTCTCCAGCAATGTGGAACTGTGAGTTCATTAAACCTCTTTCTGTTATAAATAACTCAGTCTCAGGTATGTCTTTATAAGCAGGGTGAGAACAGACTAATACAGTAAATTGGTACTAGTAGACTGGGACACTGCTGTAAATATACCCTAAAATATGGAAGCAATTTTGGAACTAGGTAACAGGCAAAGATTGGAAGACTTTGAGGGGCTCAGAAGAAGACAAGGACATGTAGGAAAGCTTGGAGCTTCCTGGAGACTTGTTGAATGATTTTGACCAAATGCATAGTGATATGGACAATAAATTCCAGGCTGAGGTGATCTCAGATGGAGATGAGGAGCTTGTTGGGAACTGAAATAAAGGTGACTCTTGCTATGTTTTAGCAAAGACTCTGGTGGCATTTTTCCCCTGTCCTAGAGATTTGTGGAACTTTGAACTCGAGAGAGATAATTTAGGGCATCTGGCAGAAGAAATTTCTAAGCAGCAAAGAACTCAAGATTTGACTTGCATGCTGCTAAAAGCATTCAGTTTTGTGTATTCACAAAGATAAGGTTTGGAATTGGAACTAATGCTTGAAGTACAGCATAAAAGTTTGGGAAATTTTCAGCCTGATGATGTGATAGAAAAGAGAAACTTATTTTCTGAGGAGAAATTCAGGCTGGTTGCAGAAATTTGCATAAGTACTGAGGAGTCAAACGTTAATTGCCAAGACAATGGGGAAAATATCTCCAGGGCATATCAGAGGTCTTCACAGCAGCCCCTCCCATCACAGGCCTTGGAGGCCTAGGAGGAAAAAATGGTTTCCTGGGCAGGGTACATGGCCCCCTGCTGTGTGCAGTATTCGGGACTTGATGCCCTATGTCCCAGCCGTGGCTAAAAGGGGCCAAAGTAAAGTTCAGGTGATTGCTTCAGAGGGTTCAAGCCCCAGGCTTTGATGGCTTACAAGTGGTGTTGGGGATGTGGGTGCACAGAAGTCAATAATTGCGGTTTGGGAGCCCCTGCCTATATTTCAGAGGATGTATGGAAATACCTAGATATCCAGGCAGAGGTGTGCTGCAGGGGCAGAGCCCTCATGGAGAACCTCTACTAGCACAGTGCAAAAGGAAATGTGGGGTGGGAACCCCCACAAAGAGTTCTAGTCAAGCTATGAGAAGAGAGTTACCATCCTCTAGACCCCAAACTGGTAGTTGCATTGACAGCTTGTACCTTGTGCCTGGAAAAGTTGTAGACACTCAATGCTAGTCCCTGAAAGTAACCAGGAGGTGGCCATATCCTGCAAAGCCACAGGGGCGGAGCTGCCTAAGACCATGGAAATCCACCTCTTGCATAGGTGTGACCTGGATGTGAGACATGGAGTCAAAGGAGATCATTTTGGAGGTTTAAGATTTGACTACACCATTGGATTTTGGACTTGCATGGGGCCTGTTACCCCTTTGCTTTGGCCAATTTCTCCCATTTGAAATGGGTGTATTTATTCAATGCTTGTAACCCCATTGTATCTAGAAAGCAAATAACTTGCTTTTGAATTTACAGGCTCATAGGTGGAAGGGACTTGCCTTGTCTTTGATGAAACTTTGGACTGTGGACTTTTGAGTTAATGCTGAAATGAGTAAGGACTTTGGGAGACTCTTGGGACGGCATGATTGGTTTTGAAATGTGAGGACATGAGATTTGGGAGGCGCCAGGGGCAGAATGATATGGTTGGCTGTGTCCTTACCCAAATCTCATCTTGAATTGTAGCTCCCATAATTTCCACAAGTTGTGGGAGGGATTCAGTGGGAGGTAATTGAATCATGGGGGCAGGTCTTTCCCATCCTGTTCTCTTGATAGTGAATAAGTCTCATGACGTCTGATGGTTAATTAAAGGGCAGTTCTCCTGCACACGCTATCTTGCGTTCTGTCATGTAAGACATGACCTTGCTTCTCCTTCACCTTCTACCATGAATGTGAGGCCTCCCCAGCCATGTGGAACCATGAGTCCATTAAACTCTTTCCTTTAACAATTATCCAGTCTTGGGTATGTCTTTATTAGCAGCGTGAGTATTTTTATACATAAAAATGTTTATTTATTGTTTACTTTTCTGTCTTCTTCCATTAGAGGATTAGAGGGCTAGCCATCAGGGACAGAGATTTCATCTTAATCATGTCTGCATCCATGGCATATAGACACATCAATGGCACATGATAGACAATTGGTAAACTGTTCAGAGGTTACTTGGGGATTTTCTTCCTATCACTCCAAAATAAGGCCTATAGATTTGATGACACCAGATTATTAAAATAAAGCAATAATATATTCATAGAATGAGCTAGACATAAAAATTGGTTTTGAACTCTGAAACGTGTAATGAAGGAAAAAAAATTCAGGAAAGGTTATTTGATTATGTTGACACTTTAAGATAGACTTTATAATTTAGAGCAGTTTTAGGTTCATGGCAAAATTGAGTGGATATTGCAGAGCATGCCCATATACCATCTTTCCCCTGTAAACTATCCCCTGTCATCACCCTGCATGAGATGCCACAACTGATGAACCTACATTGACACATCTTTATTACCCAAAGTTCATAGTTACCACTTGGGTTCACTCTTGGTGTATATTCTAGGGGTTTTGACTGATGTGTGATGACATATATTCACCACTATACTATCATACAGAATAGTTTCACTGCCCTAAATGTCCTCTGTGCTCCACCAATCGTTCGGTCTCTTCCAACCATTGGCAACCATTGATCTTTTTGTTGTTTTCATATTTTGCCTTTTCCAGAATGCCATAGTGTGCCACATAGCCTTTGTAGATTGACTTCTTTCACTTAGTAGTATGCATTTGAGTTTCCTCCATGTCTTTTTATGACTTGAGAGCTCACTTCTGCTTAATAGTTCCTTGTGTGGATGTACTACAGTTTATCCATTTACCTGCTAAAGGACATCTTGTTTACTCTCAAGTCTTGACAATGATGATCAAATCTTCTATAAATATCTGTGTACAGGTTTTGTGCAAATGTAAATGTTCATCTCTTTGGGTACATACCCAGGAGCACACTTGCTGGACTGTATGACAAGAGTATGCTTATTTTTGTAAGAAACTGCCAAATTGTCCCAAAGTGGCTCTACTGTTTTGCATTCCCGCCAGCAATGAGTAAGTCTCTGCTGATCTGCATACTCACTAGCATTCAGTGTTGTCAGTGTTTTGGATTTTGGCTATTCTAAACGAGTGTCTAGTGGTATCACATTGTTTTAATTTTCAATTTCTAAGGACATATGACATTGAGCATATTTTCATATGATTATTTGTCATCTGCATAACTTCTTTGGTGAGATGTTAGTGCAGGTCTTTTGCCCATCTTTTGTTTTCTTATTTTTGAGTTTTATTTTTTTGGTATATTTTGGATAACTATTCTTTACCAGAAATATATTTCACAAATATTTTCTTTCAGCCTATCACTTGTCTTCTCATTCTCTTCACGGTGTCTTTCACCTAGCAGTTTTTAATTTTAGTGAAGTCTAGTTGAAGTCATATGTTACTTAACAATGGGGTATGTCCTGAGAAATGCGTCATTAGGTGATTCTTTCATTGTGCTCCTGGGCTACAAACCTATGCAGCATGTTACTGTACTGTAGGCAATTGGGATGCAAGGGTAAGTATTTATGTATGTAAACATATGTAAACATAGAAAAGATACAGTACAAATACTGTATAAAAGACAAAAGCTGGTACACTTATGTAGGGCACATGCCATGAATGGCGCTTGCAGGATGGAAGTTGCTCTGGGGGAGTCAGTGAGTGAGTGGTGAGTGAATATGAAGGCCTAGAACAATCCTGTACTCTACTGTACACTTTACAAAACACTGTAGACTTAGGCTACACTAAATTTATAAAGCACTGTTCTGTCTCCAGTAATGATTAAACTAAGCCTACTATAAAGTTTTTACTTTATAAGCTTTAATTTTTTTTTTAACTTTTTTGGTTCTTTTGTAATCACACTAGCTTAAAAGACAAACATTGTACAACTGTACAAAGATATTTTCTCTCTTTATCTCCCTATTCTATATACTTTTCTATTTTTAAATTTAAATTTTTTTTCCATGTAATACTTTTCATTAATAACTAAGAAACAAACACATTTGTCTAGGCCTGCATAGGGTCGGGATCATCAATATTACCATCTTCCACCTCCGTATCTTGTAGGGTCGGGATCATCAATATTACCGTCTTCCCTCTCCATATCGTGTCCCAGTAGAACGTCTTTGGGGCAGTAGCACCCACAGAGCTGTCATCTCCTATGACAACGATGCCTTCTTCTGGAATACATTTTGAAGGACCTGCCTGAGGCAGATTTACAGTTTATTTTGAAAAAATAAATAAGCAGATGGAGTAACTCTAAGGTAGTGATGAAAAGATAATAAGTATATGTCAGTAACACAGTCATTTATTATCATTATCAAGTATTATGTACTATACATAGCTGTGTGTGCGAGACTTTTATACACTGGCAGTACAGTAGGTTTGTTTACATCAGCATAACCACAGACATGTGACTAAGGCGTTGCGTAATGACCTTGCTACGGTGATGACATCACTAGGCCATAGGAATTTGTCAGTTCCATTGTAATCTTATGGGACCACTAGTGCACATGTGGTCCACCAAGGACTGAAATATTGTTATGTGGTGCATGACTGTATTTAAGATGTTAAGCAGTAGAATACCTGTGTGAAATTGAAGAGAACAAAATTTTAACTTTTTTGTTTACTCTCTTAAAAGAAAAACTTTAGAGGAAACAAATTTAACAGAATCTCTTTAAACAGAGAACAGCTCATGAACTGGGGAGCAGTCAAAGCTGCAGAGGTCAGAGTGCTCTGCTAGTGTGCGAGCCGTGAGCTTTCAGAGGCTGAATGTGGAAGCAGAGTTAAGCCATTTCCTGATTGCCTACTGTAGGTGTTTGCCTTATTTGAGCATAACATGATGGTAGGTCCCTAGTTCCACCACAAACCTGGTGGCTGGCTGTTTGTGATTGACTGGGTCTAGATGTTTCTTTCTTTCTTTTTTTTTTTTTTTTCCTTTTTTAGAGTCAGTTATTAAAAAATACCTGCAAGCTAAGTTTCAGTTTGCTTACATAAGCGCTCTGGCTACAGAGGAAACCTCAGGCCAAGGGCCTCCTCTTATTTGCTTTAATAACTCTATATTCTCGAAATAAATTTTTGGGTTTCGTGTTCTTCTAAGTGATCCTGCAATAGTAGACAATGGTAGACACGCGCATTGCCATGAAGAGAAGTTTTTTTTAGTATTTTGCGTTATTATGTTTAACTTCATTCGTTTTTGTTACAGTTGCTTATGGTGTAGATGTTTGCCGACCCCCACTGTGTAGCAGTCCTATGGAATCATTTTGATGTGCTTTCACTTTGGTTTTAATGCATGCGATTGTAAAAGGATCTACAGATTAAAAGCAAAATTCAAAACAAATGCCATGCTCTTTAGTACAAGCAACATAAGGCATTTAAGGTCAGTGTTTGAAATTCCCAGGCAAACTACCTTGTTCCTAGTCTGCACTTACAAGTACTTGTTTTCTAGCATCTCAGGAACAATCTATTTCTTGATGCAAACATTTTTTTCCAATTTGTATTATACTGGTGTCTTCTTATAAGTACAAATGGAGTAGTTAGAGTTTTATTCAAGATATGCTCACACTCTTGGCCATGAAGGGAGGCCCGCCAAGGATCATGGTTGTTCTATCATTTATGAAGGTGATAGAGCCTTTCTCAAACTGGAAGAAAAGGGTTGAAAGTCCTTACTTTCCTTACTATAAAGTCCTTACTATAAAGCATTGCCTGGGTCCAAGAATCTAGTAGTACTTTGAAAGTATTCAGGTAGATTATTTCAAAACAGTGATGAATAAAATTCAACTTTTCAGTATAGTAGGTTATTTTTTTTCAAATCCTTGATTTTTTAAAGTGAGCTTTTAGTGGATCAATGTAATGAAAGTGTTGAAAGGAGTCACACCAGATTCATTAGCTTTGTAAGTCACTTTAACATTTGTTTATTTTAGGTGAAGTCTTGTGCTGCTTTAAGTATCATTTCACATTGAACATTCCAGGAATCTGTTATCTTCTAACCTAGAACGTGGGTGAAAGAGCAGTTTAGGTGAACGGCAAAGAATAGTGATTAATAAAAAGGCCTTATAGGCAAGTATAAAGACCTGTCTTCCTCATCTTCTATCTTTTTGCACAGTCACATCTACCTTTTTCTGGTCCCACATGTTTTCTGTGAGCACAAAGTGATGTAAGGCAGGGAGGTAAGGGCAGCTGTCCTGGGCCTTTCAATGAATTCCATTTCTCTGGGGTTCACCAAGCCCAAGGTGAAATGGAATGTAAGCAGGATAGAGGAGCAAGAGGTACAAGAGCTGGCAGGTTCATCCCCTCGGTAAGGGACTTTGGGCCCATGGATACTGAGAGCTGTTCACTCTACCTGGGGCCCTGGAGGTAATGGGACTCGTTCCTGCTCCCATGGAGCTCATTTCAGTGGGAGAAATGAACTGTTCAAGAACTGATTTGAATCTGGATAGATGGTAGTTAGAGCTGCAACTGAGATACACACAGGGCATCAAAAAACTCTGAATTTCTTTCTGTCATCTTTTAAGTCTCAGAAACAAGGACATAATTTCATGAGATTCAAGATGGCATTGGACAAATCCTCCTTATTTTACAGTTAAAGCTGAAGTTGAGAGATTGAAGTGATTTCACCAAGGTTACGTGGATAATTAATGGCTGAGCCAAAACATAAAGGCCAGTGTTGTTGAAATGGTCAGTGGTCACACTTAAGCCGAATGAAGCAAAGTTTTTGAAAAATTAGAGCCCGTGAAATCAGCTTACACTAAGATGACCTGTGTCTTAGCTGTGTGTGAATATTTGCCTGTTGACTATTTATTATCCGCTCTTGCAGAACACAAAATACCTTAAGGTGTCTTACTAAAGAGAATTGGGTTCTATCCCCAATCAAATGTTCTTCAGTTGTGCCCCCTCTCCTAGGACTTATAATTCATGCCTGGGAGTGCTTGGTAATACAGATTTGACAAGCCGGCAGCTAATGGAATGAGGTGCTTCAGGAGCCTGAGGTAGGAGATATTCTCCTCCTTCCACAGTGGAGGCCAGGACAACGCTCCCGGGAAGGAAAGAGAACACTCTGCTCCTGAATGTGTTCTTATTATAGAAGCCTTCTATTTGGAAGTGGTATTTTTATTTCGTAGCTAGGATGATCAAAGAAAATAAAATAGGTGGTGTTAAAAACACATTTACAAAAATAAATAGAATTTTAAGTCAGTTTACTCAGATTTCTTCAAGGACTACTAATAAAACCATAGCTTTTATTTCTAATGCTCTTAATTTGTGCAATGGGAAAGCCAAAAACACCGACATGCCTGCCCGCTGTGGCAAATGTCCTATTCTTTCTATGACCGATGGACATTGAACCATGGGGATGAGGATGGAGCTGTTGATTGTCAACAAATATTTATGGAAGGTGTGAGACTTTCTAGATGTTGCTGTAAGCATTGTGGGTACAGAAAACCCTTAAAAGGACCATGTCCTCAGCACTTACTACCCAGTTGAATAGAAAAGACACCAAATACAGACAGAAATTCGTAATAAACATCTGGAGTTCAAATCTGCAGAGAGCTATAATGGTGCCACTACACTCTAGCTTGGGCCATCTCAAAAAAAAAAAAAATTAAGTATCCAAAGAGAATAGGTGGAGTTAGTGAGAGTTAGAGGAGCCTGGCTCCTGGGTGAGGGGAAAAATTAGGGGACAGTTCCTGGAGGAGAGCCGGGCTGGGGTGAACTGAAACACACATGAATTTTAGTGATTACTGAGAAAGGTAATGGAGCTCCTGGTACTCTCAAGGAAAGGGCGGGGGATCCGCAGATGATCAAAGGAGTGGACAGGGGGCTGAGAGCTTTCAGGCTATTTCGGGTCTCATCTGGGCTAAGCCAGCGTCCACAGGGCTGGGGCGACCCACACAAAGCCGGTCACTCACCTGTGCCTATGGTGGACTTTGCTAGTGGTGTCCACGGCATTTTACGGACTAAGAAAAACTATTCATGGTGGCTCACAGTAGTCTACTGTTGAAGGGCAGAAACACCCTCCCCAGGTAAACACAACTTCAGGTTCCCTTGAGTATGCTTTTCCCGAGATCTGATTTTTCCTTGTGTTCTGCAACGTCATGTGGACATCAGCAGCTAACGTACATGAGAGATCTCTCTGTCATCTCACGCCTTGTTTGGAGGCCTGGAACTGCAATGGTGGGGTCTCTGCTCTCCAGCAGCCCCTGGCACACTTGCCAATCTCCTTTGGTGGGCTTTCTTCCTCTGCCTCCTCTTAAATGCAGCTGTTCCTTGTGCGGTCCTCCAGGATCCTTTCTTTAAACACTCTCCCATGCGGCCTCTTCTACTCACGTGCCATCAGTTAACAATCTTGCAGAGATTCCCCAAATAGCCATTCTAGCCCCAGACTCTGCTGAGCTCTGGCCAGCAGTCTCCAACCCCCTCCTAACCTGCTCCTTTCTTAGATGGGCCACTCCTCTGTGAGTAGCCCCCTGCCCCCATGCCTGGTCCACCGACAGCCAAGCGAGGCCTCCTGCTCAGTGCCTTCCTCTTCCCTTTTCTGCACCCTCCACCCCTGTTCAATTCCAACCTGTCACTCCTCCATCCTACTCTCTCCTCTGCCCCGCCTGCCTCGCGGTTGTCTGGTTCAGGTGCAGATCATCTCTCTCCTGGGTTATTCCCAGCGGCTCCTGCTGGACTCCCTGCTACCAGTTTCGTTCTTTCCAATGCAGTCCTCTCATTGTCAACAAAAGTAAACTTTCTATAAAGGCAAGCCCGATCATGCTCCCTCCCTGCCTAATGCTTCAGTGGCTGCCTACTGCCCTTAGGAAGCAGCCCCACCTGGCTCGGAAGACCTTTGTCGACCTGCTGGTGCTCCCCAACCCCTGGGCCCGCCTTCCGCAAATCACTGACTGCTGCATTGCTCCCTGCCGTGGAGACCCTGGACTGCTCTGGCAGTGGGGCCCTCCCAGGTCTCTGTGACTGATGAACTGCACGCAACGTGTTTCTCTCCTTGATGGACTTCTCTCCATTTGGGCCACAGCAGAGCCTTTCCTAACCTTCTGGACTAGGGTAGCTGGTTGGCTCAGGGGTTGCTCGAGGCTGACATTGCCCCTGCAGGACTGCCTGTCTCGTGTCTCTTTTACCCAATAGGGCACGGGTTCTGGGAAGCCAGAGTCTGAGTCTGGTTTTAGTTTTGTTTTTTCCTTTTCTCATCTGTATCTGCAAGGTGTAGATAAATTAGGAATAGTAAATTAGAGTCTGGATTTGAATCCAGGTCCATTTGATTCTCAATTTGTGTTTGCTCTACCACAGTCCTGTTTTGCCTAAGTTAACTTCACATTAATTGGAAAAGTGAAGATTTTTTTTTTTTTTCTGAATACTATCCAGAAGGGACACTAATTGTCCTTTATAGATTTCCCCCCCCAGTTGTTCTGCTTGTAGACTTTAGCTAATACAGCTCTACTTTGTTTCCTTTCCTTTTGCTCTTCCTTTTGCCTTTCCTTCTCCCCTCCCCTCCCCTCCCCTCCCCTCCCTTCCCCTCTTCTCCCCTCCCCGCCCCTTCCCTTCCCTTGTGTGTGGGGTAGGTATATGCTGTAGAAATGAATTCTCGAGGCCATCTTACATCCCCACATGTGAGCACCTAATCTCAGCTGTACTACCTGAGACCCCTTGAGTGCCAATCCTAGTCATACAGACAGGAAACAGGGGAGTACTGGGTAGAAGAAGGCAGTTCCATGGCAAAGGCCCCACCCTCAAGCCTGGAAATCCGTGGCCCCAAATGAGAACAGGCACTCCTATTTTTGTTCCCAAAAGTTGCCTTTTGGCCTGCCATGTCCCTATTCTGTACTCATATAAACCCCAAGTCCCAGGCTCCATGAGGGGACAAACAGAAGAGCAGAAGAATGGCAGAACAGTGCAGCAGAGAGAAGAGAAGGAGCATCTGAATTCTGAGAGGAGTTTGGCTGGGGACAGTTGGAGAGAAGATTGGCTGCTGGGCAGCCAAACTCTGGGGGAAGATCATCTTCCCACTCCATCCCCTTTCCAGCTCCCCATTCATCCCAATGAGACCTACCTCCACCACTCAAATAAAAACCCCACGTTCATCCCTGAGTCTGTGTGAGACCTGATTCTTCCTGGATGCCAAACAAGGACCCAGGTACCAAGAGGGCACTGAGCTGATTAACATGTAAGCCGTCTGTGGACTGCAAAGCTAAAAGAATGCACTGTAACACCTGCCCACTTGGAATTCAGGAGTCGCAGGCTCCCACCCATGGAAGCTGCTGTGGAGTCAGAGGCCAGGGGCTCTCGCCCTGGCTCCTACAACTGCCCATCTGTGTGGTCCCTGTCCCATAAGGGGTTGGAGTGAGCACCGTGACTGAAAAGACAAACCACACCCCTGTTGCACGTCCTGCAAGTTGGGTCAGGGGATTCTCCTGTTTCGTTAGCCCCCCTTGCTTCCCCTTTTCCTCTCCAAAGTTGAAAGAAATAATCATGAACCAGGGAAAGCTCAGCAGACCGCAGGCACCAGTGTGCATTGGTGAGAAAGGAACTGCTCGCAGAAGGATGAAGGCGGTCCATAGAACAGCTGCAGCAGATTATCAAAAAGTTCAGATCTCCTTCAGGAAGTTAGGGTTAAACACTATCTCTGGTACTGAAGAAGTGACTATGTTTACAAACCACTGAACAGCAATCCACTTTAGCGACCCTAAAGGTCAGGTGTCTCTGGGAACACTTTCACATGACAGGCCACGCTGGGACAAAGCTGCTGAAGGAAGTGCTACCAGCATTGAAAACCAGCTTGGTGCAGACAGTCTGACTAGTTTAAGGAGACTGGCTACAGCTCTGCCAAACTATCTGTGGATGGAAAAGGACCACTTGCTTCTGGAGAGGATGATGATGATGATAATGAAGTTTCTGATCTAGTGGAGGATTTTGATGAGGCTTCCGAGAATGAGATGAACTGAATTGAGTCAACTTCTAAAGAAAATGGAAGTTGCAGAAGTTACTGGGACCTGCTATTTTGTATTACAACTGCTTTTCAAAATTGTTTTGTTTGTGGATCTCATAAAATCTAGATCTAATATTTTTAAGGCCAAGTCCCTTAGATACTGTGGCTGTTTTTAGTTTTTGCTTATACACAATTCATTCTTTGCAGCTAATTAAGCTGAAGAAACCTGGGAATAAAGTTTGAAACAAAGATTAATAAAGCTCTTTGTCTAATTAAAAAAAAAGAAGTGAGTTCTTGAGTGTGAAGCGTGTTTTAGCTTTCGTGGTTCTTGCTCGTTTTCAGTGCCAGCCTCACTTTCGTCCATCCCTGATTCTGGGGTGCTGGACTGCCCTTTGAAGGTTGTCTGCAGGTTGAAGCTCAATCTGGAGCGTAAGCTCTGAGTCTTGGGGTTCAGCAAGGGAGCTCTGAGGGCTCCTTCTCCGGCTCTGCAGCCTCTGAGACAGTGTTTCCGCTCCGTCCCTGGCACTACCCAGAAGAGCCACAGATATCCTGGGGCCGTGGTGGGACAGCTTTGGGAGGAAAATGAGATTTTCCTTGCATGTGAGGGAGCGTCTGTGTCAGCCTGCAGAGTTCCCTTTGTTGTACCTGAAGTAGTGAACACTGCTCTTATCTTGCCTTCGTGGGCCGAGGCAGAAACCTGTACGGGGCCAGCAGGGAGCTGGCAGCAAGAGGGAAAAGCACTGTGAGCACTAGCCGACTGCGTGCATATGCTCTTTATTCTGCTGTAAAGGTGATGGTGTTGGTCCCCCAGATGAAGAAGTGAATATGTTTCACTTCTTCATCTGGGGGACCAACACCATCACCTTTACACCTTTCACTTTCACCAAAATATCCAGCTAGAAAGTGAGAAACATACCCAATTTTCAAGAGTCGATTAAATGCATGTCACTTGAATTTAGGGATTATTCAAGTGAGACTTCATCTATATGCTGCTCATAAAATACCCAGAATACTTACAGAATGGACAGTACATTACTTTTAAAATTTTGGTTAACAAAAACAAAAAAAAAAGTATAAATTCTCAAAAAAGTACATACTTATTCACATGCAACTCATACAAATAACACCACGATTATGCCAATGAGCCTAATTTATAAATAGTATCTATTTACAAATAACAGCTGACTCATGAAGTAGGAAGTTGGAAAAGTAAAAATGAATGAAACCCCTTCCAAAAATATTTTCAAAGTGTCATAAAAAATTGCTGAGTATTAAACATAGCTTTTAAAAAAAAGAAAACAGTTCAGACAGAGAGAATACAACGTCATACAAGTTGTTTTTAAAGAACAATTTGCTTCTGTATAAAACTTCCCCAAGCTCAGGAAGTCTGAGTTTTTAACACAAAGGACAAGTCCAGGATCATGGTGAGTTGAATACATCCAGCTTTTAAAGTACAAAGTCAGTGGAGGAGCTTGTGCAGATGACCAGCGTGAGTGTACCCTGGCACATCACAGAGGTGGCAAGAGACGGCCCTCGGGGCCATGCGAGTTGTCGCAGTGGACATTGTGGAACAAGGTACTTCCATCAGCTGTGTCCGTCTTTGAGTTTTATAGCACAGGGAAAGAGATGTCACAGCATACTTTTCAAAAGAATTCTATGAAAACTATAAATGAAGCCAATGTGACTAGCAAGCAAGCAGAAGTTTGCCTTTTTAGGGCAATATATGAAAACGCAGTTGGAGGCAAACTATGAAGTTTGAGCCATGGTTGATGTTTCCTGGTTCGCTTTGGAAGGCTACTGTCTTTACTGAGAAGAAAACCAAAAAGATGAATGCTGGAAAATGTGTGCGTAATTGAATTACAGGTAACTTCTACTTTTTTCACCCAACCTCCAGTGCAGCCAAAGACATTGGTGCTCCCGACCCTTGTCACTCACTAAAGGGTGGACAGCCTCCCTGCTGGGTCCAGGGCTAAAGATGGCAGTCCCACACAATTGCCCAGCTCCTCCACCCCAGACCCTGGTCCCAACATGGAAGGTGGGCTCCTTTCTTCCAGACTGCTAAGGCTGCCTGTGGTTGAGGTGTTGGGGTCTGCTTGGGACAGTCAATCCCAGGCCTTGCTTTCCTCCCTGTGTCCTTGCCTATGCTCCTGTCCCTTCAACCAGGCCTGCCTCCTAAGGCAGCTGTATCAAAGGAAAGCCATTTAAGAGAAGTGGTGACTGCTCTCTGCTTCTCTTGCTTAGAGAAGAATTTAGCAGTAGTTGTAACAATTAAAAAAAAATCTTCTAGCTTATTTGCTGAAAGGACAACAGTTTAAAAGAAAACGTTCACTATGACTCTCACTTTGCTTTTAGGTGACAGTAAGTTTTTGGAACCCCCAACCCCCTTGTGATTAGCAAGGGAGTGGAGCTGACTCTGGCAATGGCTCGCCCAGCATCCATTCTCCTTCCCTTTTTCCAGGAGAACCCTTCAAGGCAACATTGCCTGACCACAAATAGTCATCTTCTCTCCTTCTGCTGCTGCTGCTGCAGAGGCCTGAAAGGTCTGGCCAGTGAGGCCTATCCTGGCCCCACTCATGGCACTATTTCCTCTTCCCTGAGCCTCTCCTCTGAATCCAGCTGGTCATGCACAAGCACTGATTATGCAGGGGCAACCTGGCAGCTTGCCCGGCTTCCAGCCCAGGTCATGGCTTTCATTTTCTGCTGGGATGCTTCTCGGATCCTGCACCATGGCAAGCCGACACTAGGGACATGGGATGTTAGCACTCATGCAGCACCTGTGACTGACTGCGGATGGCCGCAACAGACAGATGTGTCCCCTTTTCTCCGCCAGCTCTAAGTTCTGAGATGCATTTGGACGACTCCGCAGAAGTTCTTTTGCAAGTCATCTATGGTGCTGGCCAGCTGGAAAATGTGTCCTTAGATTGGTTTTTCGCTCTTTCCAGCGTTCTTCATTCCTCACACCTGCTCCCTGGGATCACACTCCCAGATAAACTCCCTGCAGCTGTCTTTATCTCAAGCTCTGCTTTCAGGGAAACTCTGCTGTTACAAGTTGTCTGTATGAGCCGGAATCAAGGGCACCTTTTTAAAAGGGAGAGACAGATAAAGTTGGCAAGTCTCTTCTTTTTCATTCCCACTGGTAAAGACAAGTCATTTTGTCACGATGAGTGTGAAGACCATATGCTAAGGATAATAAAGCACAAAGGTTTTCCCCGTTGACACTCCCAAGCGACTGCAGCCACCTTGACAGCCTCCTCTGGTCTAGTATGGTGCAAATAGCTCATCGGTTTGGGCCTGATTAGGATTTTCTGTTATTTGCAGCCCAAACCATTCCTGATAGGGTAAAACAAAAAACAACAACCAAAGAGTACTTGGATTTACAAATCTTAGGGTAGGGATTAGAATCTTGCCTTTTGAAAATTCCTGCATCTCTTCTTCTTGCTCGCTGGAGGGGGGGCGGAGGGAGTCTTCTCTGCTCTTCCTGACAATTACAGCAGCTACAGGTGCAATCGTTTTCCACCTGCCTTTGGGGATGCCTGGTGTAGGTTCACTGCTGCTGCTGTTTTCTTCTATCATCTTTTACTTTCCCATATTATCGTTTACCTTCTGAAATATGAATTAGATACACAAAAAGTAATCTGGAGAAAATCATGGCACACATTTGGAATTCCTACCCCGTTATGCTTACAGTTTCTAAAATGTATTTTATCTCTCACAGGGCCTTTTCCTCACTAAAGGCACATTTGGTTTTCATTGGTTCAGACTTGTTTCACAGCAAGAATGCAGTAGTTTACAAAAATACATAGCATAAAGTGAAATTAGTTAAGTACACCTCACTTCAACTAGCTTGATGGGAAGTTAATCTCATTCCGTGGAATCAGGATGAGGAAAAGGAGAATGTATGCATTGTGCACTTGAGCATTTGAATACTTGATTGTTCCGGGATTTTTGTCTTTTTGAAGGTGTAGCAAGGTGGCCAGAACTACAATGTCCCCGAGGCACAGCTGTCAAGAAATATCTACCAAAAGAGAATTGCTTCATTAAACATAGATCTTTCCTTTGTTCATTAGGATCTTGCCAGATGGGAATTCAGTGTTTTGAAAGCAGGCACGCAGGTGGAATTTTGTTTCTGACATTGATGAATGACTGAATCTCTCCATGGAGTTTCACTATGGGGTGTCAGTGAGTGTCAGTTGAGGGCGTGACTATAACTTTTCATGAGAGATCTGTAGGTGTCAAGCCGGTCTATGGCTGAGCAATCACAGTACAGCATCTGCTTCTATAAGTCAAAAGGGGAGAGGTAAACTCTTGAATTTAAATTTGCATATTGTAAGATTCTTCCAAGTTGACTAAACGGCATTTAAAAAAAAGAAACAAAACTCCTGTTGAAGTTTCAGGTACTGTCACTTACTGTGCCTGACAAGAAACAAAGGCAGCACAGATAAAACACTCAGTTGTAGTCAGAAGAACCAATAGTCAAAGCAATGAAGTCTGCCCAGCCTCAGGTTACTGTACCTCCTGAGTCAGCTGACACCTGGTACCTCTGCACCATTAACTTGACTAGAAACCCTGCCCTGTAGTCATGAGGATCTTTGGAAGGTGAATAGACTAGTTCTAGTGTAGCATTTGCAGAGCTCCTCACATGGCAGGTGCTGGGCTATTTTGTTATGTTCTGCTGCAGGAAGTCAGTGAGGTGCTTGTTTATGTAGTTGGAGAAGCTAAGAATCATAGAAGTCAATACTTTCCTCAATCGCTTACCTAGTAAATGGCATGATTGATATTCAAACCTAAAGTGTCTGACTCAAAAGCCATTTTTTTTTCATTATTCTCTACTGCTTAGTGTGGTGATTAAAATTGTGTTTGGTGGAGTCAGTGGGAGTTCAAGTCTTTGCTTTGCTGATGACTAGCCATGTCTTTCTGCAACTAACTCAGTCTCTCACCTCTTCTGTTTTGCCATTCAAAAGCAGCTATATCTTATCAGGCTTTTGATTTGCATTTTCCTGATGATCAGTGATGTTGAGCATCTTTTCATATTCTTTTTGGCACTTTGTATGTCTTCTTTGGAGAAATGCCTATTTGAGTCCTTCACTTATTTCTGAATTGGGTTGCTTGTCTTCTGTTGTTGAGTTGTCAGAGTTTTAAAAGATGCTTTGGATATTAATCCCTTATCAGATATATACTACATTTAAGATGTATCTTTTAGGTAACAATGGAGGCCTTTTAAAGAGCTGAGGAAAATGGCAAAAAGTATTGGCAATAATGCCGCTCTCACCATATTCCCCATAGTGGAAGCTGATGAGGGGTTTTCATTTTGCTGCTGGAGAGGTTGGCCATGCTCTCTTTATGGCACTTACGATTTATTCTTTGGTAGAAGGAAGCATATTAATAACTCAGTAATGTTGTCTTTGTTTCCTTGAAAAAAAACAATTGCAGCTTTTGAATTTGTTGAGTGGGAATGCAGAGGATAATACCAAAGCAAAAAGGTGTCTGATTGGAAAGGTGTTTTCATTTGTCCGTTCAGGAGATTTGTTTTACCTTACAAAATGGTGCAATGGAACAAATACCTATGTTACTCTTTTTCTTCCCCTCTTGTCATTTCTTTTCCCTTTGGACTATTATCTTCTCTGAACTGTTCTCTGTGTGAAAATGTTATATCTTCCTGATTTTCAAATGCTTTCAGAATAGCAACAGGTGATAGGAGATCAATTTTTAACAATCTCAATATTTAAACATTTTCCACAATATTATACCCCCAAATCTTTTTTTCCTCCGTTGAGCCTTTAAAAAAAAAAGGCACAGACAGCTTCCCAGAATGACTGACATATCTGTTTGCTCTAGATGTATTTATATGGCCAATAGTGTGGTGGTAATAGAATGCGATTCCTCAGCACTGTAAAATGAAGATGGTGGATAATAGGGCTGCAATATTACTAAATCAGCGAAATGAGGTCTTGAATTCATTGAAGTGCAAAGTAGCCAACGATAAGTCATCCTTCCACGCAGCAGAAGAGAGAATCTGGGTGCACAGAGTATGGGCATATTTGTTAAAAATATGAGGCCTAGAGGATAACATTATGCATAATGTGGCCAATTTATGCTATAATCATTAGGGTGACTTAATTTTACTTGTTACAATATTCTAACCTTAAAAAGGAGTTGAACTCAATGTACTATCCATTTTGAATGGCTTTACAAAGCATTTCAGGGTGATAAAAATTACTGGCTCTTGTTATTGTGTACAATTGTCTACATTTGAAAACTCCAAAAAACAACTTATGCTTTTATTATGTGTTTTTTTCAAACATAAATGTGTAGAGAATTAAAGTGATATGGAGGAAAGGTAAGATTGTCAGGTTTTGTTTTTTTTGGTAGTTTACTTTTATTTCAATAAAACAAGTGACTATTTTGCTTGGATCTAACATCTATTATCTTTTGAGAATACATTTCAACCCTAATTGAGATTAAAGGTCTATAATAGTAAATCAGATTTGGCTAATCAGCTCTTCTTACACTACAAATGATTCCTTAAAAAAATGCATCTGTCTTCATGGTAAGCACTTTATTTCTTCATTGATTTTTTTTCTACTTGGATGACAAAAGGATAAAGCTTGTTTTGACTAACGAAGTCTTTTAGAGTATTAATTTACTCTTAATGAATTTTTTGTGGTTAAATGATTGGCCCTTAATATACAAAGGCCTTTGGTTTTATCTTCAGATTAGTTGATAGAAACTGGCTTAAAGAGGTGTGAGAACGATGCTGGCCAGCCTTGCCTACTCAACTGGGGTGGGTGACAGAAAGCTCTGTTTCTGGGTGATGGGTGAAGGTATTTCATTTCATTGTCAAGTGTCCTTGTTCGAATGCCAAATTATATAATCATTCTACATTTAGCCAGCTGCTGCTTCTGATAAGACTGCGTAGGAATTTAAATTTCCTTTATTTAAAAAAAGACAGGCATATCAAACCTGAGATAAGGAATGCCTTGTGGTGCTACCTATTTCAGGTGAAACTTTCTATGTATTTAGCCTTAGGGCAGCTATGTCTTTGCACAGCAGCAAGCCGATATTACAAATACTTCCTAAAGTTCAAGTTTATCTAACATGATTTTCTAAAGATTAAAAAATGTATGCTTGTTTTAAGTTAATGCTTTTCATATTAAGTCATTTAGAAATAGCCAGACACATTTAAACTCCAAATACTAGTTAAGCCCAATGTTTATTGACTCACATTTTTAGGAGAAAGATAAAAATAACCTTAAAATTAGCTCACATTAGAGATATAATTGTGATGAGTATCCTCTCAGCTCAGCCTTCCAGACTTTTTATTTCTATGGTTTATTGTTGCATAATGAGAAATAATGTTTAGAACGAATGCTCTGAGACTGCAAAATTATGAATAATTGAAAAAAATGTCATTTTTATTACCCATTAATCATAAGGTATTAGAAAAATTTTCAAAACAGCAGTTTAAAAGGAATATTTTAACAGTTGCCAGGAATTCAATAAACCCAATCATACAGTTTCCTGAGCATTGTGTCTAATCTAGATTTGTCTGTAAAATGTGCCATAGAATGTAGACTATTTTTTTCTTACACTATAGAAGCTAAAATCATTATATTTTTCTTATACTATAAGAGCTAAGGTTGTCTGTTTACATTAACTTTGATACAGGTGATCAATGTCTAAATACTTATTTAACAGGTGTTTATTAAGTGACTACTATGTCCCACGCATGATGCTACAGGGTTGGGATATGAGTGAGTTAAACAGAGAAAAATTATTCCCTTCATTGGGCTTACATTTTAGCAGATAGAGAGAAAAAAAAAAAACATTAGAAACATAATAAATGGGCATATGCTATAGTATTTCAGATGGTAATGAATGCTACATGAAAGAAAATGAAAGTAGCATAAAAGCAGTCAGATGTGCCTAATGAAAATTAGCCGAAATCAACCCAGTAGTACCATAGGTAGGTTCTTTTTTTTGGATAAGCAGACCCTTTTGGTCTTAAAGCTTGAGCCTTACATTTGTTTTATCCAAGTTCTTTCCTCAGAAAATGACCTTCAGGCATCTTTAAAAAAAAAAAATTGCTGGGTTACCATACCCAGACAATGAGATGCCTGACTCCCCATTCCTCAAAACTGCTTCATTGCCTCCCCAATAGTTCCTGGTTTCTTCTACATTGCTACATTTCTTCCCTGCTATTTAATTCCCTAGTTTTAGTCAATCAGGGAGATAGATTTGAGACTGAATTCCCATATCCTCGGGCTGCAGTACCCAAGTAAATTTCTCCTTCGGCAATACTCAACATCTCAGGGATTGGCTTTCTTTGCTGCCAGCAGCAGGACCTAGAACAAAACCCTGGTGTTTCAGTAACAATCAATGCTGCATAAAAAGAAAAATGAGAATAAGGTAAAGGCAGCCAGATGTGCCTAATGAAAATTAGATAGCTACAAGTTTTTTTTTTGACATCTTAAAATTAACTGTATACTACATATATAGAGATATATTTATTTATACATACATATATACTTTTGGAAACAGTGGTCTAGGCCAGCATTTCCATTTGGAAATTATAGAATACAAAGTCCCTTAACAAAACAAAGTCACTTAACAAAAGTAGTTAGAGAATAGAATACATGTAGAACTTAGAACTCATAACTCTCTGGTTCCCAACCATGTATTATTTCTTTTTCATAATTCTGGAGCTTCAGGACAAACTCTCAACTGTATTAGATCTTTGTAATGCTTATAATATGAAGACAAGCCATATGTATAACTGAAGCAAAAAATCACAATGCATCCATGTGTTCAAGAGATAATTTTGGCTGGGTGTGGCGGCTCATGCCTATAATCGCAGTACTTTGGGAGGGTGAGGCAGGTGAATCACTTGAGTTCAGGAGTTTGAGACTACCCTGACCAACATGGCAAAACCCTGTCTCTACTACAATTATAAAAATTTGCCGGGCATATTGGTGGATGCCTGTAATCCCAGATACTGAGGAGGCACTGGTCAGCCGGTGGCACCTTTGTCCTATGGTGGGCAGGTGGGCTGAGGAGGAGGTGGCAGTGGTGGGCCTGAGGCGAAGGAGTGGCCTGGAGCCCACCTCGCTGGTAGCAATATTAATAAGGCAGCAGAAAGAAGAAATATGAATACGGATCCATCACCATCAAGACCCAGCCCACACAAAGGTAAAGTACCCTGACACCGTGAGTTACCTTGGGAGAGTTGGGCTCTGGGGAATTAAGCCCAGCTTCGTACACCAAAGGTCTTTTCTTCCCCCCAACAAGTGAAACGCTCAAGCAAACAATAAGAACATGAACCTTGTGTGAAGGGCTTTGCTGCTTTTTTAAAACATACATCAGGAGATACAGCGGAAGTTTTGTGTTTTCAGTGTCAAATCCACCACGTTCAGCTTGCAGCATGAGTTGCAGGCGATTGGAAGAGGATAAACCTCTGTCTGTCCCCGGCTCACGTGTCGATGGGAGCCTCCAGAGCAGAAGGAGTGCCCCAGAGTCGTTGGTGTATGCCATGCTGCACTGCAGTGGGCAGCAGAGACTCGACTCTTCATTCCAAATGCCTGCCGGTCCAGATGTTAACCCAGGTTTACGGAAAGTGCTGCTTGAGAGATTGCTGCTGCTCCTGTCCTGCAGATCCCCGGTTTGCTCACATACTTGGGTTACCTGTTTGAGGGGAAGTAAAAAGGGCAAAACACTCCACCTCTGGAAAGCCTCCCTTTTTCTTAGCTTTCACGGAAATCAAGGGTGTTTTCCCAATATATTCTTCCTTCCAGTGTATACAAAAGAGACAATCCTGGTGTGTTCCCTCAAGATACACATTGGTCCCTTCTCTCAAAGAAGAGCTTTACTAGTGTTACCATTTACATCAGAAATAAGGATATTGTATTCAAATGTTCTGGCCCCATAACAGCGCACAAGTGGAAGCAGTTTTGTATAGAGGACAGACAGATATGATATATTTCATACAAATGATGTATTTCATATCTAGTGTCTTTTCAAGGCCCAAGCAGATTAATGGATTTTGCCTTGCCTCAAAGTAAAAAGGCCAGTTTTCCCCAGAAGCATACCTAAGCTACATACCCCAGTGAGCTGCATTTCCTACAGTGAACTGGACAGTACTGCGTATAGTGAATCCTCGTCTGTGCTGGTACCTCCACCTGGGAACCCAACTAACTGAACATTACGCATAACATAGAGCTGTCCTGCTTTTGGACAAAAACACCTGTATTTTGTTACCTACTTACAGGAAAGAATGACCACTGTATGTTTCATGGGTTTGGAGACAGTCGAGATTCAAGGCGGGATCAATCCCCCATTTGGGGAAGTCCCAGGAGAAAGCCCAGGGATGGCAGAAATGGCCAGGACGCCCGGGACAGCAGACATTCGAGACCCCCGAGACTTGTGGGATCTCAGAGACAGCAGGAGTATGCACGATGTTTGGGACATGAGGGATCTTAGGGACTTTTGTGATCTAAGAGAATCTAGGAATTTTCTAGATCAGCGAGACCCCACGTAGGACAGATACAGAAACATGAGAGACTCCTGAGATCCTGTGTACAGGAGAGAAGGCTCTTATGATCGATACCTGCAGGATGAGTCTTATTTGACCGTTACGGAGATAGCTTGGATGGAAGAGTCCCTCCAGGCCCAGAAAGTCAGTCTCGTGCCAAAGAGCGCTTGAAACATGAGGAACGGCCTAGAGAAGAGCTTTATCGTCAATATTTTGAGGAGATTCAGAGACACTCTGATGCCGAAAGGTCCATCGATTGTTCTGTGATTGTGGTCAACAGACAAAAGACTATGCCGAGTCTGTGGGGTGGAAGCTGTCAGACCTGGGCGTGGTAGTGGACTTGATCCTCCTCAGCACAGAGATGTCTTTATCACAGCCTTGGAGGATGTGAGCAGGGGAGGTTCCCTTTTGCTATTGTCATCACCCAGCAACGCCAGATTCACCGCTCCTGTGCAGCCAACATCATGTTTGGAACCCCGCAAGAGCATCGCGACATGCCCCAGGCAGACGCCATGGTGCTGGTGGCCAGAAGTTATGAGCGTGATAAGAATGAGTGCCGGGAGAAGGAATGTGAGGAGATTGCCAGACAGGCAGCCAAGATGCAGCCATCCTGCAGGAAAGAGAAAGAGGAGGCCCTGAGGAGGGCGTGCGCGGGGCCACCCTCCAGCCATCCAGCACCTCATCAGCCTGCAGGCAGACAACAGATGCCTCACTGCCAAAGAGACTGACAAGATCAGGAACTACCTGCGAGAGCAGAAGGAGCAGCTGATGAGGAGCAGCACCGACTCTCTGCCTGGCCTGATTTCCTGCCAACCACTCGGGCAACCTCGGGTGCCTCGCTGAAGACAGGGCCAAGCTCCCAACCGCTCCAGAATGGCCATGTGCTCCCCTCTACTACACCCACTCCATCTGCACCCCCCACCTCCCAGCAAGATCTTCAGGCCAAAATCCCCAGCCTGTTCAGTAGTGGTACAGTGGTGGCCAATAGCACCTCTACAACCCCCTCAGATGCTGCCGGAAACACCCCGAACCAGAATTTTTCCATGGCAGCAAACAGCTTCCGCAAAGATCACAGGCCTTTGGCAATCAGCCTCCAAGCATTTTGGGGCAGGGAGGATCTGCTGAGAACATGGGCCCCAAACCTGGGGCTCCTTCCCAAGGGCTTTTTGGCCAACCTTCCAGTCGCCTGGCACCTGCTAGCACCATGGCTAGCCAGTGGCCTGTGTCTTCCACAGGTGCCAACTTTGACAATCTAAGTGTACAGAAGGCTCCCGATACCCTGATCCAGAGTGGCCCTGCTCTCTCCCACCTGGTTAGTCAGACCACAGCACAGATGGGGCAGCCACAGGCCCCCACAGGATCTTACCAGAGGCATTACTGAGGCTAAACATTTCAATTGTCCCCAGTCCCCTCAGCCCCTGGCCTCGTCCCACTTACTGCATTCTAAATAGAGTTGTTTGGAGGATATTCTTTGCATTCTCCGGGTCTGCATCGAGTGTCATCAGTTCCTACCACCTGCTCCCTCTCCTGCCCAAGGCTGTGTTGCTTATTCCTTACCAAGTTTATGCTGCATTTGGGGCTGTATTTTGTTTTGTTTTGTTTTTTTGGGGTTTTTGTAGAAAATAAGTGTCTCCGGGGTCACTTGGGCAATACAGGTGTCTGGGCTTTTGTCTGATGGGGTTTCTCAGGTCCGTCTGTCTACCGGATTTGGAGCCAGGCCCAGCTGGCCACGTTTGGAATGGCATCTGTCATGTCAGTAGCCGCCACCTTTGTTCATTGTGAACCTACCAAGGCTTTCCAGCTTCAAACACGTCGGCCAGAGCTGAAGCTGCTGCCTGAAGCTCCTGCCTAGAGTTAATGAAAAGTCGGCCGGCCTTGGCAGGCACGGTGTCATCATGCCCCAACCCCACATGTTTGGGGTCTGCTTGAGGATTCATAAATCAGCTACTCTGGATTGTTGAGGAATGACCATGGCAGCCACAGAAGAAAGAATTTTTCTGTCTGAGCCAAGGTTGTTTTTCTGTTTTTTTTTTTCTCTTTTATCTTTGGTTTTCATTTCATTGGAAGATCTCCAGTGGACTGAACCGCTCCAGTTGGCAGCAGTTTAGCACAAATGGTGAATCTGGGCCTCACCGTTCTTCCCCCCACCAGCTCTGTCAGCATCGCCCTGCACCGGCACTTCCGTGGAGCCGATTCTGAGACTCTGGCCGTGAACACTCATTTCTTCAGTGATTTGTTTTGAGCTTTTGGCTCAAAACCCCAGGCTCTTGTTTTCATCTAGACTCTTGTTCTGTTTCCTGAGCAGCAGGAGGTAGGGACCACTTTGATGTCAGACTTCTGGTAGCTGGACATGTTCTTGAGATTGGTGGCTGTTCATGACTTCTGCACCAGAGTGAAATTGTTGGAGGGAGGGCTTCTGGCTGTTGTTCTAAGTGGAGCCCCAGGAAGCTGCCCTCTCTGTAGGGATTGTACTCAGTAGATCCCTGTGGATCACAGTCTCGAGACCATTTAGAAGGGGAGAGGGAGAGCAGTGACTTCCGCCAAGTCCCTGACAGTGGCAGAGAAAACAATGGTTTCAAAATTCAAGGCCCCCAAATGGCAGCATTTTATGTTCTGACCTGTTTGTGTTATATAGTGTGCTTTTTTTCTTGAAACTCTTGTGTTGTTAATAAAATGAAATGATTGGAGTTCAAGACCAAACTGGCCAATGGTGAAACCCCGTCTCTACTAAAAAATTCAAAAATTAGCTGGGCATGGTGGCTAGTGCCTATAATCCCAGCTACTTGGGAGGCTGAGGTAGGATAATTGCTTGAACTACACCCGGGAGGAAGAGGTTGCAATGAGCCAAGATCCCACCACTGCACTCCAGCCTGGGCTACAGAGTGAGACTCCAACTCAAAAATAAATAAATAAATAAATAAATAAATAAATAAAAATAAAATGAAATGATTACTTTTTGATTAAAATGAAAAAAGTAAAAATTAAAAAAAAAAAAGAAAAAAGAATCACTTGAATCTGAGTGGTGGTTGTGCTAAGTGAAACAAGCCAGGCACGGAAACACAAATAACTTCGTGAGCTTATTCCTATGTGGGATCATAAATGGTCAGACTCATTGGTAGTAACAGAGAGTCGAATGGCAGCTACCAGGGCCTAAGGAGAGTGGTGTATGTGGAAGAGATTGGTCAAAGGATACAAAGTTTTCGTTGGGAGAAATAAGTCCAGGAGATCTATTGTACAACGTGATGACTATTGTTAGTTGCATTGTATCGTATACTTGAAAATTGCTATAAAAGTACATTCTAAATGTCCTTACCCCCCCAAAAAAATTGATACATATGTGAGATAATAGATTTGTTAGGTAACCTGATATAGCCATTTCAGAATATATGCATATATCAAAGCATCATGTAGTACACCATAAATATGTATAATTTTTACTTGTCAGTTAAAATAAATTCAAAAAATTTAAAAAGAGACAATTTCATGTACACTTAAATGGAGGGAGAAATCTATGTGCTTCTATAAAAGTGGCACAATATAAAATCTAGAGCAAGACAGGTTTTGTCTGGTTCCAGAATCAATTTTTCATGGAGTCTCAGAGCCCTACATTGGGAGTGGTAGAGTTAAAGGGCTTAGTAAAGCAGCCAAAAGGGGAAGCCGGGGAATGAGGGGAGGAAGTGTTTTTACCTCTTTTTTCAAAATTAAAATACCTTGACTGGCTCCTCTGGCTAAAAAGGCAACATATGGTTATCGTAAAAATGCTCATGGAATAATATAAACATTATAGTCAAAGTTGTCAAAATGCCTACTCCTCATTAACATTGAGAGTCTATCATTCTGGACTGTTACATGTGTAGATATTTGCATATTGACTAAAATTTCACATAGATAATATGTGCAAAACTTTGTATAACTAGAATCAATTTTGTTTAATAGTATTCTATGAATAATATTTTATTTATAATATATTGTGAATATCATGTAAATAATATTGGTAATACATATATACATATATATTTAAGTACATGGATATCTTCATCATTTTAATGACTACATGAAATCCCACCATGTTCTTGTACCATGACTAATTTACCCTTCATTTCTTTGTAGATGTTTAGTAATTTACTGATTATAAATAGTACTATGATGAGTTTGCATTCTGTGCTCTTGTCAGTTTAGTTCCTTAGGACAAATTCTTAAAAATGGAATTTGGGGTCAAAAGATCTTCAAAATTTATAATGACGTTTGCAAGTTTGACTTTCAATTGATATCAGTAATGAAATTTACTAATTCTTGCCAATACAATTGATCAAAGTTGATATCTTTAATTTGCAATTATTTGATTACTAATGAGGCTTACCACACTTCCACGTTTATCTGCTATTTGACTCACTTCCCCTTCCTCGGTAGGGCTCCTTCTTCATCCCGTAACAGGCTACTCGTCTTTGCTTAAACCCCAAAGACTGGAATCCCCAAGCATGCCATTTCAAATCACCTTTTTCTCCTGTTGCCCCCCTCCTTAATTATGTCATCTGGTCCCACAGTTTAAATATTCACGTGCTAGTAACTCCCAGATTTATGGCTCCAGCTTTGACCTCTCTCCTGAATTTCAGTGCCTACCTGAAACTTCAGCACTTGAACTAACATCCTATGCCACATAGGCTTAGCAATTAATTATTTTTCATGAATTTTGTTCTGTATAAACTGAACCTAAGATCTCCTCTCAGTTCAACATTTTAGTCTATTATGTTTTTGAGCATTCTTTCCTATGGATTCTGTTCTCTTCTTCAAGGATTCCCGTTATTCTTACACAGGGCCTCCATCACTTTTCTTCCATATCTATGGTCTCTCTGATTTTTATATCTGTGTTCTTTAACTTTGAATTTCAGCCTATATTCCACATTGCTGACGTACTTCTCTGCAATGGTAATTCTGTTCTTTACAGTTTCCTACGATTTAAGTTCATAAGCATTCTGTTTCTTTCACACGATTCTTCTCTCCGAGAGGTCTCTTTTTATTTTAGTCTGCTTTCTTAGCTCCATTGTCTTTTCACCTTCATTGTGCGGAGCCAACAGTAGGTGCTCATGGAGGACAAGGAGATAAATTACTACAGGCAGTGGCTTCCCGGAGCCAGTTGTCTCGCTGACAGGCCAGCTCCAGGGCCCCTCCTTCCTGCTCCTGGGTGACTCAGGTCACTGAGTCTCTGTTCCCACCATTCCAGGAGAATCACGATCAACGTGCCCATCGTACTCTGACTTACCTGTTTTTCTCTTTTTCAACTTGGAATTTTGAGAGGACAAAAACTTTCTGTTGCTCGACATGTATTCTCAGGAACTAGTACAGAAGACTGGCACAAAGTGGGCCTTTTAGAAATATTTACTAATTTAATGAATCACTGCATGAGGATGTAGTTCTTACAGTGCAAATTATTTATTGACCTTTGCTACACAGAAGGTCAAGGTCAAGGACATCTGAATGAATAAAGAAAATATTACGTGTATTTGTATGTGCATGTATATATATATGCGTGCACACACACACACATGGACTATTATTCAGCCTTAAAAGAGAAGGAAATCCTACTATTTGTGACAAGATAAACTGACCTGGACGATATTATGTTAAGTGAAATAAGCCAGTCACAGAAGAGCAAATACTGCATGACTCCACTCATACGAAGAATCTAAAATAGTCAAATTCATGGAAGCAGAGAACAGAATGGTGGTTGCTAGGAGTTGTGGGGAGGAAGAAATGGGGATTTGTTGCTCAGTGGGTGTGACATTTCAATTATTCAAGACAAATAATTTCTAGAGATGCGCTGTACAGAACAGCATCTGTGGTTAACAATCAGTATTGTATACTTTAAAATATTTTAAGATGATATATCTCATGTTAAGTGCTCTTACCACAAAGAAAACAAAGCAAAAATGAAACCACAAAAGAACACAAGAAAATCTGTGGAAGCGATGGGTATGTTTGGTAATACTTGGCTGTGCTATCATGAGTATATGAATATGTTCAAACTAAAAAAAAAATACATCAAGTGCATTTTTAAATATACAAATATCAACTATATCTCAATAGAGCTTCAACTTCAATGGAGTTTCACTCTTGTCACCCAGCCTGGAGTGCAGTGACACAATCTCTGCTCACTGCAACCTCCATGTCCTCCACCTCCCAGGTTCAAGTAATTCTCCTGCCTCAGTCTCTCAAGTAACTAAGAGTACAGGCACCCACCACCATGCCTGGCTAATTTTTGTGTTTTTAGTAGAGATGGGGTTTCACCATGTTGGTCAGGCTGGTCTCAAACTCTTGACCTCAGGTGATCTGCCCACCTTGGCCTCTCAAAGTGCTGGGATTACAGGCGTGAGCCACCAAGCCTAGCCAAGTCTTACCTATTCATGTTGGTGCCTTTTGTCAGTTTTGGAAAATTCTCAGCCATTATCCTTTTAAATACTGTTGCTAACTCCTTTCCATTTTGTCTGGAAATGCAATTAAAAGAAATGTAAGTTATGTACATGTAAGAATCTACACACATGCACACACACATACACATATATAGTGTTTTCACCAGGAGGGTTTGTCTGAACTATTTGGTCTGTCTTTGTCAGAAGCTGAACTCTGTAGCTGACATTAAAGATGGAAATCAATTGGCTGAGAGAATAAACTCACTCCTTTTAAAGTGTACTACAAATCTAAGTAAAACAAGGAATTCCTAATATAGAAAATATTCTTTCTAATACACGTTATCTCACCATGTTAATTTACCTTATTTAAGTAATATGCGATTTCTGATAGAGAGATTGCCACCTTCTCTTCCTCCTCCTTCTCCCTCAGCCAGTAAAATTACTGTTTAGATGACCACCATGCTTCCCACGAAGCTCACTGTCACAATGAATCATGTTATTGTCCCTGTGGCATTAGTCATTAATTTCTTGGATGTTTTGTTAGCAATATACCAGACCCAGTAACCTAAGGAGCTCTTTCAGTACAAGACGTGCAACAGGAGCTTCCCTTTAATTTTATAGTAGACATGGCAAAAAATGTAGGACTATTCTCAAGTGTTAAGGTGAAGAGAGACCCTGGACCTAGAGAGGAGACTGAGTGCTGGGGCAGAGGCCTCCTGGAGGGTGGGTCACATCCCTGGTGCCCAGGGCCCCCTTCAGTTATGTGGAGAACCCCATGCCAGAGAATGAAAGCCTCAGTCAAAGGCTGATCCAGCGGGCAGTACAAATTCTTTCTGGTCTTAATCTTATCACCAAGTGAAAAAGGAGAAACCATTTTTTTTTTTTTCCTGAGAACTCCTAACCATAAACCAGCCCACAGGATTTGGGACATGAGTTCACACTAGTTGAATGGCTCCAGTATCCCTGAGATGATAATTTAGTGTAAAGTGTTTATGTGTAGGTGCTGTTTATTAAGGTCCAATAAAGAAAATGGATATATATTACATGTGTCAGACTGACGATTAAGATCTAGAATATACACATTCTTAAAAATCAATAAGAATGGAAAAAGAGTAGAAGGGAGGCTACAACACAAAAGGCATTTTATATAAGAGATCACATTCATGGCCAATAAACCACCAAAAAATGCTTAACCTCATTAGAAATCAGAAAAATGCAAGTTGCAACAGCAATAAGGTATATTTCCCATCCTCCACATTGGCTAAAATTAAAGTTTGAATACCCCAAGTGTGGTCATCCATGTGGAGCAATGAGAAGTGTTATACACTCCTGCTGGGAGCCTGCATTGGAACAGATATTCGGGAAAACAATTTGTTCTTAACTAGTAAAGTCGAACATATGCTTAACTTACAGCAGGTAATTTTCTTTTCAGGTACATAACCTAGATAAATTCTTGCACACATACACTGGGAAATACGAACAAGACTGCTAATGGCATCTGTGTAACAGCAAGTAACTGTTAGCAACCTAAATATCTTTGAATAGTTGAATGGACAGACTATGGTGTATTCGCAAAAGGAATATACCATATAAATGTGTACCCACAGGCAATATATATTTAAATGAGACCAGAAAGGGCACACACATGGGACTTCAATGTTCTTGGTAGTTCTCTATTTTATAGGGAATGTCATGAATAGATGCATATTTGTATTAAGTTGGTGTTAGGATTTGCCAAGTCAGAAAGACTTATGATAATAGTATTTTCTCAACTAAAACATAGATAAAGTAAAAGTACTAGCACAATTTTGTACTGCTTTGCTCTGGAAAACATTAGAAGAAATAAAGGTAAACATTCTAAATTAATTGTCCAAGAAAAGATTTTGGTGTGAAAACCTATGCAGCTCAAATTTACCAAAGGATTTTAAATCATGCTGCATTTAAATTGCTTATTCTTTAAAAATGTATGAACAAATTAAATTAAATGGGAAATCCTACAGGAGTTGATTACGAGTGGACACAGGAAGTTACTCAGGACTAGGCAGCACTTGCTGGCCTCAGTTTCTGATAGGGTGGCTCAATGCGGCCATCTCTGGGTTCCAGTGTTTTTTATCGAGCACACCAGATGCAGGTATTCTACAACCATGTTTGGAGAAGCTTTGGATTAAAGTTCAAGTTAATAGTTTGCAAGATGGAAAATGAAAGGTAGAGAAACAAAAACGAAAACAAATTAAATCCTGAGATTGTTGGCAAACATAGGATCGTACGGGTTTATTTGAAAAAAATGCAGGAAAATTAACAGATAAATTAGTTCTCCACAAATAAAGAACATGTAATTGTTGGGGAAATATTTAGAAATGTTTTCTTTGGCTGCATTCTGTGCACAGCTGTTAATGGGAAACACCTCTTTTATACATACATACATACATACATATATATATATATATGAAAAGAGCCTCAAATTGAAGAATCTGTGCTCCACTATTAAATTACTCCTGTGTAGAATGAAAAATTTGATTAATGTATTCAATTTAAATTACTTAGATAGCACAGAAAATTAAAGGAAGTGCCCCGAAAGCTAAAAGATTAACGGCAGAATGCCATGAGCTCAGCAGCTTTGCACACAGTATACTAGGTGCTATACGCACATTCAACGTTAGCTGATTAATAAAGCGTTCAGATAGCGGGAGTGATTGTAAAGTGTAGAGAAAGAATGTTCCTGAAAAAGGTTATTCTGAATATAGAGGAAATGCGAGATAAAAATGTGATAACGAAAAATGTGGAATCTACCCAGGTTTTCAGATTCCAGAATTCCCCCTCATGGCCAAATAGATTATGTTGAAACAGGAAACAGAACTGAAAGTTTTCTTTTGTTTCTTCATCTCAGTATATTTCTGGATTGATTGGATACATTTGATAACCACTGATCAAGTGGGTGCCATTGATGTATTTAGAGCAACTTCTGATGGTCTAAGTACAGCTCTGAGAATATGATAATTCACATTGATTCCTTAAGTCAGTGATTTTATTTAATCTTCCTATCAGCAGAATAGCATAGGTACTGTTATTATATCCATGGGGAGAGTGAGGCACCTAACTTAAATACCTTGCAAATGTCCCATGATTAATAAAATGCAGGATTCAAATTCATATCCAACTACACCCTAATAACTATGCTAGAATCTTTCGAACAGAGTTGTTGGATAAAGGGTGCATGTTAGTTGATTCTGACCTGAAAGTTCTAGTGACAGCTGTAAGATGTATTTGCATAGCCATGTACTTGAATTTAAAATAAGTTTTTTCCCTCCACCATATTGCCAAAGTTTATCACTGAAACCTCTACCACTATTCCCATTCAATTGTTACCCTAAATTTCCCAGGGCTCTGATGTGGACGAGTCACGTTTCCACTTCCGCTCTCAGTTCCAGCATTCCATCACTATAGAAGCAGAAGAGTCAATGCCAATTAGCAGACCAGTCATTCTGAAGTCAGTCTTTCTTCATCCAGCTTACTATAGGAGACAAATGGATAAAATAACAGGAGGTGCCTCCACAATGTTTATCAGATACATGATGCAGATAGGCCATTCTGCATTTGAATAATTTGGAAAAAATAGCCAAAATCAGTTGTTTTAGAAGTGAGCCTGGATGAAAAACATTTATTTTTCTAGTATTGTAAAGGATTTAAATAAGCAATTTTTAATTAATACAAAGTTACTTTTAGTGTACTAGCCAAAAATAAGTTGATTAATGGCTGGGGTGGGGCTCAGACATCAAGAGTTTAAAAATTCCCCTGGGTGAATCTCATGAGCAATCAGGGCTGAGAACCACTGGCTTCAAGATTTCCCATCCAAGGGCCATTGGATTTGGTTATAAACAAAGCGACTGCATTTCTAAAATTCCCATATCTGAAAAATCTTGTCTTTGCTTTCAAGTCAAGATATAGTCGAGTATCTCAACGTCTCTTTATGGAAAAACAATCAGACCTTTAAACAGAGATAAAATTTGTTTTGCAAGAATTAAAAAAATTATAATGAAAAAGAGAATTCTCACTAATGTAAATCTGTTGTTTTGGTAGTCTATTTAATCACAGCGATGTGGAGTGCAGTGTGAAAAAAATGACTGCAGAGGTGATGCTAATTGCTTTAATTAGCTGCCCAAAGACTCAAAACCAAGAGGGTCAATTAGTATTGGCAAAGTAGACTGGAAGAACAGTCCTATAATTTTTTTGGCCTGAAAGTTAAGCCCTGGAATTTCTAACTCACCCTCCTCTAAGACAAGGAGAAAATGATTACAATTGAATTATGCATTAATTCTGTTCTGAAATGGTAGTCACCACAAATTATTCAAAACAATACCTGAAGACCTATTGAATATGAAAGAGAAGTATATAAGGCAAGTTGGGTGAAGGAGCCCAGTGACTCACTGTTTGAAATTCTCCTGCATTCATCAGTTTTTATTTTATTTTCATCTGTAATACACATATTATTTAAACAAGACGAAGGTAAAAATGGTAAATGCTAATAACTGAATTGCTAGTAATCATTCATATCATCTAATGTAGAAAGTGTTATCCTGAATGTACTTGTAATCATATAATTTTGAAAAAAAAGGACAATATTCAATGTTAGAAAGCTTTCTATAGGAAACCTAGATAGTATTGTATTAGAATTTCTGTGTGTATATTTATGTATCTGTGTGTGCATCTCTGTGTCTGTGTGTATATGTATATGTGTGTGTATATGAATTTGTGTATGTGAATGTGTATATCGTGTATGTATATGAGTATGTATATGTGTGAATGTGTGTGTGTATGTGTGCACATGTGTGTGTATATGCATTTGTGTGTACATGTGTTTATATGTGTGTATATATGTGTATGTGTGTACATATGTGTGTATAAGTGTATGTGTGTATGTGTACGTGTGTATGTGTCTGTTTATATTTATGTGTGTATACATGTGCATGTATGTGTATTTTGTATGCATGTGTATATGTGTGTATACATGTGTATATACTTGTTTGTGTGTTGTATGCATGTGTATTTGTGTTTCTATGTGTATACATGTGTATATGTGTAAATGTGTATGTATGTGTGTGTATTTGTGTGTGCATATTGTGTATATACGTGTTTGAGTATATGTGTATATATGTTGTGTTTATATGTATGTATATATGTATATGTATGTATGCATGTGTGTATGTGTGTAGATGTATGTATATGTTTGTGTGTGGGTATTCATGTGTATGTGTGTATCTGTATATATGTGCATATACATGTGCATATACTTGTGAATGTATGCATGTATGTGTATATGTTTGTCTTTGTGTTTGCATGTATGCATAATGTGCATGTGTGTATGTATGTATGTGTGTGTGTATGTGTGGGTATGTATATGTGTCTATATGCATCTGTGTATATATGTGTGTGTATATATGTGTGTGTGTGTATATATGTGTGTATATGTGTGTAAGTGTGTGTGTACATGGACATATCTTGTTTTATTACACTGCAGTTTATGGCACCTCACAGATGACTGCATTTTTACAGATTGAAAGTTTGTGACTACCCTGCCTCCAGCAAGTCTGTTGGCTCTATTAACAGCATGTGCCCACTTCACGTCTCAGTCTCACGATTTGGTAATTCTCATAATATTTCAAACCTTTTCATGATTATCATATTTGTCATGGTGAACAGTGGTCAGTGGTCCTTGATGCTGCTATTGTAATTGTTTTAGGGTGCTATGAACCATGTCCCTATAGGGTGGTGAGCTTAGTTGACAAATGTCCTGTGTGTTCTTAATGCTTGACCAGCTGTTTGTTACCTCATTTGTTTCCCTCTTCTCAGGACTTCCTATTCCTTAAGACACAATATTGAAATTAGGCCAATCAGTAACTCTACAATGCGCCATACGTGCTCAAGTGAAAGGAAGCGTTGCATGTCTCTCACCTTAAATTAAAAGCTAGAAATGATTACGCTTAGTAAGGAAGGCATGTGGAAAGCTGAGACAGGCTGAAAGCTAGGCCACTTGTGCCAAACAGCCAAGTTGTGAATGCAAAGGAAAAGTTCTTGGAGGCTGAAAGTGCTGCTCCAGTGAACACGTGACTAAGCGAAACAGCCTCATTGCTGATATGAAGAAAGTTGTAGAAGCCTGGATAAAAGAGCAAATCCGCCACAACATTCCCTTAAGCCAAAGCCTAACATTGAGGAAGGCCCACACTCTCGCTTCAGTTCTATAAAGGCTGGGAGATGTGAGAAAGTTAGAGAAGAAAATTTGAAGCTAGCAGAGATTGGTTTATGAGATTGAAGGGAAAACACCGTCCCTGTAACATAAAAGTGAAAGTGCTAAGCATCAAGTTATCCAGAAGATCCAGCTAAGATGATTGATGAAGGTGGCTCCAGATTTCTACTGGGAGAAAATACCGTCTAAGACTTTCATAGACAGAGGGGAGAAGTCAGTGCCTGCCTTCGACTTTTCAAAGGACAGACTGACTCTCTTGTTAGGCGCTAATGCAGCTGATGACTCTGAGTTGAAGCCACATCTCTTTTACTATTCTGAAGATCCTAGAGCCCTTAAGAATTATGTTAAATCTACTCTACCTGTGCTCTAGAAAGGGAACAACAAAGCCTAGATGACAGCACATATCTTTACAGAAAGGTTTACTGAGTACTTAAAGCCCACCGCTGAGACCTACTGCTCAGAAAAAAATGATTCCTTTCAATTCAAAATACTACCACTCATTGACAAGCACCTGGTCACCCAAGAGCTCGATGGAGATATACAAGGATATTAAGTTGTTTTCATGCCTGCTAATACCATATTTGCTCTGCAGCACATGGATCAAGAAGTAATTTTGACTTTCAAGTCTTATAATTTCAGAAATACATTTCTTAATTCTATAACTGCCAAAGATAGTGATTCCTCTAAGGGACCTGGGAACAGTAAATTGAAAGCCTTCTGGAAACGATTTACTGTATTAGAAAGCATTGAGAACATGCATGATCCATGAGAGAAAGTGTAATAAAAATATCAACATTAACAGGAGTTTGGAAGAAGTTGATTCCAACTTTCATGGATGACTTTGAGGGCATCAAGACTTCAGTGGAAGAAATAACTGCAGATGTGGTAAAAATAGCAAGGGACGTGGAGTCTGAGGATGTGACTGAATTGCTGCAATCTCATGGTCAAACATGAATGGATGAGGACTTGCTTCTTACAGATGAGCAAAAATAGTGGTTTCTTCGGGATGGAATTTACTCTTGGTAAAGATGCTGTGAACACTGTTGAAATGATAACAAAGCAGTTTAGAATATTACATCAACTTAGTTGTTGGTAAAATACTATCTGACAGCATTACATGCTACAGAGAAATTCTTCATGAAAGAGTCAGTCAATGCACCAGACTTCATCATTGAATGATTTTGGGGAATGGTTACAGCCACTTCAACTTTCAGCACGCCCACCCTGAGCAGTCAGCAGCCATCAACATTGAGGCAAAACCCTTCACCAGCAAAATTGTGAACTTGCTGAGGGCTCAGATGGTCTTTCTCACGTTTTAGCAATAACGTAAGTTTCACTTAAGTACATTTTTAGTCACAGTGCTATTGCACGCCTAATAGACCATAGTATAGTGTAAACATAACATGTTTGGACTGGAAAACCAAAAAATCCATGTAACTCACTTTATTGCGAGATTTGCTTTATTGAGTTGGCCTGGGATGGAACCCACAATCTCCAAAATATGCTTTTATGAGAAAAATTTGGGACTGTAATGTCCCCCTTGAAACTAGGAGGGAGGCAAGAGACCAGGGAATGACTCAGACAAGTTCAGCTTGGTGAATAGGTGAGTTTATTAGGACTCATAGACAGGGTGTGCCTGGATGGTACAGGGCTGCTCTAGGGGTCTGCATCACCCCCTATCTCTAGGCTGCTGTTAAGCTAATTTCCTGGCTCTTTGCTTAATATGGCTGTGTGAAGAGACTGTTTTCCTTGGTAGGTTCTCAGGTATTCTCCAACGTGTTTGGACTCTCAGGGACAGCTACTCCTTGGCTGGGCACCTTGTCTCACTGCCTGACCTTCAGGATTCAGGCAGTGAACATGCATCCTTAAGAAACCCTGTGGGGACCTTGTCACACTATATATGCTTGTATTAAATATATGTAACCCAATAAATTCAGAGAATCTTTTAAAAACAAAAATAATTACCTTTGCTATTTCCTTATTTAGTATATTTCTTCACTTCCCCCTCCCTTCCACCCTGAGACGGAGTCTCGCTCTGTCACCGAGGCTGGAACACGGTAGGATGATCTTAGCTCACTGCGACCTCTGCCTCCCAGGTTCAAGTGATTCTCCTGCCTCAGCAGTTGGGATTACAGGCATCTGCCACCACGCCTGGCTAATTTTTGTATTTTTTTAGTAGAGACGCGTTTTAACCATGTTGGCAAGGCTGGTCTCAAATGCCTGACCTCAAGTGATCCTCCCACCTTGGCCTCCCAAAGCGTTGGGATTACAGGTGCGATCCACTGTGCCCAGCTTATTTCTCCATGTTGAAGTGAAACTCTAAGAAGCTTTCTTCACCTATAACTTTCCTAATAGGTGCATCTATTATTGTTTATTGGTTTCTGCTTTGAAACAGCAACAATATAATCAGCAAAGGCTGTTACAGATTAGAATGTGTGTGCACATGGGTGTGGACCTGTGTGTGTGTGTGTGTGTGTGTACCTGTGTGTGGATGTGTGTGGACCTGTGTGTGGATAAATGTGTACCTGTGTGTGGATAAATGTGTACCTGTGTGTGGATGTGTGTGGACCTGTGTGTGGATATATGTGTACCTGTGTGTGGATAAATGTGTATCTGTGTGTGGATGTGTGTGGACGTGTGTGTGTGTGAACCTGTGTGTGAATGTGTATGTGTATCTGTGTGTGTGTGTGGGGTCCTGTGTGTGGACCTTTGTGTATGTGTGTGTGTGTGTGTGTGTGTGTGTGTGTGTGTCTGTGTGTGGATGTGTGTATACCTGTGTGTGTGTGTGTGTGTGTGTGTGTGTGTA
>NW_022436975.1:4053640-4093530 GCF_009761245.1 Sapajus apella | reverse complement strand
TGTGTGTGTGTGTGTGTGTGTGTGTGTGTGTGTGTACCTGTGTGTGGATGTGCATAATATGCCTGTGAATGCATCTGTGTGTTTCCTGTCCGCACAGAGAAAGTCATGTGCCTTGAGTTGTGTCTAGTGGAAAGCAGATTCCTGCATCCTGCTCTGCCCAGGAGATCCTCCCGGTTGAACCAGTGTTTTAGTCAGCTAGAGCGGTAATAACAAAGACCACAGACTTGGTGGCTAAAATGACAAAAATTCATTTCTCACTGTTCTGGAGGCTGGAAGTTGGAGATTCAGGTGCCAGCATAGCGAGAGTCCTCTTCTTGGCTTGTAGATGGCCGCTGCCTTTGTACCCTCACATGGCAGAGCAAGACCTGTGGTTCTCTTCCTCTTCTTATAAGGGCAATAGTTCCTTGGATCAGGGCTCCACCATTTATGACCTCAATTAACCTTGATCACCTCCCTGAAGGGCCTGTCTCTAATGCAGTCAGATAGGACTGCAACATAAGAATTTTAGGGGGACACAATTGAGTCCACAGCAGCCAGAGTCTCTCTGTTGCCTAAGATGAAACCAGTGCTATTTTCATCACTGTATCAAGTGTGTGAGGCCAAGAACTAAAGTAGATCATGGGGAAATGAAATGCATGACATTTGATTCAGACAATGTCAGGCCTGAGTTTGTACCTTTGTGCAGTATTTTAGGAAATAGGGAGCTGAAATTTTATTCACCTCTAAATGTACTTCTTTGAATCAGCCCTGTTCTGTTCCCTGAGGAAACTGCAGAATCTGTCCAAACCACTAGCCTGTGAAGGATACTCAGTAAGAGTCAAGGGAGCATGGAGTTAAGAGATCAAATAACCTTCCAATTATTAGAGTCCCCAGGCACTCAGTTCTTGAAGCTTCTCAGCTCTCACATTCACTTGCTTTCAGATTCATGTTTGCTTTTCTAGCAGAAGAAAGCTCATGTTTCCTTAAAATAACGAACGAGTTGAATCATTTACTGTGCAAGTGAGGGGAACTTTACTGCCTCGTATGAATGGCTGCCATTTTCATTTGGGAGGGAACAGTGAATGAGCATGCTGGGGTGTCCTGTCCTATAGATTGCTGTCTCTGAGGTCTCACTCATCCAATGCATTTGTTAAATAATCATTATAACACCAAGACCAAAACATAATGACACCAAACACGTGTGTGTGTGTGTAGGGGTGTGTGTGTGTGTGTGTGTGTGTGTGTGTGGTAGCACTGGAATTTACTACTCTAATCTGTCTCCCTGATATAATTGGTAATAATAATAAGGTGGGCACCTAAAACACACCAATTCTGTGCTAAGTGCTTTATTAGGAGGTATCAGTTCATTCTTGCAGAAATCCTATTCTGGAGGTAAATGTAACCCCTATTAAATGAAAAACTAAGCATGGCTATTGATAGGAAATGATAATTCATTTATTTTCACCCTTTCTTTCATTTTTAAGCAAAAAACTACATTGATTAAATGTGTATTGGGAAGTAAAGGGAACTATGAGTAAATAAAAGTGCTGTTACGCTGTTACAGTCAGAGCAAACCACAGAACCACAGCAGGTACAGACAGCAGCACAGGCTCTGCTGACACAGACTCTGAAGGTATCCAGCCCTCAGCATCCTCTGAAGGTACCAGCCCTTAGCATCCTCTGAAGGTACCAGCCCTTAGAATCCTCTGAAGATATCCAGCCCTCAGCAACCTCTGAAGGTACCAGCCCTTAGCATCCTCTGAAGGTATCCAGCCCTCAGCATCCTCTGAAGGTACCACCCCTTGGCATCCTCTGAAGGTACCAGCCCTCAGCATCCTCTGAAGGTATCCAGCCCTCAGCATCCTCTGAAGGTACCACCCCTTAACATCCTCTGAAGGTATCCAGCCCTTAGCATCCTCTGAAAGTATCCAGCCGTTAGCATCCTCTGAAGGTACCAGCCCTTAGCATCCTCTGAAGGTATCCAGCCCTTAGCATCCATCCTTTCTTTTTTTTTTTAGACGGAGTCTTGCTCTGTTACCAGGCTGGAGTGCAGTGGCACAATCTTGGCTCATGGCAACCTCCACCTCCTGAGTTCAAGAGATTCTTTCGCCTCAGCCTCCTGAGTGGCTGGGACCACAGGCATGTGCCACCACACCCAGCTAATTTTTTTGTATTTTTAGTAGAGATGGGGTTTCACCTTGTTGGCCAGGATGATCTCGATCTCTTGACCTTGTGATCCACCCACCGCGGCCTCCCAAATTGCTGGGATTACAGCCATGAGCCACTGCGCCAGGCCCCCATCCTTTCATTTTTGATAAACATAGTTATGCACATGGCCTCACCTATTGGCCCAACCTTCAGAGAGGCTCTGAACCCACTCAGATAGAATCACAATGTATGATTTATTGGTTTCAATGTCCATGTAGCCAGAAAAAGACAATAGAAGTCTCATAGCTTAAACATTAACAATATACTTTAAATGCAATGTATCATAAAATATTCTAAGATTTGGATGCATGCAGATTTCACAAAATTTTATTCCAGCAAGTACACTCAGATGGTCCTAATGTCTGCCTTACAGCTCAATGTCTCTCTGTTTAACTTTATGTAAAGCTAAGTCTAATCTTGCCTTGTTATGTTACAAATGGAAACACTGGAGAATAGCGAGGTTAATCCTTTGTTTGAGTTCACACAGCTTGCGAATAGAAAAGCCACGGAAAAACCCCAGATGACTTTGCTGAAATTTCATTGCACTTGCGTGAATGACAATGACTAGCTACTAGAGATTAGATGGCTTGCGAGTCACGTGGTTCTTTTTTGTGTCAGACAATATACAAATCAAGATTTAAGGCATTGGCACCTTTCCTTGATGAAGGGTTACTGTAAATATGAGACCGTGGGCGCCGAAGTTCCTACTGGTCTGTTTAACATATCTGTGAGACGTAAGTGAGAGTGCTCCCTCTCTCGTTGTGTCACATGGTTATTAGTGAAGCTTTTGTTTTGTTTTGTTTTGTTTTGAGGTGAAGGCTTGTTCTGTAGCACAGGCTGGAGAGCAATAGCACCATCTTGGCTCACTGCAACCTCCGTCTCCTGGATTCGAGTGATTCTCCTGCCTCAGCCTCCCAAGTAGCTGGGATTACAAGCACGTGCAACCACACCTGGCTAATTTTTGTATTATTATTATTATTATTATTATTTTTAGCAGAGACAGGGTTTCACCATGTTGGCCAGGTTGGTTTCAAACTCCTGACCTCAGGTGGTCCTCCCACTTGGACCTCCCATAGTGAAGCATTTTTCTGCAGGATACTAGGCTAATACACATTGCCTCTCATTGGTGGATGGAGAATACTGAGAAGAGAGTGGCTGGATTTCCCCAAGCAGAGTGATGTTTTGGAATATTACGTGAAAAACACAAGTGTGATTTGGTGACTCTGAATATATTATCATCTTCGTTAAGATAAAATTTTGGTTTCTAGAGATTTCCTCAAAACAACATGTGCTTTGATCACATATCTATCAACAATGAAAGATGTTGTCATTTATAGTCTATGTATTAAAAGCCCGAATCAGAGATAGTAGCGCTGGTTTCAAATTTCTTGATTTTGTTGTTGTTGGCTGTTTTTTCTTTGAGACAGGGTCTCGCTTTGTCACCCAGGGTGGAGTGCAGTGGTACGATCTTGGCTCACTGCAACCTCTTCCTGCCTGGCTCAATGGATTCTCCCACCTCAGTCTCTCAAGTAGCTGGGACCACAAGCTCACATCACCATGCCCAGCTAATTTCTGTATTTTCAGTAGAGAGGGGGTTTCATCATGTTTCCCAGGCTGGTCTCAAACTCCAGGGCTCAGTGATCCACTCACTTCTGCCTCCCAAAGTGTTGGGATTTCAGGTGTGAGCCATCATGCCTGGCCATGTTTCAACTTTGAGAGATTGAACAGGTTATGTTGTGCAAGAAACTTAAACTCAGTCTGTGCTTGTCTTGTATCAAATGAGGATAAATAACATAGAGCATAAACACTAGTGTTCAGCATGAAGTAAATACCCTGTATTGCTATTGATCCTAATGCAATGACAGCGTAGATTAGTAGTAGTGATCTAGAGCTTAGATAAAAATCAGTACATTCTTTATCATGGTAAGCTTGCCCAGTGTTTTGAACAAATTGGACGGTTTACTCTTCTGTGCTGCCCTCCTGTATTAAATGAAAAAGATTTTCTTATTGTCTGCAAATTTCACAGCATTTATTTTAATGTTAGAATTGACTTAAACAATTTCAGTTATTTTGAGTGAATTAGAATCACTGATTAATATTCTTTAGACAGATAGAGGCTCTGATCTCTTTGAAGACATAGATTATGTTTAAGTCTGAAGAATCTGCCTAAAAATAAATTTTGAATTTTCCAGCAAGAATAATGATTGAAGCTACAAAATTGTGACTTCTGATGTGAGCCTAAATATAGACATAATCTGTAAAATATATTTAACAATTGTATTTTGTGTAATTTTTGTGTTTCGGTTTAGAACAGTTGAGACAGGAACTTATGTAACTCTGCTAAGACATGTTTTCCATGGGGAAGATGAGAACTTTCACTTGTTCGTTAAAGCAAAGAGTGTTTTCAGTGGGAGAAGTCACATTTTAGACTGTGGTGTACCACACCTAGTGAGCTGTGGTTTAATTTTAGTTAGGAAATTAGTCCATTGTGACTTGAAGCCTTAGAATTACGGTGTTGGCATGGGAAGGTATGTCCATCTGAAAGCCTCTCCCCTTCCTGACTTCAATAATTTCTTCCCTGGTTTTCTCTTGGGTTCTGCTCCAGTGAAATTTGCCCCACACCCGCAGCCTCTCATTGTTTTGACCTTTTGATTTATTATGAGCTTTTCAAATCCTTGTTTGAGGGGTTTTTGTAAACAAGGCAAAGAAAATGTGTGATACCTTCATGGGCTTTCCTCATGGAAAACTTAACTTTTCTATTTCCTTTATTCCCCTTGAACTTATTACATTTCCCACTCCAAATTCCCATGTGGATACTGACTGAAAATATTTTAAATGCTTTCATATTCAAATAATTTAATAGTTGTCTTATTGTGGACTGCTTTTTCTGTTTCCTTGAAAGAGACATTTGAGAGCCAATGATAGTTAACAAACCTAATTGATATTGAATATTGTTTTATGCTCATCAGTAAGATCCTTGTAGTTCTGTAATATAGCACACTTTGACAGAAAGAATAGAGTGATAACAACTCTCAGACGCTGCTTGAAGGCTTGTTGTCCTTTGCAGGGTGGCCTCGGTAAAAAGGGGATGGAGAGAGATGGCTTACATTACAGATCTTAATCAGGGGCCCTTACTGCTACTTGCAACAGCATGAGTCTACTTCCACCTTGGATTCTTGTGGCTGCATTGGTTCTACCTATGAACAGTTCAAATTTAGATTGTAAGTTCCATAGAGACCTGAATTAGTAAGAGACTGGTTAGTTAGATCACCTAAGACGGTGGGGATTTGAAATGCGTCCTCTGAAACTTCATCTATGGATGCCGGGAGTCATACATCTGCCTTCCTCCCTCTGCTGGCCTAGGTTGAGCATGTGTTTCTGAAAAATAAGAAAATATGTTAAAACTATTCATAATGTAGTGCTTTTAGAAGTATGCATCATGGAACAAAGAGAGGAAGAAAGAGGGATTGTCTTGGCATTTTCAGTGGTACTATTAATTAGCTGTGCCTTTGTCTTAATGACTTTTGATAACCTTCCTTAGAAGATTTTGTTCAACTTTATACTTTATATATATATTTTTCATTTTAAATTAATTTTCTTAAGTCAAACTAACTTGTAAATGTTTGCCTCTAGCTAAATAGCCATGTTTCTTAGAAAAGCAGTGCTTCTTCCACATATGAGGTTAGATATCGGCTATTGCCAATCCAAATACAATTGTGTTGGTTTAGTCTTTGCACATGGGAAAAAATAAAAAGCTGAGTTTTATTATCAGAGAGATTAGGAGGACATGACTTTAGTATTTCTTTCTTACTTTACAGAGTCTGATATAATCTTTTGTTAGACTTTCTCCACTAGCTGTTTGGAAGGAAGTTGGGTATGCTGCCTGTGAACCTCAAGGAGACATCCCTGTGGTGGTGAACCTGTACCGAAGGATCGTATTTATCAGAGATGTTAAAACCTAAATCTGTGGCTAGTTGAGTGATGGTCCACGCTGTGCCTCAGTGGAACATCATTCTTCTCGGAATGGCTAAATCCCATTTTCATAGAACCAAGCCTCTCTCTATATTATTTCCTTATATGACCAGAATTAAAGATGCTAGGAGACAACTTTCTAGAAAGTTCACTGTTGTTTTGGGATTTTCTTGTAAATATATTCATGGTCTATCTTCTCTTCCTTCGCCATAGAGCTCACTGGGGTGGGAAATTAAGGCAGCAGTTACCTTATTAGGAAAAAAAAAAGTCAGATAATAGCCTCTTAAGATATCATTATTTGGGGCATCACCCATAAGACTAACTGGTACACATGAGGATGAAAGAACCAACTACTTCCCCAAGCGAAGTAAACTAATGAGTCAGAAGAGGATAGAAAGATTTCCCACGCGTTGGTTTGATCAATAGAGAGGTTGTGAAATGCAGGTCATAAATATGTAAAGACCTTCTGCGTTAGATTTACATATTAATCCCCAAAATGAAGCAAAAAAAAAATGTGGATGTCTGAGATGGCCTATAAGTTGGAGCTGAGTGCAGAGAGCTGAAAGAAATCACGAAGAAGCTGACAGCACAGTTGCTTAGACAGATGAGCCTCCTGCTGCAGAGCGGCTCCCACGCTTCAGTAGATGCCCAAGGAGACTCTGTGTGGCTTCATCCTTGCCCTGTGGCTGGGCTCCAAGAGACTTGTGGGCTGGCAGCCTGCTGTTTGAACAGATGGGCCCAATACAGGCAGCCCCAGGAGTGCGACTATTGGGTGATTCACAGCCAGGAGTGTCTGAAAGTCCGATTCCCGATTCCTAACAGCGTGGCGGGTGAGACCTGCTGGGGCCCATCCAGCCGAGAGATGTCTGAACCCCCTCGTTTACAACAATGTAAAGCAAAGCCCTGAACCTTGGTGGGTTATGAGGATTTCTGCTCAAGGATGAATATGGTGCTGTTCCTGACGATCTAATCCTCCCGGCTTTCTTAATGAAGTTAGCGTTTGTAATTAGATCATTGTTTTAAAAAATATGCATGCCGACCTTTATTTTGGAAACATCTATTCCCCTCAGGTTGATTTTCTGTCTTTAGATTGGTGAGTGCTTGATTCTTTCTGAACCAGTAGTGACCTGTACACTGCCTGTGGCAGCATGCTGTCAGGATGGGAGCTGCAAATATTAGAGGTTTGGATAGAGGAGCTAACAAAATAAAAATTAAATGTCACCATTGGATGTTCTCGTTGTCACCTATGCCAGAACACTCAGGGTCATCCAAGATTCTGCCTCTTCCTCCATCTGGCCGCAGTCCACAGGGTCACCAGATTGTGTCTGTACAACTTTCTTATTGTTTAATGCAGATGTGCCTCCATAAATTGTTAATGTGTTACTTTGACCTCACTTTCTGTTCTGTGGTGTGTTCTGTGTTTGGTTCTTGTAAATTCCCCAAACAGCCAACAGAATGCCCTTCCTAAGCACAAATCAGATTATGTTATTCATACACACACACACACACACATATATATATATTTGTGTGTGTATATATATGTATATATAATTGCACTTTAGGTTCTGGGGTACATGTAAAGAACATGCAGGATGATTGCATAGGTATATACATGGCAATGTGGTTTGCTGCCTCCATCCCTCCATCACCTATATCTGGCATTTCTCCCCATGTAATTCCTCTTCAACCTCCCTACCCCCTGCTGTCCCTCCCCTATTCACCCCAAACAGACCCCAGTGTGTGATGCTCCCCTCCCTCTGTCCATGTGTTCTCATTGTTCAACACCTGCCTGTGAGTGAAAACATGTGGTGTTTGATTCTCTGCTCTTGTGCCAGTTTGCTGAGAATGATGCTTTCCAGATTCATCCATGTCCCTACAAAGGACACAAATTCATCGTTTTTTTTTACTGCCGCATAGTATTCCACGGTGTATATGTGCCACATTTTCCTTATCCAGTCAATCATCGATGGGCATATGGGTTGGTTCCAGGTCTTTGCTATTGTAAACAGTGCCAAAATGAACATATGTGTGCATGTGTCTTTATAATAGAATGATTTATAATCCTTTGGATATATACCAAGTAATGGGATTGCTGGGTCAAATGGAATTTCTATTTCTAGGTCCTTGAGAAATCACCACACTGTCTTCCACAATGGTTGAACTAATTTACATTCCCACCAACAGTGTTAAGAGTGTTCCTATTTCTCCACATCCTCTCCAGTATCTATTGTCTCCAGATTTTTTTTAATGATGGCCATTCTAACTGGTGTGAGATGGTATCTCAATGTGGTTTTGATTTGCATTTCGCTAATGACCAGTGATGATGAGCATTTTTTCATATGTTTGTTGGCCTCATAAATGTCTTCTTTTGAAAAGTGTCTGTTCATATTCTTTGCCCACTTTTGAATGGATTTGTTTGCTTTTTTCTTCTAAATCTGTTTTAGCTCTTTGTAGATTCTGGATATTAGCCATTTGTCAGATGGGTAGATTGCAAAATTTTTTTTTCCCATTTGGTTGCTTGCCTATTCACTCTAATGATTGTTTCTTTTGCTCTACAGAAGCTATGGAGTTTAATTAGGTCCCATTTGTCTATTTTGGCCTTTGTTGTCAATGCTTTTGGTGTTTTAGTCATGAAGTCCTTGCCTATGCCTCTGTCCTGAATGGTTTTGCCTAGGGTTTCTTCTAGGGTTTTTATGGTGTCACGTCTTATGTTTAAGTCTTAAATCCATTTGGAGTTAATTTTAGTGGAAGGTGTCAGGAAGGGGTCCAGTTTCTGCTTTCTGCACATGGCTAGCCAGTTTTCCCAACACCATTTATTAAACAGAGAATCCTTTCCCCACTGCTTGGTTTTGTCAGGTTTGTCAAAGATCAGATGGTTGTAGATTTGTGGCGTTGCCTCTGAGGCCTCTGTTCTGTTCCATTGGTCTATATCTCTTTTTTGGTACCAGTACCATGCTGTTTTGATTACTGTAGCCTTGTAGTATAGTTTGAAGTCAGGTAGCGTGATGTCTCCAGCTTTGTTCTTTTTGCTTAGAATTGACTTGGCTATGCGGGCTCTCTTTTGGTTCCATATGAAGTTTAAGGTGTTTTTTTCCAGCTCTGTGAAAAGGGTCGTAGGTAGCCTGATGGGGATAGAGTTGAATCTATAAATTGCTTTGGGCAGTATAGCCATTTTCATGATATTGATTCTTCCTAACCATGAGTATGGAATGTTTCTCCATCTGTTTGTGTTCTTTCTTATTTCCTTGAGCAGTGGTTCATAGTTCTCCCTGGAGAGGTCCCTTACATCCTTTGTTAGTTGTATTCCTAGGTATTTTATTCTCTTTGTAGCAACTGTGAATGGCAGTTCATTCTACATTTGGCTCTCTTTACGTCTGTTATTGGTGTATAGGAATGCTTGTGATTGCTGCACATTGATTTTGTATCCTGAGACTTTGCTGAAGTTGCTTATCAGTTTAAGGAGATTTTGGGCTGAGACAATGGGGTCTTCTAAATATACAATCATCTTGTCTGCAAATAGAGACAATTTGAGTTCCTCCTTTCCTAATTGAACACCCTTTATTTCTTTTTCTTGCCTGATTGCTCTGGCTAGAACTTCCAATACTATATTGAATAGGAGTGGTGAGAGAGGGCATCCTTGTCTTGTGCCACATTTCAAGGGGAATGCTTCCAGTTTTTGCCCATTCAGTAGGATATTGGCTGTTGGGTTGTCATAAATAGCTTTTATTATTTTGAGATACATTCCATCAATACCTAGTTTATTCAGAGCTTTTACCATAAAGGGCTGTTGAATTTTGTCAAAGGCCTTTTCTGCATCAATTGAGATAATCATGTGATTTTTGTCTTTGGTTCTGTTTATGTGATGGATTACATTTATAGACTTGCGTATGTTGAACCAGCCTTGCATCCCTGGGATGAAGCCTACCTGATTGTGATGGATAAGCTCTTTGATGTGCTGTTGCAATCAGTTTGCCAGTATTTTATTCTTTTTCTTAAAGTTCTCAAGTGAATACTAGATGCTTGAAAGATAAGGCCATAGTCCTTTTGCTGACTATGAGGCTGACGTGCTTATGACCCCCCACAGTCTCCCTGCACCCCAGTCTCCCTGCACCCCAGTCTTCCTGCACCCATGCCATTGGCTCCCCTCCCCTCACGCAGTGGCACTGCTTCTGATCATACTGATCTGCTGCAGTGGCTGTGTGGCAAGATTCGCAATATTAAGAAATATAAGGAAAGTAATGTTTACTGATCATGATTTTTTCTTGCCAAAGGTAAATAATTTTCTGTTGCTTTAGGAAAATCTATATTTTCTTGTAATCTAGATTTCCTACTTCATTGAACAGAAGAATATCATTGAGATCACTGGAACTGTGTAGAAATTGAAATGTCAATATCTGTGCTGTTTTAAAAACGGCAACACCCTAGCAGCTTTCTAATCTTTCATGCTGGAATTATGCTGAGGGCTCTAAAGTGAAGTTACTTGGGCTGTAATTGGCACACGGGTCATGGTTCACTCATGACTTACAGGTTTGGGGACTGAGGCATGACTTTCCCTCCAATCCCATGGAATGTTTTTGGCTTCTTCACTAGGACAGCTCCATTCTCATTGTCACTTTTGTCATACTTTATAACAATAACTATTTTTAAAGAGTATCCGTCTCCGGCATTGGACGATGAGCTCTGTGAACATGAGAACTTCAGTCTCTGGTGGTTACACTTGCTCTGCCACACAGAAAGAGCCCAAGAAAACTGTTGGGTCAAGTGGAATTAGTCATGTGACTTTTCTAATTCCGTTCAGTAGGTCTTTCGTGATCTTCTAATAACAAAAATATTTACATTCTCACATAGAAAACTTAGAAAAGAAAGAAAGCAACACTCATTTTCACAAATTGGAAGCGGCTATAATTAATATTTTGGCATATTTTCTGCTAGATTTACTTCTAGCTACATACCATGTATAATACAGTTGAGATCATGACTATAGACAGACTTTTTAAAACATCGTATCATCAACACTTTTTTTTTGAGTCAGAATCTCACTCTGTCGCCAGGCGCCAGGCTGGAGTGCAGCGGTGCGATCTCGGCTCACTGCAACCTCTGCTTCCCGGGTTCAAGCAATTCTTCTGCTTCAGTCTCCTGAGTAGCTGGGACTACAGGCACATGCCACCATGCCCAGCTAATTTTTGTATTTTTGGTAGAGGGGGTTTCACCATGTTGGCCAGGATGGTCTCGATCTCTTGACCTCGTGATCTGCCCACCTCGGCCTCCCAAAGTGCTGGGATTACCGGCTTGAGCCACTGCGCCTGGCCAAACATTGTGTGAAGAACATGCAGTATTGTTGCATAGGTACACACATGGTAGCGTGATTTGCTGCCTTCCTCCCCTTCACCTGTATCTGGCATTTCTCCCCATGCTATCTCTCCCCAGCTCCCCACCCCCCACTGTCCCTCCCTTATTTCCCCCCAACAGACCTCAGTGTGTGATGCTCCCCTCCCTGTGTCCATTATGTTCTCATTGTTCAATACCCACCTATAGGTGAGAACTATAAGTGATTTTCTGTTCTTGTGTCAGTTTGCTGAGAATGATGGTTTCCAAGTTCATCCATGTCCCTACAAAGGACACAAACTTATCGTTTTTGATGGCTGCATTTACTTTTCAAAGTAAATGGGAAGGACTTCTGAAATTTTAATATCTAAATTGATGCTAAAATATATCATGTTACTTGTACTCTGTACGTAATATTCATTAATTCATTAAATATTTGTTGCTGTGGGCACTCCTTTTAAAATGTAATGGGAAACAGATGATACACAAACATAACAATATGCCAATATTATTGATAAATAACAGCAATAAAAGTGAAATGTTGATTGAAGAAGTTGGGAGACAATGTGTTCATTGTGTGTATGAATAAGGGACGTGAGGTTCTGAGACCTCAAGAAGAAGGCAGATTTGATGAGTGCTTTAAAGCTGACATTTGTCTTAAACACCACAGTGGCTATGTGTGCATGTGTGTATGTAGGTAAACAAAGAAGCGCTTAAAATTGGAGAGGCTGGAGAAGAATCCAGAGTGGAGAAAATGATATGAGCCCTGACCCAGAGAGGTAAGCAGGCAGTGGTGAGGCTAGAAGAGCCCAGCTATGGGGGCTAACTTAGTGGTTCTTGGGGAGGATTTTCCTCCTGAGGCTTTGCCAGATGTGGGGTATGATTTTGGTTGCCATGGTAATTGGGAAACACGACGTGGCATTTGAAGAATGAAGGAGTGGCCTGTTAGACAACTTGGATTCGGTGGGGAAGACCTAATTGGTAAAGGACATCCCCATGTCCTCAACTTTCAAAACCTCCCAGAAGACATTAATCTGGGTACAAAACTGCATAATGATCTGATCCCAGAACCCACCCGCATTTTACAGGAGGTTTCTAGCAGAGTTGACCGAGAGTGATGATATCTATAATCAGAATAGGAGGGAAAGAGAATAAAAGCAGCACAGTGAGACACATTGGTTTGTACCAACGACAAAAACAAACAGAAATTGTCCAAATCTGTTTTCTATTGCTGAATAACCAACCCAGCAATATCCATGTATTAGTTCCCAGCCTGCCAGTCAGCTGTCTGGGCACCCCGTGACGAGGCTCTTGCTCAGTGTCTCCACAGCTGAGATCAAGTGTCAGCTTGGACTGCTGTCTCACCTGAGGCTGGGGTTCTCTGCAGGCCATGCAGGTTATTGGCAGAATTAACGTCCTTGTAGTCATAGGGCTGACGTCCTGTTTCCCGGCTGGCATCTGGGGACCATTCCTTAGCTCTTAGTGACTGCCCACTGCTCTCTTCCATGTGGTGTTCTCCACAAAACATCCATTTGCTCCTTCAAGACCAGCAAGGGAATGTCTATCTATGTTGCCTCAAATCTCTGACTTTTCCTCTGACCTTTGGATTCAGATTTAAAGGGCTCATGTAATTAAGTCAGGTCCACCTGAATAATCTCCCTTTTGATCAAGCCAAAGTCAACTGATTAGTAACCTTAATCACATCTCCAAAACTCCTTTTGCAGGTAACAGTATAATCACACAGTGACATCCCGTCATTTTCACAGGCTCTGTCCACACTGAATGGAAGGGAATTAACAAGCATATGCACCATGTGAGATTGAGCTGGGTTCTGGGCTTAGATCATTATGCACAGGTTTTTCGCCTAGATTAATGTCTGCTGGGAAAATTTGAAAGTTGAGGATATGGGAATCTTGGGGGCTGTCCTAGAATTATGCCTTTACACTGTCTAGAAACACCCAGAACACTTTGCGTTGGGACTCTTATGTCCATGGTGATGATAAAATACTTGATCAGACCTGGTAAATCCGAGTCTTAACTTTTGCTTTGGCCTTGACAGTGGATCAGATGCAAAGAGATTATGTGATATCTACGAACTGGACACAATGACTGCTCCTTTCCTGTTAGAAATCATGAAATTTAATAAACATGTGGATGCGTGTGCTAGCAGCCATTAAACCAAACGCTGCTTTGAGTAACTGCCTTCTAGGTGGGAACACACAGTGTAGATACTGGTGTCATAGTGTCGTGACTCTGGTCACTACAGTGTTTTAAACTGGCTCATTTGTCAAGTGTAATTTTCCTGTATACATTATTTTATTCGATCTGGAGGTTTTGACATGTAGATAGATGGGAGGGAAAAGGGCAGAAAATCCATTTTGGAGCACTCAAGGTGAGAACAATACATTCGAGGGGAAGAGGAAAGTAAACCTTGAAACCCAATTGTGTTTTCTGCCTTGCTCCTTGCTACGCTGGAGCTGTTTGCCTACACATCAGTCTCACATGCCTTGGAAACTCTCCCTCTTTTCTTTCAGTCCTGCTAAAACTCAGGACAGCCTGAAAGCATGGTCTATCATGAGGCTTTTTTGTTCAGGGAATTTGGAGGAGCTTAGAGGAGAAAACAAGACAAGCAGCACCTCTTGGGGGGCTTCCACTTTGCTCTTACTTGTGAACAAAATTTTAAGTGTACAATACAACATTGCTAATTTTGGGGACAATGTTATACATGGGTCGCTGGATCTTCTCCGTCTTGCATCATTGAGACTTTATGTCTGTTTCTTACCAATTCCCCATTTCCCCTCTCCCCAATATCAGAAAGAATTATTTTCCAAAATATATATGGAGATCCTATAACTCAGCAGCAAAAAAAAAGCAATAATCAGGTTTTTAAAACAGGCTAAAGATTTGAGTCATTTCTCCAGAGAAGATGCACAAATAGCCAATGGGTAGATGAAAAATTGCTTAACGTCACCAATCATCATGGAAATGCAAATCAAAGCCACCATGAGGTAGCACATTGGCTGATAACCAACGAGGTGTCAATTGGTGTGAGGTGATACATCATCGTGGCCTTGATTTGCATTTCTAATAGGCATATATATACATGAAAGACAATAGGTGTGGATAAGGATGTGGAGAAACTGGAACCCTTGTACACTGTTGGTGGAATGCAAAATGGCGCAGGCACCATGGAAAACAGTATGGAGATTCTTCAAAAAATTTTAAATAAAACTACTATATGATCCAAAACTTCCACTCCTGAATATTTATCCAAAATGATTGAAATCAGAACCTCAAAGGGATATAAGCACTCTGGTGGTTTCTTAATTGGAGGATTGGCAGCACCTGGGAACTGGTTAGAACTGGAAATTCTCAGCCCCCTACTCCAGCGCTACACTTCACCAACCTCTGGAGTGGGGCCCAGCAATCCCTTCTTAACCAGCCCTTTGGGAAATGCTGCTACATTCTGGATTGAGAACCACCACTCTAGTCAAATCAGGCAACTTTCTCTCTCTTTCATGTAGTCGTATCTATCTCATTGTTTCTCTGCTCTGTCTCTGAGCTGCTTCTTGCTGAAAAACGCAAAGCAGTAAACGATATTATACACATTTCTAAGAAATCAGATATTTAGTTTAACGAAGGCAAGCTTCATTGCGGCTGAAGAGGAGGCAGGTCAGGGGACAGTCAGTGGTATGAGGCTATCGCAGCTGCGCAGCTCGGTCATTCAGCAGCAAACAGGTTAGGGACAGAGCTGTGTGTGAACAGAGGGCCATGAGTGCATACGCCGAGCCGCTCATTCTCCAGGCCACGTGGACACTGCATCCATTACAAGGGCCCCTCACCCCCTTCAAAGGGTTTCTCAGCATTCACAGGAGAAGACGAAGCAAAAGATTTGCTATAGGCTTCTTGGCATCATTGCCTATTCCCTTTTGGTTTTCAATATTTCAACAATGCAATGGTAGACACTAGCCCACAGTAGCAAAAATATTCAGAAAATGCCAACTGTTTTGGCAGGGTTCATATCCTATTCTCCCTTCTGAATTCTATACCTTTTGAGAATGTATAGATCATATTTAAAATATTCTATACAGATCATTTTGTGGTCTTCGTAGCGTTCAATATGTAATAGCATTTTTTAAACCATAGTATTTATATAACATAATTTGCTAACTGTCTTTTAGGGCTGGAATGTAAAAATCATTTTTCTCTTACAGTTATCTCTGAATGGTATGATACATACTCTTCTACCTTATAGCTTTTCATATTTTAGACTATTTTTACAAAGAGCATATGCTAATGCATTATTAAAAGGTATCTTAAATGTGATCTTAGCCTATCTGCTGTCATTTGTATGATCGACTTATACAGATTTCACATGAAGAGCATTGAGTGTACTCGTGCCCAGTGGAAACATAGTGTCCACTGAGAGGTGGAGTCTTAGTGGGTGCTGTGTGCAGACCACGTGCTGCAAACGTGGCATTGCACATATATGGACAAAATGCTTCGAAACTGCAGTAAAGCCATGGTTTCTATTTACAAGTTGTATTATTTTGAAAATGCTGGTGTTCTTCTTGATTAATGTCACAACCTCGTGACGATATTGTTGTCCATGTTCATATGCTGGACATTTCCTGAGACAGTGTGGGGAGAGAGGGCAACAGGGCTTGAGACACTTGCCAAGCCCTGAGTGACTGCAGCCCTGCTTACCTGCAGAGCTGCAGCAGTGCGAGGGCTGAGGGCCCCAGGGCCCTGCCCAGGAAAACCAGAGGATGCATGTAGACTCCTCCAGGGAACCTCAAGAATGAATATATACCAGGGAGCCAGACATCCATTTTTGATTCAATGGGACCAGAAATGAGAGAGAAAGTTCAGAGAGAAATGCACAGGCAATCCCGGGATTGGTACTGATAGACAAGGTGGGGTGGGGTGTGGAAGTAAGAGGTAAAGCAACAATGAAGACTAGTTCTCTTATGGGGACTTCTGCAGGGTGGCTGGCAGTGTTAAGGGGCTGAGGCCTTGGGGAGAGGAGGGTTTCTGTTTGGCCTATGAAATCTGAAGAAACCCCCTTCTTTCCTTGTTTTCCTGTGTTCTTACAAAGAGTTTGCTCCATTGCATGGGTCAGCTCCATGCATGCTCGGGTCCACTCAAAAAGGTGCACTAGTCCTGTACTGAATCGACAGTCTTGAGATGCCCTTCTGGCACTGGGGGTGACCGTCAGCTCTCTCTTCTGGATGAAAAACCACCAGGGCCACGTCCCTCGACATGGCCTTCTGAATCTTCTGGGCAAATCCCAAAATCCTGGTCTTCTAGGGTTCAGTTAGTTCCAGAAATGCGGTGTGAGGGGAAATTCCATACTAAAAGATCACCATTTCCTGCTGATTAACTGAACATGTTCCACCTCATTAATTTCTTTAATCACATATCTTCACAACAGTCCTATGAGCAGAAACAATTTGATGAGAAAATCGAGGCACAGGGATGCTAAAATCCTGGCCAAGATCCCATAGCGAGCAAGCAGCAGCCCTACCGGGGAGACTCTCTGTCCGGCTGCCTGGCCGCAGGGCGTCCACGGTCACTGCGGTGTCCTCGCACTTCCATGGGGAGAAGACAGAGTGTGGTGGTGTCACAACAGGAGGGCACCAGAGATTTATTGGCATGTTTTTCCCCGCTCAATAAAAGTGAACTTGTGTTTGCCGCCAGGACTTGGTTTCACTAAATCATATCAAAAAAGCACTGAAAGTTGTTGAAAATACATATATAGGTAATCAGTTTTTTTAAAAACACACATACACAGGATTAAATACATCAAGGAAACAATTCTCTTCCCTGTAATACACCTTCAGTTATAAAATTGTCAGTGGAAGATGCCTGTGCACTATTAGACACAAACTTCATCGGCAAGCCGTTCATGAAAACTCTAGAAACTTCAAGAAACAGCCAAGCAAGGAGTACAGTCCTAGTTTCCTGCGTTTTGAAGACAACTCTGTTTCCCACCTCAAGAGCTTCTTCTCTAGCCACATGCATACCACGTGCAGGCAGCACACAGACACCCGGCCTTTGGTGAAACCGTTTCTGCCCACAGAGTGACTCCCCATTGTGGATAACATGAGATCACAGTGCTAGGTCATCAGCACGAGCCTCGAGACTTGGATGCTCCATCGTAAATGGGAAGAAAATCATTAGAGCTTATTGTCAATGAAGAGAAAGTGAATATTTTCAAGCAGAAATCAAAGTATGAGTGATAGGAATAGAAGTAGCCAGTGAACTTTACAGTGTCTCATTCACATACAAGTTTCAGGGAATAACTTACAAATAAATGAAACATATCTTTGTCACTAATGAATGTATGTCTCAGGAGAGAGTTATGAGTGTACCAATAGGGACAGCTTTGGCCCTTTCCTGAGGCATCCTGACTCTGGCTGGTGAAGTTGTTGTGATGGGGTGGATAACTGGTTAGTGCTTAGCTTCCTGAAGGGGATGCTTATTCATGAAATGAGCACTTATCAGGCCATTGTTCTGTGCAAGGTAAGGAAATTCAGCTACCAGGCTTTGAAGTTCTACCAACGCGCGCACAACACTGCACCACCTGCTAAAATGTCCCTCTGGAAGTCAAAGCATGAAGTCCAAATGCAAAGCAAAATGTCTAGTCTCTGACTCCTCGGGAATGATCATGTAAAATAAAAAAATACATACAGACCCAAGGATGGGCATAAAATCATACTACTACTAACCTTAGGTATAAATTATTGAGCATGATGTCCGCCATCTCTAATTTCTCCACTCCTGATTTAGCGACTCCTCCTGTTTACAAATAATATGTTAAGTAATTAAGGTTGTGCAAGACCTATGACTGACATAGGGTGTTTTAGTGGATCTATAGGGAGGGATCATAATATCTCATGGAATCCCTATTAATAGACGAGAAGACTGGGGCTTAAGAGATTTATGCAAATTACCTGATGTCATAATACTATAAAGTGTGAGTGAGGCCTAGACTTCTGAGCACGTTTCTCTGTCCGATATGTGTGTGCTCTTTCCACTCTAACCACCCATTTCCCAGGCTTCAAAACAAAGAGGCTGCATTGTCTAGCCTAAAACAAATTTTCAAGTAAAAGGAAGAAAGGAATGCTCGTAACTTTAGAGTGGGGAGAGTGCTAGATTTTTTCCTCAGCATTACCTCAATCATAGGATTGCATCCACCTGATTTCTTGGGATTATTTGCTTACATGTTCTTTTTCTCCAAACCAGATTCTTTGAAGCCCTTGTCTTCAAAAATTTGTGTCTCATTCATCATTTCTCGAGAACTTAGATCAATGTCAGGCACATGGTAGGTATGAAACAAATGTTGATAGATCGAGCTTGATTTTATGTAGTCAAAATAATCCAGTTAAAATAAGTGATAATTGTTATTATCAGATTCTATTTTTTTTTTTTTGAGACAGAGTCTCGCTCTGTCGCCAGGCACCAGGCTGGAATGTGGTGGCGCAATCTCAGCTCACTGTAACCTCCAGTTCCTGGATTCACGCAATTCTCCTGCCTCTGCCTCCCAAATAGCTGGGACTACAGGCACACACCACCATGCGCAGCTAATGTTTGTATTTTCAGTAGAGACAGGTTTCATCATGTTGGCCAGGATGGTCTCGATCTCTTGACCTCATGATCTGCCTGCCTCGGCTTCCCAAAGTGCTGGGATTACAGGCGTGAGCCACTGCGCCCAGCCAAGATTCTATTTTTTATGTTAAATTCTACAGAGTATCTTCAGGACACACAAAAATTGGTGTGGGCTACGTGTGTAAGTAACCCCTTACAACATGCCAGCCCAGTGCTCTGCTTTAAGTGTTTCAGTGATCTCTTCTGAGAACTGACGATGTTAAGACACCCAAGAATATAATTCCCCTTCAAGTTGGGGTCTTGAAGATCCATCATATGCCTCCTACTTCTGCCTATACTGAGGCGTGCCAGAGCTGTGTTAGGACAGATGCTTCAAGAGCAATATTTCATGCCGCAATGGAGATCCAAAGACATCCTTCTTCACACACGACGTTCTGTGAGCAACATGCCTTCTCTTTACAAGAGGTTTTATGAGAAAACCTTTGTGATCTTTCTTAGTTCTGTGACTTTAAGCCCTGCAAACTCTTTGTCGTCATTCAGCACATACTCCAGAAACTCGTCATAGTCTTTCTGATGAAGGAGGCCCTGTTGCTAGTAGCGGTGTTAGCAGGAACCCAGCTATCCTTTTAGTTTGGTGCAGCCACCAAATACTTGAGGAATTTAACTGAAGGCTCCATATTCACTTTCATTGTGGAATGATAAACAAATTAGTGAGCTTTTAGAAAAGTTCTAAATTACCCAAAACTTTTATTTTGGGAAAAGATTTTACATGAAGTAGTGTATGTTTAGAAGAAACCAACATTCTACATTACTTTTTAGGCTATTTCCTAAGTAAAAGCCATTTGTTTTGGAAATAGTGACTTTGAACTAATTGTTATTTACTCATTTATTTTTAACTCTTTAACACCTAAGTCCATTAATTAACACAGGAGCTATCAGTTCTATTGCATACTGGAAATATAGCATAAAGTGATGTTTTATAAGCAAGGCTCTCAGATAACTCTGGATTGAGTCACTTAATTCACTGGAACTGGTGAGTTGAAAGTCTTTAGGTTTTAACTAGGTTATCACTCTAAATCCCCATCAAACAATTTGAGAAATTTCTCTTTTCTTCTCCCAAATGGAGTGGATGAACACATTTTTTTTCTGTTGCTTTAAGCAGCAGACATTAATGATTTGGCCAGTTACAGGAAATGTGTATAATACATTAGACAGATTATCTGTTTGTGTAAAAGAATAATAAGGAGATCATGTGATAATGAACAAGAGGTATGCAGGGTGATGCGTGGCTCTGAACAGCGGAAACTCACTCAACTATTTGGCAACAGAAATGCTTACTAAGTGTTTTCCTCCACTTCATCACCAAAACAAATGGGAAAAGTAATTAGAAACAAAGTGAAGGCTTTGGCAGTAGGCTTTCATCTTCTAAATTAGAGCTTCAAGTAAACAATCCTGTTTCAATCTTGCAGCTACTGCAACTGGAACTGTTTTGGCTTAATGATTCAGTTAAGAGGGTAAGCCTCTATGCTCTCTGGTTCCTTTTTCTTCGTATCTTGACCCATTTCAGGAGCTGATTTCCACCTGGAATGCTACTCAACCCTGAGGTGTTTATTCCTGGATTGCCTGAAATAAATTTTGACAGGTTTACTTACTGATCTTATTCTTTTTCATTAATCAAAGAATATTTATTATGTGGACAAGGGATATGTGACACTGAGCTAAGATGATATATAGTAATGAGAAAAGAATATGAAAATTAACCTGTCTTAAGTATTCAAAAAACTAACTGAAATAGAAAAGATGGAGGCATTTAGTAAGAGATACATTATTTCCACCCCATTTGGTAATTCTACATCAGGTAGGAGCAGCTAAACAATTTTGGCACGGAGGCCGCTGGAGAACAGAATAGGGGGGATTGGTGGTCAAAGGTGAGTCTGGCTGGGCGCAGTGGCTCATGCCTGTAATCCCAGCACTTTGGGAGGCCGAGGCGGGTGGATCACTTGAGGTCAGGAGTTTGAGACCAGCCTGGCTAACATGATGAAACCCCATCTCTACTAAAAATACAAAAATTAGCTGGGTGAGGTGGCATGTGCCTCTAATGGCAGCTACTCGGGAGGCTGAGGCAGGAGAATCGCTTGAATCCGGGAAGCAGAGATTGTGGTGAGCCGAGATCACACCACTGCACTTCAGCCTGGGCGACAGAGCAAGACTGTCTCAAAAAAAAAAAAAAAAAAAAAAAAGGCAAATCTATCTTGGGAGAACCATAGAGAAAACGGACATTCATCAGAGAGCAAGCGGCCAGCATAGGTGAAGGCACCAAAGGGTTTAGAAGAGGCAAGGGGACCATTCTTAGGAGGTGAAGATAACGTCAGTAATGGAGCCCACATCAATCTGAGTAATAAGGCATGTTTACTGAGGACTCACCATCTATATCTATTCTTCCGTGTGATGATCTTAACCCTGTCACATGGAGGAACAAAGGCTTAGAGCTGTGAGTAACTTGCCCCAAACAACACAGATTACTGAATGTTTTGCAATGGATGACCAGAGAAGAATTGTTAAGAGATGTGACGGGTTAAGAATCTGTATATGCGTCTTTTAGAAAGCCTTCCTTCTGTCCTGACCGAAGTGGACTCCCTTGCAGCAGGAACACCACTGAAGGGTGCCTTCGTCTGTTTGTGCAGTGATAACAGATACGAGTCTGGGCAATTTCTACAGGACAGAAATGTATGTCTCACTGTTCTGGAAGTCTGAGATCAAAGAGCTGGCAGGTTTGGTTGTCTGATGAGGGATGCTGTCTGCTTTCAAGGTAGTGCCTTGTTGCTGTGTCTTCTAGCGGGAAGGAATGCTGTATTCTCAGGTTGCAGAAGGCTGGAAGGGCAAGTGAATGCGTTGCTGCAGGAAGACTCTTTTACAAACGCCTTAATCCCATCCACAAAAGGGAGCTCTTTTGGCCTAATCACCTCTTACAGGCCTCACCTCTGAATACTACTGCACTGGTAACATCTGACTTTTGGAGGGAACACATTCAGATCGTAGAGGAGGGGCATGACAGTGCTCTGATGGAGAAATGACTAGGGTTTATAGGAGCCCGTGAGTGCCAAGGGGATGGATCAGGTGCATCGAATAAGTAGGAGAGTGCTTAGCCAATGATGAGCCATATGGAATACAGCTAGTGCTCGACTTACGACCAAGGTCAGGACCACGGACCGGTCATGACACGATTTGGTCGTAAGTTGAGTAGGCTATATGTACAGTTGAAATGGTGCACGTGGAGATGGTAGTGCTGCCGGAAGCTGGTCCGCTCTGTCGTACGCCCAGCTGGGCAACGTTTGCGCTGCCAGACGCGGAGCAGTCGTGGCTAGCGATTGCGGTCGTAAAGTCGAATGGTCGTAAGTTGCATAGGTGGTTAAGTCGATTAATACCTGTAAATGGCAGGTAACAGCTCAGAGCTAGTTCTCAGTTTCCCAAGGACTCATGGGCTATTTCTACTGGGGAAGACCTTCCAGATCATTGAATTAAGGAATCCAAGTCCAGAGGAAATAATGTAATTTTTCCACAATCTAACAAAGTGTAGCAGAGAGTTAACTAAACACTTTGGAATGAGACAAATCTGGACCTGAAACCGGGCTCGGTTTCTACTTGGGCAAGTTAGTATTCAGTTACATTTTATATAAAATAGGGGCGGCATACCAGTCGAACATGGCAAAGCGAAAGAAGGACTGCACAGTGCCCATGGGGCAGGGCTCTTGCTGCCGTGATGGGTGTGGCAGGACCAGGAGCCAAACCCTTGATGCTCAGGTTCATGCTCCTCAGCACAGCAAGTTGCCCCCATAGCCACACCAATGCCACTTGAAATATCAGAGCCAGGACTTCCATCCAGGCTAAATTCACGATATAATCCATTTCAGTGTGCGGCTTTCCCTAGAGAACTTGTAATTCAGTCATAGTCGCTTGTGTTAAGTGAACGGCAGCAAAACTCCGGAGTCCGAGGTTATCTGAAGGAAGTAATCATCGAGAAGCTTCTCTTTCCAAAGTCATAGCATCTAATTATTTCAGACATTCTCCTTTATGCTCGATTCGAGACAGTCAATTTGCCATTATTTCCTGTACGTTTCAGTTAACGAGTGCTGAGGGATTCCAGCTCCCAGGGCTATTCAGCTTGAGTCACCGAATCCATCTCACCCTGAGTTTCATGCGTCACTGAGCAAATTCACAAAGCCGCAATGCAATCTTTTTGACTTTTTAGGATATGTAATAGACTGCCTTCTCAGCAACAGTCGGAGGAGAAGAGGCAGTGACTTAAATCCTGCTCCTAGTACTTAGGAAATAGAAGAAAAATGTATGTAATTCAGAGGTGCTGAGTATTAAACAGATGAAAAGGCATTTCTGAAGTTAAATGGTTGAAAACCATTGAAAGCAAGAAAATACATGTAAAGCCTGTAAACTCAATGCAGCTTCAAGTTTTTAGTCCTATTGTTTTAACCAATGCATTTAAAAATGACTTCTTAAGTTCTTATTTAAGTCCTCAGGGATTTTTTTTTTTTAATTTTAATTTGGCATCTGTGGCTTGGTGGCATGCCTTAATTAAATATGAAAAAAGTTATGCCCACATCCGACAATCTATAAAAGGCTAAACTTTTAAGTCTAAATTGCTGAAGGGCTGATGTTTTCCTGTTCATCATCTCCATATTTAACTAAGCTCTGTAGAGAGGCGGGGCTTTTGCATTCTTGGGTTTCTAATCTTGGTTTGCACATTTAAGAGATTATAGATTCATTGCATTAAAAATATGGAAAAAGTTATAAACATCTATTAATTGATTTTTCTTTTTGATATGCCAGTTGGGTCGTCTTTTAGTCTTTGTCAAAATGTCCACAGTCAAGGGCACTGCTTCCTTCTCGAGATCATTCATTTTCCTGCATAACTTTGACTTGGAAGCTTTAAACATTTATTCAGCTGAAATCTGTCTCCCTACACCTGCTAATCTTTCTTCTTATCTTTTTGGAGGAAACCTGTAAGTATATTTTTTATTGTAACTCATGTTCAAACTTATAAGAAGTATTTGTTCATTGTATACAGTTTTGAAAGTATAACAAAGAATAAAAATGAAAAAGAAGGCCTGGTGCGGTGGCTCATGCCTGCAACCTCAGAATTTTGGATCACGAGGTCAGGAGTTCAAGACCAGCCTGGCCAAGATGTTGAAACCCTGTCTCTACTAAAAATACAAAAATTAGCTGGGCACGGTGGCATGTGCCTGTAATCCCAGCTACTCAGTAGGCTGAGGCAAGAGAATCGCTTGAACCTGGGAGGCGGAGGTTACAGTGAGCTGAGATCGCACCATTGCACTCCAGCCTGGGTGACAGAGTGAGACTCCGTCTCAAAAAAAAAAAAAAAGAAAAAAAAAAAAAGAAATTCACCTATATTTCTACCCTGCAGCAACGGCCACTATTAACATTTAGGATCTTTTCTTATAGGTTTTCCTGTATGTGCTTATTAACACATTCAGTTGGGAAATTGGAATTGAACTCTGGCTTGATACACTGTTTTCAGAACTACGTTTTATGTTGTGAACATTTCCCCACATCATTAAATATTGATGTACCATAATTTATTAATCATTCTCTGTTGACCACTTAGTTCAGATAAACATATGTGTGTAAAACTTGGAAATTCTGTACTTTCTGATGTTTGAAGAGAGTGTTTGCATATTTCCCAAGTCTTTTCAAAGTTCAACACCCCTCAGATGTTTTTTCCATCATTTCTCCTCTAATATGGTTTATCTATCTGCATTGCACCATCTGAATCTATTTCTCCTGAATTTAATTCTGTTTTCTTGTAACTTTCACCCACAACCAAATACAGCACTTTGGTTGACATCTGAGAGTTTCAGAGCAAATCAGGAATATATTTTCTTAAAATTGGTGAATTTTATTCTATAGTCTCATAATACAATATCATGTTTTCTTAGTTTTTTTTTTTTATTGACATACTGGCTAATACTAGTTTTCCACAGAAATAATTATTTTTAGTTTATAGAATCTCAAGGGTTACCTGGTGTGTAGTCCTTAAAAGCACTAATTTATAATCTAAATTAAGTCCCAAAGTTATTTCTCCTCACACTAGACTTATATAATATGTTATTTGTAATGGAAAGAACATTTATTTCTTTTATATTCAAAATGTGCCATGATTCCAACAGCCACTTTGAGTATGACTCTAATAGGCAACATTTGACCTTTCCCCAAAAACTTCAGGTTATTTGTAAACTGGATATTTCCTTCCCTGCTATTCTCCTTTTTATTAATATGATGTTGAGCCAGGCAGAAATGAAGCCATAGGACTCCAACACTCTTGTAGAAACCTCCTTCTGATGTGAAGCTAATCCATTTATCCTGCAGCTATTGACCAGCTTCCGGCAATATTTCCACCTTGTCCTTGTGAGATAATTTACTTAAAGCCACTTTTATTATGTGTGCTGCACTAGCCAGTTTCCAAGCCTCTGTTAAAGAGTGATTTGAGGACAGGCACGGTGGTTCACGCCTCTGATCCCAGCACTTTGGGAGGCCGAGGCAGGTGCATCACTTGAGATCAGGAGTTTGAGACCAGCCTGGCCAACTTGGTGAAATTCCGTCTCTATTAAAAATACAAAAATTAGCTGGGTGTGGTGGTGTGCCCCTGTAATCCCAGCTACTCAGAAGGCTGAGGCAGGAGAATCACTGAATCTGGGAGGCAAAGATTGCAGTGAGCTGAGATGGCACCACTGCATTCCAGTCTGGGTGACAAAGTGAGACTCTGTCTTAGAAAAAAAAAAAAGATTTGACTTGTAAGAGTTAGTTTATTCTTAGGGAAATCATGCTAAATCTTGGTAATCATTATTTAAAATATGTGCCCATTAACCTTTGTCAAATAACTCAAATTTGTCTACTCATTCTGAAATGTTTATGACTACTGTACGCTGTTGAGTGTGAGATAGAGAGGAGATGGAGAGAAAGTGAGTGCGCACCATTCTGACACGTGGTGAAGTCAGTGACAATGGCGGTTCAGAGCAATTCGGGATGAAGGAGAAGGGGAATGAAGGTCTGTAAGTGATCACGTGTTTGACAAAGCCTGCTGGGAACTGTTCCGGAGCCACAGCTCTAAGGGAGGAATTTGGAGAGACGGATCGGGGGCTACTGAAGAGCAGCTCTGCTTAGTTTCTGGTTTTCCTTCTGGTTTACTGTAAGTAAACTCTAGAAATGAAATTAGTAGATTATTTAAAAAATGATGGTGGTCGTAGATTAATTCTTTTCTACTCTGGAGAAAACTCAGCTCTTTATTTTTAAATAGATTTTGTAAAAAGTGAAAAGTCAATAGAGGTCTCTGTTGCTGTGATTTCTGGAAGACCACAAAAGAATTGAATTGTAGCTTCTAATTCCAAAGCAGGAGAACACTATAAAATTTTTCTTTGGGGCAAATGAGTTTCAAGTGTGATGCAAAGCTGCTGTTTCTCTCTGCATATGTGTATTTGCGTACCCATGGAAAACACTGGTTCTTTCAAGTCACCAGATTCAATTGCAATCAAATGGAATTCTGTCAATCTCTTCAAAATAAAGATGTACAGCAAAATTCATACTATTTCAAGTCAAGTCACGCAACAATAGTTTCTTGGCTAACATCAGTGATCTTTACAAAGGTTTTGCATTTTCTTTGAACCCAATACTTGGTTAAAAATGTTATTTTTCTTAGTCTTGTTTCATTTTGAAGTTTCTTAAGATGCCTCAGTAGAATATTGAATCTTGGCATTCTTCTTTATGTACGGCAATGAAAAGATATTGGTAATAATTATTAAGCCAATACAGACTAATGGTGATTTTATAGTTTTATATGCAATTGTTAGATTTGCCAGGAGTGCCACTCAGTACAGAGCAAAATACAGCTCCTCTTTACCCCAGTGGAGGACGTGTTAGTGTTAAAGAGAACACTAACAGATGTTCAAGAGAGTTGCCGTTGTCGCACAATGGGTCAACAAATCTCAATTTAAACCTGGTGTTCTTTCTGTTGCATCACATTTTATCAGCAATGAAAAATGTTCTAATAATAAAAAGCTGGCGATACAGTTATGTGCCACAGAATGATGTTATGGTTAATGATGAGCCACATACGATGGTGGTCCCTTAAGATTATAATATCATTTTATTTTACCCTTTCTATGTTTAGATACACAAATACCATTGTGTTACAATTATCCACAGTGTTCGGTACTGTACCACACTTCACAGGTGTGTAGCCTAGGAGCAATGGGCCCCACCATGTACTGTATCGTTTGTGTGTGTAATAAGCCCTATACACTATATAGTTCGTGTGTGTAATAAGCTCTGCCATGTAGATTTGTGCACATGCGCTCTATGATCTTTGTGCAAGCACGAAATCATTGAACGACACATTTCTATGACGTATCCCTCTCCTTAAGTTAGACATGATTGTATTCTCTTCATGTAATTCTTCCAAATCAAGCAAGAAATCTTTTTTTTGGCGGGGGCGGGGGAGTGATGGAGTTTTACTCCTGTCACCCAGACTGGAGTGTAATGGCATGATCTCAGCTCACTGCAATCTCTGCCTCCCAGGTTCAAGAGATTTTCCTGACTCAGCCTGCCGAGTAGCTGGGATTACAGGAGTGCATCCCCTCACCTGGCTAATTTTTGTACTTTTAGTAGAGACGGGTTTCACCACGTTGGCCAGGCTGGTCTCAAACTCCTGACCTCAAGTGATCTGCCAAAGTGCTGGGATTACACTGTGCCCAGCCTGAAGCAAGAAATCATCATAATGTATTACTTTACTGCTCACAACTTGTTGAATTAATGAACATATGGAAAGATGGAGTATATTTTATATTCTTAAGGTGTTCATGGAGTTATTTTTTAAAAATGTGTGTGTAAAAAGTACCATTTTACAAATGGTTAAGAAACCCCTTCCATTAGATTTGTGTGTCTTTGTTTTAGATTCCAGGGTTCAGGGAAGCTTGGGTAACTTTAATTCTGCCCAGCATGGATATTTTGCTTTTGACAGTCATTTTCTAATCCTTGGCTAATTAAATCAGAAATTCCGTCTATCTTTTGGAGTGTATGTTGTGTGTATGTGTGTGCCTGTATATGTGGTAAATTCTTGCCAATCTAATAGCCCATATGAAACCCTGAAGTTACTTCTCCAAAGTCTGACCAACTGTCTCTTAATCAAGAGACTAAAGGATGCCATAAATTACAAATTGGCTGGGAAGCTGGAAATGTTTCCAAACGTAAGTAGGCAATTATAATTATTCCATTATTCCAGTCATACAATAAAACTGCTGACTAGAAACTACAATGAACTGCACAGTATTCTTTCACTCATTATAATAGATTTCTTCTGAAAGTAGGTCATATCAGAAGCTTTTTCTTTTTAGTTACTAGCAGCAAACAATAATGTGCTCTAATGGAATATCATTTTGATCAAAGTCAGAAGACTTAAAGTCTAGTTATGTTTTTGGTGCTAGTTAATTCTATGAACTTTTCTACAGCATGTTTCCTTATTTTTAAAATCTGAATCAAAGTCCTTAATTAACAAAATTTCTTCCAGCATAATGTTGAAATAATTGTTTTGAGTTCACCCCAAGAAGAAAGTAAGTTGATATTTTAATATATTCATTAATTATTATTCATTAATTCATTGATTTTTTATCATAGAATTTCTGAGTGACTTCAGTATGCAAGCTACTATGTTATTTATTTTTAATGATACTTAATTAATATTTATTTTCTCCAAAGAGCCTACATCTATCCATCCATGCACTTGTCCATCCATCCATCCAGCTATCATTTTTCAATAAATGGTTATCGATCCGTTATTATAGGAAAGAACATTTAAAAGCTTACGGACCTTCTGACTAGCTAATATTTTTATAAATTTCTGGAATATTTGACAAAAATATGTTAAAATATTTACCACACATATCACCTAAAGGAAGAATAATTTTTTGAAAAGAAGATAAAAAATAATATTGTTTAATACATTAATTTTTAATAATATTGATAATGATGTCAGAATTGTGTATGTAAATGGGATATGGAGAATATTATGTGATGTGAATTATTATTGCATCCTCTGAACTGAAATACAGCACCAGCAGTCATATACATTTGTACACACATGTTGTAGACCCTGCTGAAACCACAGGGTAAGAAAAATCCTTCCTGTAAGAGTGCTTTTCACATTTCAGCCTCTTGTCTTATTACCATGGTCCCATCAGAAATAAGCCTGGCGTGGTGGCTCATGCCTGTAATCCCAGGACTTTGGGAGGCGGAGGCAGGCGGATCAGTTGAGGTCAGGAGTTCGAGACCAGCCTGGCCAGCATGCTGAAACACTGTCTCTGTCTCTACTATAAATACAAAAATTAGCTGGGCATGGTGGCACTTGCCTGTAGTCCCAGCTACTCAGGAGGCTAAGGCAGGAGAACCCGGGAGGTGGAGGTTGCAGTGAGCTGAGATAGTGCCACTGCATTACAGCCCGGGTGACAGAGTGAGACTCCGTCTCAAAAAAAAAAAAAAAAAAAATCAAGTGTTCGGTTCTTCTTTTAAATGGCTACAATGGTAGTAAACTTTCTGGAGTCAGTACCAGCATTTCTGACCTGTGACATCAGAAATGGTGAGTCCGGCCTTATCACCTGGTGCTCAGCTATATCGCTGGCGAGTTCGGTGTCAGCTGATGTTTCACACAGGGTGATTTTCAGGCACGAAATGCAGATGAAAGCGGATTCATGACAACTCATTTCTCACCTTTAAAACAAAACGTTTTGCCATGGAATGAGCAAACGTGATGTAACCATATACTGGAGGCTAATTCTAAGTTATGTCTCTAGTGCAAACGGATTTAGAAAAAGCAGCCCCTCCTTGTGCGTTTTTAGCAAGAGGAGCTGCAACTGTACTTCCAAACAGTTCTGCTGTAAATAGCCCTGAGCTCTTGTGGTCACATTCTTGGCACACTGATTTCTCTGGGTTACTATCGAGTTCTATGGCGTAGTGAGGTTGTAGATATTTACGTATTTGGCATCCGTAGCTCTTTGGATGAGACGTTACTGCTGATCTCACTGTAGGGAAAATCACAGCACAAAAATACCGTTGCAGGAAACCAGCCATGAAAAATATCAATTTGGGGAAGAAAAGACAGAGGGCAACTATTTTTCTGTAAGCTAAGATAAATAATTTTGCAGTTTTCACCAGGCGTAGAGTTGGTAGGGTTAACAGGGAGGGTTGGGAAAGAAAACCACTGTTTTTGGAAAAGGTACGTTTTGTTGGAACTTCAAGGAGTGTAAAACACTCTTTCATTCATCTTTTTGTTGAATGAACACGGTGGCCTGGGGCCATGCTCTGTGCTGCACAGAAGCTGGGGGCTTTCGGGGCATTTGCAGAATAATGGCCAATGGATGGGCTGGCACATCAGGGCACAATCAGCCTTTCTTATTAGATTCAAGGCCTTATGGACGAGATCATGACTAAATAGAAGTTGAAGATGGGCGGATCTTTTCTAGCATTGGATGGTGAGAAGGGATTCTAGAAAGAACAGGGTGGCATGATGATGAGTATGACACGTCCTGTAGCATGCTGGGATGGGGATATGAGGCCGGGCTCATGCACAGGTGTTAGAGGCAAGCCTAAGGGAGGGAAACAGAGAATCGGCATGGGTCTCAGGTTACGCTCAGCTCCGGTTACGCTCTGCTGGTGGTAGACAGCCATGCCTGGAAGTATTTTAAACTGAAAGAATTAAAATAAATCGACAGCAAATCCAACATAGTTTGCTTTCCTACAAAAATCCCCCACAGCTGCATGCAAGAGGGGCATAGAGTGCAGGAGAGGCCAGGCGCGGTGGCTCATGCCTGTAATCCCGGCACTTTGGAGGTCAAGGCAGGCAGATCACCTGAGGTCAGGAGTTCAAGACCAGTCTGGCTAACATGGTGAAACGTTATTTCTACTAAGAAATACAAAAAATTAGCCAGATGTGGTGGTGTGCGCCTGTAATCCCAGCTACTTGGGAGACTGAGGCAAAAGAATCGCTTGAACCTAGGAGGCGGTGGTTGCAGTGAGCTGAGATTGCACCATTGCACTCCAGCCTGGGCAACATGAATGAAACTCAGCCTCAAAAAAAAAAAAGGAGAAATAAAAAGAGAGAGAGAGAGTGCAGGAGAATGGGCCATCAGGACAGTGATGACTTGACCTGGGGGGTATAGAGGACTTGGTGGCTGCGTGGATGTGTAGGGTCAGGAAGAGTGGGTGGCTTCTAGGACTCTGATTTTGTGTCTGGGCTGAGAATAGAAAAAGTGAGAAGGGGAGGATTGTCTAAGACTTGGGGTAAAGTTGAGAGGTATCTTCAGTACACGCATTTATTAGAGAGGTCAAATGGGTAGATGAATGTCAAATACGAAGGACGTGGTCAATCACTAAGAGAAAGAGAAAGATCTGGTATGTGTGTAGGTATACAGATATATGCATGCATATATGTATGGCTGTCTCTCTAAGTATAGACACACATTTATGCTTCCTCATGCATATATGTTCTGCTTACTTACTTTTATATAGCTGCATGTAAACCAAAAGAGTGGATGAAATTGCTAAAGGAAGGTCAAGGGAGGAGGGGAGAGGGCTCATACAGAGGCACGCAGAAGAACATGCTCTGGAAAAAGAGTTGGAGACACACTGTCTGTTTAAAGAGAAAGGAGAAGATCAAGGATACCTTAAAGAGGAAGCCAGCTGACATGATCAAATGCCACCGAGAGATGGAGCAAAACGATGACTCCAGTTCACTATGGGTCAAGAATTCAGAGATGACCAAGGCTGGGATGATTTGAAAGAAGTAAAAGAGGAGGTTAACTTGCAGTGGGTTGAAGAAGAAAGGCAGCAAAATGGCTAAACATTTTTTCAGTTGTTATCGTTGGTATCCAAATATCAGTGTAAGAGATGAAGCAAAAATGTTAAATAATTCACCAAAATTTTGACCAGTGAAAATTTGGCCCCAAAAGAACAGTGCATAGTTGACAGTTCAGACTATTGCAAAATCCAGTGTCTCTGTCAGTGGCCTCGCATCATTACAGGAATGAAGTGTGGTTGGTGTACGGAGATTTGAATTTTGTGGCGTGCAATACACATTTCCCAACACTTAGGCAGGTCTGCACAGAACTGCAAGTGACAGTGACCAGCTTAGCTATTCTTGTAGAGGAATGTACATTCTGTTAACTGGATTATTTTTTCTTTAAACAATTGATTTTGAACTGGAAAGAAAGAATGCTTTGAATTTTGCCAGTTCTGAGCCGTAAGTGATCCGTTGACTAGCGTGATTATTATTGCTACTATTTTGGTTCAATACTCCGTGTCAATATTTATGCTTTATTTTGCATATAAGGAAGATAGACATGTCCCTCCTCTTCAAGAGCTCCCAGTTTGGCTGTGTCGGGTGGGAACAGAGACACTATGACAACATGGTGTTTAAAATGTTCTAAAAGCAGTGTCTGTATTGATATTGGTCATGTTATGACTACAAGCACTTATTAGCAACTATTCAAAATGCTCTGGATAAATCCTCACATTGAGTACTAATCATCATTATCCTTGTTTTGTAATGAGGAGTTCTGAGAGAGTGTGGGCTGTCTGAGCCCCTAGGCTCAGGGGTGGCCAGGGATGACCCACCCCAGGTGCACTTCCCTGGCTGAAACCCGCATCCCAAGCACTGCGCTAAGTGCCTCCACTGCAGAGGCCTTAGGGGAGCACAGGGGTTCCCAGAGTGCAGTTGTCTGGGAACGCCTCTCTAAGGAAAGGAAGGGTGAATTTGAAATCTGCATTCCAGTGTGGCAGCTAGTCCTGGCATCGGCAGCAAGAGGCACTCGAGCAGATGGTACAGCTGGCAGGGCAGCTGCTACCAGCTGTGCTTCCTCTTGACCCCCTGCGAGGGTGCTCGCTGGGAGGTGTGGCAAGGGCACTCCAGGGAGGGGAACCACATGTGCACATGCATACAGCTGGAAAACAGTGTGACCAGGCTGTGATGAGGAGGCTCAGCAGGCCTGGGAGGGTTGGGGGAGGCCAGGGTGTGGAGATGGGTGTCAGCCACACAGACAGGCTTGCTTCCTCCGCAGCAAGACCACAGGGCATCTGGGAGCACATCTCACGCCTGCCAAGTCCCAGGTCACTATATAAATGGTCAAGAACCAGGCTGGGAGGATGTGTCTGACTCCCCCAGGGCCAAGCAGCAGCTACGCAGTAGGAGCCGGGAAGGACAATCAAGGTAAATATCATGCCAGATAAAAATATAACTGAGTCTGATCTCAGCAATCCATCATTTTCTTTCTGTCCTGTGCTGTGTTTATTGGCTCACGTGCAAATGGGCTGGTCTTGTCTAGTGAGATCCGGTAATGCCATTGTGTCTTCCCAGGCACATGGGCATTTGGAGAAGCCACAGTTAAATAGAGAGTGGGGGCACAGACATGGAGGAAATCATTGCACAATATAACAATGATCCTAAAGCTATGAATTATGTTCATTCATTTGAAAAGTTAAATCTTTTCCTTTAAACTCACTTTCTGCAGAATGACAAAGTTAGCAATTCAAGAGGTTATGCTTTAGTTTTGTGTAAAAATTCACTTAGAGCTTCTTATTTCCAAGTAAAAGACATTACTTTATATAACACGGTGTATGATGACCTCAGAGTAAGACTTTGCAGTAGGAGTCTATTTCCACATGCTAGTGAATGTAACCCAGTGACGCGGTTCAAGTGTAGTCTAGTTCTTCCACTGAAGGTCAGATCAAACCCCTTCCTCTCTCTCTCTCTCTCTCTCTCTCTCTCTCTCTCTTTTTGAGGCAGATTCTCGCTGTCACCCAGGCTGGAGTGCAGTGGCACGGTCTCCACTCACTGCAACCTCCACTTCCTGGGTTCAAGTGATTCTCCTGCCTCAGACCCCCAAGTACCTGGGATCACAGGCACCTGCCAACACGCCAGGCTAACTTTTATATTTTTAGTAGAGACGAGATTTCACTATGTTGGCCAGGCTGGTCACAAACTCCTGACCTCAAGTGATCTGCCTGCCCCGGTCCTCCCAAAGTGCTGGGATTACAGGCGTGAGCCACTGTGCCTGTCTCCCTCTTGTCTCTTGAAATCAGCTCTCTGACCTGTAAGAGCGAGCTACGTTTTAGTGACACCTGCTGGAAGAACCAAGTATGTAGGGGATGAAGAAATCTGGAAGGGACTGTTCTTTGTCCGGGCTGTCTCAGTTTACTGTGGGTTTCCACATACAGGGATACCATCGTGAAAGCTGCAATGCTCTCCTGACTTTCAGATGCTTTTAATGAGCTGGAGAAAGTGGCCACACACTCCTATCAACGCTGACTTGCCTTGAACTGGTTAACACTTTCCATTAACTTGGTCATTTTCAGTTCATTAGTGGAAATAAGGGGTGTGTTAGTTCTAACCACTTAATCCCTGAAAGAGAAGGGATTTAACATGAAACACTAATTGTCCTGCCTGAGAAAAGTAGGAACTGGGTTTAGAATAATGAGGTGGAAATTGTACTATAAAGGAAATCAGGAGATAGGTTTTAGGGTGCAGCCCTGGGCCCTCAGTGGCCGGCGGATGGTGGGTCTGGCGATCCGTCATTGGGGTCTCAGCATGCTCACAATATATGTAAGCACAGGTAGAGCAATGGAGGCAGTAAAATGCAGGTGGCAGCCGATACACTTGAGGGCCATTTCCTATGGCCACTGGCTTTGCTTCGAGGGGAATCAGATGTTCTGGGTCTTAACCTCGTCAGCTCTAAAGTCATCATGTTAACACCTGCCTTGAAACAGCGTGTGGAGCTTCAGCTGGGGTGAATGTGTGAGTGCCTTCCTGTTCTCTCCACTTCCCTTTCGGCTTTCTCTTCCGTAAAGTTAAAGGCTGGGCCAACTGATAGGGTAACCAGCTTTGTTTAAAAAAGATCGAGTCTTTCAAGTTTATAAAACTAGTACTGGTTGTTTATAAAAACTGGGATGTTGGTGAAATGTGTACCCTTAGTTCTTATGTTTGTACATATGTGTACTCCCTTGCTACTGACCTATTTTAACCTTCCACGAGTGCCTGACAGTACTCAACAGTAAGACCCTTGAAGCACATTTGTTTTTTGGTATCTGAGGAGGATTAGTCCCAGGAACACCCAGGATATCAAAATCCACAGCCATTCAAGTTTCCGATGGAAAATGGTGTAGTATTTTTTTATAACCCATGCACATTCACATTCTCCCTTATGCTTTCAATCGTCTCTAGATTACTTATCTAATTTAATGTAAGTCCTATGTAAAGAGTTGTAATTTTGTATTTTTCAGAATTGGTATTTTTCATTGTTGTATTTTTATTATTTATTTATTTATTTATTTATATTTTAGATGGAGTCTCACTCTGTCACCCAGGCTGGAGTGCAGTGTTGTGATCTTGGCTCACTGCAACCTCTGCCTCCTGGGTTCAAGTGATTCTCCTGCCTCAGCCTCCTGAGTAGCTGGGATTACAGGTGTCCACCATCACACCCAGCTAATTTTTGTATTTTTAGTAGAGACAGGGTTTCATTATATTGGCCAGGCTGGTCTTGAACTCCTGACTTTGTAATCAACCCACCTTGGCCTCCCAAAGTGTTGGGATTATGGGGCATGAGCCACCACACCCAGCTATATTTTTATTTTTTATTGTTTCTTCCAAATATTTTTGATCTGTGGTCTGTTGAATCTGCAGACCCAAAAATAAGGCTGAACATAATTGATTTTCTGATCCCGGGAACTTCGTGAACAAGCACTTCAGCAGAGCAAGTGCTCAGTTCTCCTTGGTCTAATCCACGAGCTTGAGAGGGAATGAAATCTGCTTCTGGAAAATACTGTAGATGTGGGCTGGGAATTTCACTGAGGAGCAAAACGAAGATGCTAGATGGAAGAACTTTTATAAAGTTGTTCGAGTGTCTTCTCTGAAGCCTTTATAGTATTCCTATTTATGTATAAGTGCTTTAGCCATTGCTGGAGATCTGTAGGCAAGTATCAAACGTACGGGAAAAAAAAAAAAAGAAGAAGAAAAGAAAGGAAAAATCACCCCAGTGCCACCTGCCCCACACTAACTGCAGGCACAGTTCCCACAGGGTCTGCCCTTCCTTTCCGGCTGTCCTCACACTGTGGTCTCCTTCAGACTTTGCCACACCCACAGCTGTACTCCAGGGAACAAGGATGTGAGTGTGCATAAGGAGAGGGAGATTTTAAGGAATCGCCTCACACATTTGTGGGGGCTGGCTGCCCTTGTATCTTCAGGGCAGGCTGGGGACCCAGGGAGTTGCTGATGCTGCAGTTCAAGTCCAGGGGAGCCTGGGGGCAGCTTCCCTCTCCCTCAGGGGACCTTGGACTTTCCTCTTAAGGCCTTCAACTGATTGAACGAGGCCCCCGCTATGTTGTGGAGCGTGATCTGCTTTACTCAAAGCCTACTGGTTTAAATGTTAATCATATTGTAAAAAATACCTTCAGAGCAACATCTAGACTGATGTTTGGCCAAAAACTGAGTTCTGTGGGTACCGTGGCCTAGCCAAGTTGGTCCATAAAATTAAGCATCACAGCAGGTTAATACTGGGCCGGCAAATGACAGTGGAAGGTGACCTCAAGCCCTGGCCGTGAGGCAGCTGGCAGGCAGGAAGTGCACTGGAGATTCGAGAAAATTCAGGAGTCTTTCCAGCTGGGGACACGACTGGGAATCAGGCAAGATGGAGAGTGTCTTCCAGATGCTCTTCTGAAGCCTGGAAAATGTATTTCTAATTCCTACAATGAAGGGCTGTCAAATGGAATGATGAAGTCTTGTTTTACAGCAACAGGGAGAGTGTGGGAAATCTCCTGGATTTCTTCCCTTGACTCCAAGGCCGGGCAGTGCAGAGGTGTCCCGGTCCTGTCCCAGCACTGTCCTGCTGGAGGAGGCTCAGTCACGAAGGGCATGGCCTGAGGGAGGGGCCGTGGTGGGGAAGGGCTGACGAAGGGGGTGGCTACAGGGAGCAGAGTCTGCCCTCAATCTCATGCCAAAAATGGGCTGCAGGCAGGAGTGCACAGGAGTGGGTGTCTCCCAATAAAATAACACCCCAGCTTTCAGGAATGACCTTCTCCCTCCTGCCCTTCAAGGTCGCTTGGGGAGACAAGGACCTGTTTGCCTTTCTTTCTGCAGTGGCAGGCTTGTGCCATTCCAGTGACTTAATAGCATCTTTGCTTTCAATAGGAATGCTTTTGGCTCAGGTACAGATCTGCTTGATCTTTTTCTCAGGAAGACAGGCTTTCTGCCAGAAAGAATATTTCTCAGATTAGAGGGAAGCAAGTAGAATATTTTTCAGATTTGAGAGAAACACACAAACAGAAATCAGCCTGGTGACACGGTGCTCTCTGAGAGGTTCAGCTCATTTGTTGCGCTCTCTGAGCATGAGATTCTTAGCTACGATGGCCAGGCGTCTACTCCAACAAACCTGTAGACGGTGTTCAAGCGGGGCATTACCAGGAGGCCCCATGCCTCGCTGGACGAGCTGTGTGGCCTGGGTCTCACTTTCAAGAAGGGGCTCAAGTTCAGATTTTTGATTTTATCTCTTAACAACATTTTGCATTTAGCCTCAACTACACATAATATTTAGAGGACCACCTTTATCTTACAATTTATAGTGGACCGCACCATCTGTACTGCACACACTATGTAATGTCTTAAATTCTGGGCTGGGTACAGCGGCTCACACCTGCAATCCCAGCCCTTTGGGAGGCCGAGGCGGGCAAATCACCTGAGGTCAGGTGTCCGAGACCAGCCTGGCCAACATGGCGAAACCCCGTCTTTACTAAAAGTACAAAATTTAGCCGGGCGTGGTGGCAGGTGCTTGTAATCCAGCTATTTAGGAGGCTGAGGCAGGAGAATAGCTTGAACCCAGGAGGTGGAGGTTGCAGTGAGCTAAGATCGAGCCACTGCACTCTAGTCTGGACAACAAGAGGGAGACTCCATCTCAAAAATAAATAAATAAATAAATAAATAAACAAATGCTGCAATTTGTGAATTAGGCAGTCACAGATAATTGTATTCTTTATATTAAATTCCTGTTTGTTTGTTGTTAATGTAAAATTTGCCCTAAACTCCCCTGGAATCTTCAGGATATAGTCTAGGCTTCTCTGTCGCTCTGCAGGGTCTTTCTCTGCACATTTCTGCACAACCACGTGATGTAACTCTGTGAAACCCACTGAGAGGAGGCGTAATGTGCTGTGATGAGGGTCTGGTGTGCACTGTTAACTAGGGGACCAAATGGCGTGACCTGGAGCTATGATGGTTCATTTGGAGCTAGTTCATGAGGCTGTCTGTCCATCCCTTTTCTTCACCCTCAATCTGCCATCAGGAGTCATTTTCATCTCGTTTTGGTAGCAGGAATTTCTGAATTGAATTTGAGCTAGAAACTGACGTCTTATTGGTTAAAAATGTTGATTCCAAATTGCTTGTGCAGAAGAGCATTAAGTACTACTTCCCCAGCTTCATCGGCTTGTGCTGGGGAGAGTAGGGGAGACAGATGGACAGACTTGTCTAACTGCTTCTAGTAATTTCCATGTGGCCAACTTTTATCTTGGTACAGTGAGTAGGACTGCTTCTGAACTGAGTTCCAATGAACAATGAATGGGATGAACATTGTTTTACACGGGGGTTGTTATTATCATGAATATTACTTTATCAATATTATGTATATTACAATGGGATGAAGGAGATATAATAATTCAATTTTCACTCTATGTAAGGAGTGAAAATACAATTCTACATTTTATGCTAAGGGAAGTTTTATATGAACGACAAGTTTTGTATCAATGAAATTTCTAGTGACCGATCTGAGTGAAATAGAGGCATTATGGGAAGTGATTTTATTTCTGGGTAAACGTACATACATACACAGAAAGTAGCATGATCGAAATTCTGTGGCCATTTGAATTTAAATAATCTAATTTTCAGAAATATACTTACCCTACAATAGGTAATACGTTGTACAAGGCCCTGTATGCAATCCTAAAGACCTGGGATTCAAATTAAGAAGGGGTATCTTTTCCTAGAATTTCAGTTTATAATGTACGTACCTATAAAAATTTATGTGCCTGAATATACCAGCCAGAGAGGATCGAGTGCTAACATACTCATTTTGGTATATCTCAATATGACTTATTGGGATTTAAGTCAATCTGGAGAAACTCTTTGGGTGTCCAACCATACTTTTTTTTTTTTTTTTTTTGAGGCAAGGTCTCACTCTGGTGGCCCAGGCTGGAGTGCTGTAGTGCGATCACGGCTCATTACAGCTTTGACCTCCTGGGAAGGGATCCACCCACCTCAGGCTCCTAAGTAGCTGCAACCACAGATGTGCACCATCATGTCTGGCTAATTTCTGTTTTTTTTTTTTTTTTTTTTTTGTGGAGATGAGGTCTTGCCATGTAACCCAGGCTGGTCTCAAACTCCTGGGCTGAAAGGATCCTCCTTCCTCAGCCTCCTAAATCACTGGGGTTACAGGCATGAGCTACTGCACCCACTCCAGCCCACACTCAGCTTCGCAGGCATTCCCTGAGCATGCCTCAGTGGTGAGAACAGGGCGTGGCCAAAGTCAGTGGTCAGAGTCTCATAGGCCACTGAGTGAGCCTGAGTACCTTGGAGACCTTACTATGGCACCAGCTTACAAGCGAAATTTGTCTTTCTGGGGGAAGAGCTTATGTCTGCTTACTTGTGGAGAAAACAAGGAGGGAATTCTGATAACAGATATATATAT
>NW_022436975.1:4045321-4053240 GCF_009761245.1 Sapajus apella | reverse complement strand
ATGTGTGTGGCATATATATATATATATATATATATGGCACCTTGGCTTTCAAATCAATCCAATGATAAGTTTAAATTTACGATTTAAACTTATATATAAATATAAGTTTATCATGTATAAATATATTATATAAAATATATATATGAAGGAATATATATATATTCCTTCATATATACATATATTAGAAATCCATTCCTTCATATACATATATTTTTTCCTTCAAATGTCAATATATATAATTTAAACATATATATAAATATATATTGGTGATAAGCTCCAGCATCTTTTTACATTATTTTCAATTATATTACCATTATAATACATGTGGCTGAAAATAATTTGCAATGGCATCATTTTGTAAAACTGAAGATGTACATACTAATCCCAATTCCAAATATTTAGCCTAGACAAACATTTCTTCAAAAGTACAAGGAGACATGCATGCATATTTATTGCAATATTGTTAGTAAGTAATGTTGCAAAAATTTGGGAACAATCAAAATGCCTGTCAGTGAAGGAATCTATAAAGGAACCGTGTGGTCTGTCTGCAGCGTGGGGTACTGTAGAGAAGGTAGACAAAAATGCTCAGTCCTCTATGTGTAGACAAGTAACAACATAGCAAATATGTAGTGGAAGCAAAAAGGGAAGTTTTAACATCCATATAACATTTGATAGCTTTTTTCGTAAATCTGAAAGCACAAAATGTTTTATATCTGCTCATATATTATGTTTATTTTCATGTATAGTCAGTTTCTGACTTAACGACGATGCAACTTATGATTTTTGACTTTACCATGTTGTGAAAAGATTGCGATTTTGATGTAATGTACAATAGTGAGCAATGGCATGAGATAGTCTACATTTATTAGAAAATAGGCTATGTGTTAGATAATTTTGCCCAACTGCAGGTGAGTGCAAGTGTCCTGAGCATAGTGAAGGTAGGCTGGGCTAAGCTATGATTTTGGCAGTTTGGTTATATTATGGATTTTTGTATTACAATATTTTCAACTTACAGTGGATTTATCAGGACATAATCCCATCATGTCACATTTGTTTACATTTCATCTTACATATGTTTACATTTCATCTTATATTCATTCACAAACATACAAATGTACATCTAAAGAAGAGTGTCAAACACGAGTGTTTACATCTGGAGTGAGAGGCAAAGCTAAAATTAAAATGGTGCTTAAAAGATGTTCATTTTATCTACAGCATGTTTTTATATATAATTTGTGTAGTAAAAATACACGCATGTGGAATTATGAGTAGAAGCATCTATATCAGGGTGTAAATATTAATAGTAGTTAATTCTGGATGTAGACAGTAAGAATTATTATTTTCTCATTAGTACTTTTCTGAATTTTTCAGAAATTTCAAAGCCTAAGATAAGGAAAATAGTTTATCTTTTTATATTTGCTTCCTTCTTGTATTGTGGGAATCTCATTTTGGGAGACTTATTAGGATTATTGTTTAATGCAAGAGGAAAACCCTTTTTATAACCACCAATGTTTAGCTTCTGTTTTTAAGAGAAACCAATGGTTTCCAGGGTATTTGGGTCTATATAACTTAATGCCTTGTATGTTTATAGGGAGGATCTCATATAACTTAGTTTCCTTTACCAATATAGTCTAGACATGCCAAACAGCAATGCATGGTATTTAAGCAGTGCATTCCATTTAGCAAGGAGGTATAGTCACTGAGTTATTTAATAATGTAATTGAAAATAACAGCTTCTATAAAATTATGCTCATTTGGCCAAAGTCTAGAGAAACATGAAACGATAGGATTTTAAGGTGCTCTCATAAAGATTTGTGAGTCAGGTATTCTAAGATGGAACAACTTTTTATGGTGGTGAAGGATTTCATTTTGAGAAATTCATTGAGAGGAAGTAAAGATAGTTTTTTTTTTTTCATCTTAGTCTATTATTGACACTCTAATAGCCTATAAAATTTCCCCGATACACTTCTCCTTGGGCCTCACATTTCCAAACAAATCACTTCATCTTTCTTCTTACTGCTTGCATTAGAGATAGAAATTCAGCTCGAATTTGTTTAACAAAATGACAGTTTCTGGTGTCAGGGATCTGGAAGGTGAAGGAGTAAATCTGGTCTCCGGCCATCCTGGGTCCAGGGCTTTGCTTCTTTTGTTTCCTGTATTGGCCCTGTGTGTTCCTGCCGGGCTTTCTTCCTAGCCTGGTGCTTTCTAGTGTGGGCAAGATGCGTGAGTGGCCCCACATGCTCCTTTTCCTTAGAACTCTGAACCCCTGTTTTATTTAGCAGCCCTGTCAGTCAGTGCTTGAGGACATCTCCAGCTGGCCTTGCTTGGGTCATATGTTCCCCATGGAAGAAACAGTATGTCCATGGTTATGCTGCCTCCAGTTAACCATCCTGTTCCAAGCAGGAAGAGGCCCCTGCTTGACGTCTCTACCGTAATCACATGCAGTGGGGTAATCACATGCCTCGTTCTCCAACTGATAGAGGGGCTCTAGACAGAGCAGTCCCCACGTCTGCCAAGTGTGCATGGCATTTGCTTGCTCCTCTGTTGCATCGCAAACACTCTACACCCTAATCCTGTAATAACTTGCTTATCGTCCCCCCTACTGAACTATCTGTGCCCAGGACCCGATCTTCCTTATCTTGGCATCCTTATTACTTAACATGATAGGTGGCTGACACTCAATTATTCACATGCTGAAGAAAGATGTGAATTCATAAAAGAGAATGTTGGTTGTGGAGTAATGATACTCTCAAACTAATTATTCTGTTGATTTAATACTTTGTAGAGGGCCATTGTATTCCTATACTGTGAAGAATAATTAAGTAATTAATCATTTTGGCTAAATTCAAGCAGTAGTGTTGAGTTGAGTTGATAATGTGGCATCTAATATATCAATATGATTTTCCAAACTAAATGTACTCAATTGGCATGTTGCCATGTATGAAATTTGTTTTACTAGCATACAAATAAAACCTAAAATAAATAGTGTAACTGTCTTTAATATTTTGCAGAGTTCTATAAGGAGCCATGTCTGGCATCTTGGGACTGGTATATGGCCCCAGAGAGGCATAATTGGCTGTAGACAGTGGACCTCCCTAATGATGAGTGTATGATGTGTACTAGTTCTGTCTCCTTTATATTGAGTCCTTCAGCACTGCATGCTCGATCATAAAAGGAGAATGAACTTTCAAGCTTCTGGAAATAATGGCAGAACGCAGTCAACATATTATAATCGCTCTTCACTTTCTTATGTTCCTAGAGACTTGAGGTTTAACAGAATAAGAGAAATTCCAGGGAGCGCCTTCAAGAAACTCAAGAATTTGAACACTCTGTAAGTACTTATTGCTTATCTATAAGTTTCCTAAAATTACATGCTGGTTGGATTGAAATTTACCATGAAAGTCATTCTGAGTGTAAAGAACGGCTGGGAGAAGAATGACACCTTGTAGATGTCTTACAACCGGTAAAATTCTGCTGCTGCTTTACACTGCCTGTGTTTTCACAACCTTTTGAACTTGGAAGATATTCCTATTTATCCTACTTATTTGGATTCTATGTGCTTAGAAAAGCTTCATGAGAAGAAGAAATAGAGAGAAGGAGGGATTAAATAGCTTGTCTCTGAGTCCCATGGCAAGAGAGCAATAGAAATGAAATTAAAATTCACAACTTCTTACCTCAAAAGCCCATGCTCTTCTCAGTATGCTACTGGGCTTTCTTATTCGTGATACTCTAAAAAAAAATGTAGAGATGCTGTTTTATGATAGTCTTAAATGAAAAAAAATCATGTAGAGAAAAAAATGACAACTTTCTGACTAAGCACCGATAAACATTTCCAAGTTTAAAGGCATTTATTTTATTCACTCAACAGTATCTATTATCTACTGTGGGCAACCAGTTGGCTGGTTTTGTATCTGGATCCAAAGACACATGCGCCTGCTGTGATAGAATTGATGGTCTCACATTGCGGGCGGTCAGGAAACCAACACCCAACTGTAATATGTCTGTAATAAAAAAAATCTATGTATGTAGTAAGTGCTGTAAGGAGAAGAGAAAAGTCTTATGCCAGATGATGACCAGAGGCTCAATATGTAAAAATCTTCCTAAGCCACATTTAGATTAATCCACTGAGTGAATACACTGAGAGTTAAGAATGTTCAGTGAGGCTAGACCCATGTGGGTGTGTTTGTCTTCTTGTCATAATATTCACAGGATAGAGTTAGCGATTTTATCAACTTGGCTGAACTTCTCCCCGTTTTCAGGCCAAGCTGGCCCTTCTAACTTGAGAGCTGAGATCACAACTTTACACTTGTGCTTTTCCCATCTGGTTTCTTTCCAGTAACTGATGCCTGAACACACGTATTTTTATCACAGTATCTCTGTTTGGGATGATGTAAGAACATAAGAAAGTAAGGACTACAGGGTTTATTCTTTGTTTTACAATAAAGCAATGATTATCAAAGTGCAATGTACAAGAACATTTCCTGGAGCGCTTGTGGACATGCAAATTCCCAGCCCTCTTCCTTAGGGATTCTAATTTAGGACTTCTCAGGATGGACCCAAAGATCTGCATTTTATTGGGTATTTTTATTTTTATTCTTTGAGACGGAGCCTCGTTCTGTTGCCCAGGCTGGAGTGCAGTGGTGCGATCTCAGCTCATTGCAACCTCCTGGGTTCAAGCAATTCTCCTGCCTCAGCCTCCTGAGTAGCCAGGATTACAGGCACCTGCCAGCACGCCCAGCTAAGTTTTGTATTTTTAGTAGAGACAGGGTTCCACCATATTGGCTAGGCTGGTCTTCAACTCCTGACTTCAGGTGATCTGCCTGCCTTGACCTCCCAAAGTGCTGGGATTACAGGCATGAGCCACTGAGCCCAGCCTATTGAGTATCTTTTGATGAGAATTTCTGGGATGTCCAATAGTTAAATAGAACCATCAATGAAACCTTTCACCACTGTCTACATGTAGATGATAGATAACCAAATATTTTATTCATTGATTAAACTGTAAATCTGATCAAGTGTTATCAAATATTTTCATTAGACATAGTTGCCATTTAAAAAATTTAAGGAGTGTGACAAACTGATAAAATCTATTGGGGTTTGTCTACATTTTGGGTTCCAGTACATAATACATTAATTATTGATGAACAATCCACCTCTTCACTTGGTAGAAACCATGGATATTATTAATTCGTTTCAAATATTTTTTATTAGAAAACCATAATAAAATAGTACTATGTTGTTAGTTACAAGCCTCATTACTTTATACTAGTTGCTTTATATACATTATCTATATTCCTTTCTCTCATGCTGTGTGCTACGTGTTTACGTTCATTTTGCAGATGGGGAAATCGAGGTTCATGGCTATAATGTCATTTACCCTAATTGATGCAGATAGAAAGGAGCAGAGTCAGGGTTCCACCCAGTTTGATCTGTTAACTGCCTTACTATGTGGCTTCTCATGATAGCATTCAGGAAGAGTACTTCCCTGGAATACAGACAGTAGGTCATTTAAACAGTAAGTTGTGTGTACATGTGGGGTATGTGTGTGTGTGTGTGTGTGTGTGTGAGAGAGAGAGAGAGAGAGACAGACACACACACACACACACACACACACACACAGAGAGAGACTTCTGTCTAGAAAGTGAGCTAAGCAGTCAGACACTTAACACTCCTGAGACTTCAGACAATTTCTGATAGACCAGTTAAGTGAAGACCCAAAGGTCTTTACTAATTTATTATCAGAACAAAAGAAATAAGGACACATTTTAAAAAGCAAAGTTAAAATTTTCATGAAGGATATGAAAAATTTTGACCATATGGATCTTATACCAACATAGCGTTACAAAGCAAAATCAAGCATCTGGTGATTCTATTTCCTTGCATTGCCGTTATGCTGCACAGAAACTCCACTGTTTTCTTACAATTTAAAAAAATGCCAACCACATTGCTTCTGTATTGTAAAAGAGAGGGGTTTCTCAAAAAGAGTTGGCATTTTTGCATGAAATAGAGCTTGCTAAGAGGTTTACTTAATAAAAAATCTGGAAATGTTATATACTGCTGGATCCTAAGTGCTAGAGGGTGAGATCAAGGATCTCTTATCAGACCCTGGATTTCACCCGCTGCAGCACAGCCAAGTGGTGCCTGGCAGAGCTCTGTGACTTTCCAGGATGCCTCTGCCTTCCAGTTTTTGGATGAAACTGATAAGAGTAATACATTTGGGAAACAGGTTCCAATTCAATTGCGGACAACACGATTATGCTTATAAAAAAGACGATTGAGCCCTAGAGGAACAGCAGTAGCTAATAAACGCCAAGGACAACAGAGTAGAGTATACCACAGAAATAAATAAATGCATGCCACTATTTAAATAGTAACAACTGAAATATGAAGAGCCGAGTCCAGGGCTGACATCCCTCCCTCGTGTGCATTCTGGAAAAAGGCCTAATTGAAAAGCAAGGTGAAGAGAACCTTGAGAAGCATGTCAAAATGGAGGGGCTGGGGTATTTCTGGTCCTTCTAATTGTTTTGTGAAGCATGGCAAGTTATTTAACTCCTTAAACCTTAACTTTACCAGCATGTCCTCTGACTTTTCATTTTGAAAATTTCGAGCCTACCCAGATCTCAAAAAAAGAGCATGATAACTGCTTTGTACCTTTTACCTAAATTCACCAGTTAACATTCCGCCACATTCACGTCTCTCTCTCTCCCCACGCTCATCTATGTGTGTTTATTTTAATTTGGACATACAGCTCCCAAATATATATACTACACTTTATTCCTAGGTAAGATATATAGATATAAGTACAGTATATAGAGTGCATAAATACATATCACATATAATTAATGTATGTATTAATATTGTTACATGACACTAAATTATGTTCTATTTATTTCATGCTAGTAGGTAAAATGCAGTTGATTTTTATATATTGATATTGTATCCAGTGACTTTACTAAATTAATCCAAATTCTACTCATTTGTTTATGTCTTCTGGATTTTTGTAGGTACACAATCATGTCCTTTGGAAATAAAAAAATTTCCTTTCCAGTCTGTATAACAGTCTCAGGGGACAGCACGTGATATTAGCTGTAGATTTTTTTGTAAAGCTTATATTGAGAAGATAGTGGTCTATGATGAGCTAGTGACTGATCTGTGGCGAAACCACTGATAAGAGCTAGGTCATTTTGTCTTTGCTCTGACGAAGTTCCAAAGTGAATGCATTATTCTCACTTTTGCTGTTCAACAACCAACCTTATCACCAGTGGCTAATCGACTAATTTATCTCCACAAATTTGGCACTGCAGCATAAATTGCACCGAACTTCACCAACATGAGACCAATTCTTCTGCCCATTGACCCAATCCAATCCTAGGCATAGTTCTCCTGAGGCAATTTCCACACTCAGTGGGGCCCGAGTGCTGAATGCAGTGCTAGCTTATTGGAAAATGGTCATAGTAAGGCAACATCAAAAGGGCTCTGGCTGCTCTTTTCCTAATAATACATTTCTCTTCCTCATTGTTCTATAAAACAAAATCACAACATCAGGAGAATAAAACCAAGTTAAATGATCTTGTCTATTTTTCAAACTTTTATAGTCGATCATGGCAGAAATGCTGTGGATGGCTATGGGGTGGGTGAGAAGAATCAGGGCAGATCACAGCAAACTTCCAATTACTAAATAGTTGACTTTAATATCTACTGGAAGATTTATGTTATTTTCTTATCTGGCCTGTACATTGTTAAATTTTGAATATTACTCTTAATCTCTTGACTTTGTCACTGTTTTTCTCTATACAATAGAGGAATATTTAAGATACAGTACTCCTATGGAATCCATTCAAACTCACTGGATTTTCTTTTCCCTCTTTCTTTCTTCCTTCCTTCCTTCCTTCCTTCCTTCCTTCCTTCCTTCCTTCCTT
>NW_022436975.1:3949811-4045221 GCF_009761245.1 Sapajus apella | reverse complement strand
CTTTCTTTCTTTCTTTCTTTCCTTTCTTTCTTTCTTTTTAACTGAGGCACAGAGTGTGCAGTGGCATGATCTCAGATCACTGCAACCTCTGTCTCCTGGGTTCAAGCAATTCTCCTGCTGCCTCAGCCTTACCACTTGTTGGGATTACAGGCATACACCACCACGCCTAGCTAATCTTTTGTATTTTTAGTACAGATGGGGTTTTACCATGTTGGCCAGGCTGGTCTTGAGCTCCTGACCTCAGGTGATCCACCCATCTTGGCCTCCCAAAGCGCTGGGATTACAGGCGTGAGCCACTGCGCCGGCTTTGATTTTCATTGTACAAAGAACAGTTTATCTGTGAAACAGATCGATAATGAGAATTTTTCTAAAGTCAATAAAATGTTTAGTCAAAAATAAAAAGTAACAAATACATAATTAAAAAGAAATATTACTAATGTATGCACAATTGCAATACTAAATATATTATAGACTTCCCCCTGACTAGAAATATAAAATTAAAAATTATAAAAGGATTTTCTCTTTTTTATACATATGCTATATGTGAAGTGTTGTGGTAGGTGTTCTACAATGACTAAACATGTGACCTACAGTAAATTGTTTTACTCCTTGGATCACAGTTTCTTCACCTACAAAGCTAAGAGATTGTGTCTAATGGCTGGGCACAGTGGCTCACGCCTATAATCCCAGCACTTTGGGAGGCCAAGCCAGGCGGATCACAAGGTCAAGAGATCGAGATCATCCTGACCAACATGGCGAAACCCTGTCTCTACGGAAAATACAAAAATTAGCCGGGTGTGGTGGCATGTGCCTGTGGTCCCAGCTAGTCAGGAGGCTGAGGCGGATGAATTGCTTGAACCCAGGAGGCAGAGGTTGCGGTGAGCCGAGATTGTGCCACTGCACTCCAGTCTGGCAACAGAGCAAGACTCCGTCTTAAAAAAAAAAAAAAAAAAGAGATTGTGTCTTCTAGTATTAAAAATTTACCCAATTTTCAAAAGAGTCAAAGATACAGCTATAGGCAAGATAAAAGGAAAATTGTTAAAATCACAGGTTAAAAAATACAGTGTGTTAATGGAAATGTTTCAAGTCTCGTAACAGATGTGTTATTTGCCCACTTTCCCCTTTCAAGCTCAGTAGACCGTTCTCAGATTCATGAGAAAATGACAATGAAACCAGAAGTGGGCTCTACGTGGGTACTGCCATGTTTTTCCTCCAGTGCGTCTTGTCTGAAGGGTTAGACACGGTAACCAGCCAAAGACGTCTCTTTTTTCTTCAAGCATGTTTTTTGACTTGGAAATTTTACTAGTGTTTCTTTAAAAATCTCTTAAAAATGTAATGATGAGACGTTTGCCCCCATATTAATTGTTTCATCCTTATTCATTGTTCTTTACTTGTGTGTCCTATTAGTAGAAGAAAAAGGCTATGAAGTATACAAGTAGGAAATGTGTCAGCACTAAATCAAATTTGAAATTCTTACCCATTGGTAATTTTTTATGTTGTTTAAATGTGATTTTTGACATAGTTTTTAAGGATGGTAAAACACTGTCATAAAAACACATGAAATCATTCTAACAGCGTCTAAGTGTAAACACAATGATAGCCTTTAGAGTCTTCTACCTGGGTGAGAGCTCGAGGTCTGACTTTCATTAGCTGTATGATGTCAGTTTCCGTATCTATAAAAGAAGATAATCATAGCTCACATAATTAATGTAATGATTAAACGTAGTAATACATGTAAAATATATTGTGAGGAACACAAGGAAGCTATATTATTTTTCTAGGGCTGCTGTTAAAAAAAAAAGTCACCAAAGCCTTGGTGTCTTAAATCAAAAGAAATGGATTCTCTCTCAACTCTGGAGACCGGAATCCTGAAGCACTTGTGTGGGCAGGACTGCCTTCTTCCAGACGCTCTGGGAGAAAGAATCTTCTCCCTGCCTCTTTTAGCATCTGGGGGATGCAGCATTCCTTGGTGTTTCTTGCTTTGAGGCCATATCACTCCAATCTCTGCCTCTCTCTCTCACTAAGAATTGCCTTCCATTCAGTGTCTGTGGAGTTTCCCTTCTACACAGATAGTTTTCGTCATTGGATTAAGGGTCTACTCTGAATAATCCCGTTTCAAGATCCTTAATTGATCACACCCCTTTTCCTTATCAGATAAGATTTACAGATTCCAGGAATTTCATTTTGGGTGGCCGTTATTCAGCCCACTACAGAAAGGTAAACATTTATTATCAATAGTTATGATTAGTAATAATGAGAGTAATTACAGTCATTGTTCTGTAAGAGGAACATATATTTAGACACCCTGATTTCGACTTTCAAAACGAAGAATGATGCATAAATAAGGCTACACTTTATGTGACTTTGGAAACTAACCCCCAAAAAGGAAACATTGTATGAAGACCAAGACATCATACCTTCTAAGAATCAAATATTCAATATTTTGTAGCATTCCGCAGATGTTTATTGAAGCAATGTTTACAATAGCAGAAACCTGGAACCAACCCAAATGCCCATCGATGATAGACTGGGCAGGGAAAATGTGGCACATATACACCATGGAATATTATGCAGCCATAAAAAATGATGAGTTCGTGTCCTTTGTAGGGACATGGATGAACCTGGAAACCATCATCCTCAGCAAACTGACGCAAGAGCAGAAAATCAAACACCGCATGTTCTCACTCATAGGTGGGTGTTGAACAATGAGAACACATAGACACAGGGAGGGGAGCACTACACACTGGGCTCAGTTGGGGGGAAATAGGGGAGGGCCAGCGGGGGGTGGCGAGTTGGGGAGTTGGGGAGAGATAGCATGGGGACAAATGCCAGATATAGGTGAAGGGGAGGAAGGCAGCAAATCACACTGCCACGTGTGTACCTATGCAACAATCTTGCATGTTCTTCACATGTACCCCAAAACCTAAAATGCAATTAAAAAATATTTAAAAAAAATATTTTGCAGTGTTCTTCTTGATATTAAAAAATAGGCAAAAGGTAAAAAGAAAAAAGCTAATATTGTTGAGTCCCTTCCCTGTGTCTAACTATAAATTCTAATAAGAAATAGGAAAAATAAAGTCAATATTTATTTTTAATAGTTAATATTATTTATTAATATTTAATAAATCCCATGAAGCATGATCATGATCCTTATTTTATAGCTGAGGACACTGAAGCACAGAGAAGTCAGCCAGCTTTGTCAGTCTTGCAGAAAAATGCAGTGGTCGGTCCTTCCTCGACACAGGGGCTCTGCTGCTCCTATAAAGTTCATGCTCCTAGCCACTCCGTAATTCTGCTCCTCATATACTGCCATCTCTATGTGACTTGGGGAAATTTTGACTTCTGCATTGGAAAATGATGACTCACATTTTTCTATGTTATGCAAATATAGAACCTGCTGTATTTTCCAAAAGGCTTGCACCATGCTCAGGGGAATGTCTTAGTTTCTTTCTGCCTTGCTTTGGAGAGCGCCCAGAACACACAGGTGAAGTTTCAGCAGCGCAATGACAATCACTCGCCTTCCCTGAGACATTCTCTTCACCTTCATTTCCCCCTTGGTCCAACTTCTTGTCATGTGTTGGTATTTCGATACTGGCCAGAAATAGAGAGAAATTTCTGGGGTGGATGCCAGGAAAATGTGGCTTATAAAAGCTCTATGTTGCTATTCTCTGATAGGCACATCCCAGATACTTCTTGGCTCTAAGGCGTGGGCTTTACTAATTGGGCCATGAATTCTCCTTAGAATCTTCTTATTAGTTGCCTTTGCCTCAATTTATGTTACTCTGAAATTATGGATGCTGTATAAGGGATGATACATTCTGACTTCCAAAAAGAAAGCTCCAAAGTGGTGAAAACACCCAAGAGCATACATTTCTCTTCAAAGTACATTGCATCCTTTTTACAGCTTATCTATATACTAAAATAAAGTACCAGTAGTAATAGACATTTGCACTCCCAGACCATCGGCTCTCTCTCCACTCCTGCCGCACGGAATAAACTGTCCTGACCCCTTTCTACAACCTCCTGTGCCCTGGATCACGTCCCTTCTCTCCCGGCAGTGGCAGATTCTTGCAATTGTCCCTTCTCTCTCCTAATCATCAGTTTGTCATTTTCTTTTGTACTTTTCACACAAACATATCAACATTCGATAATTTCTGTGATGTGAAGAAGTAACTTCCTTTGATCTGACATCTCTCTTCCTCTCTCTGGCTGTCTCCCTATTTTCCTGCTCCCCTTAGGAGCAAGGCTTCTAAAAGTGTTGTCATCTCTCCTTCTATCTGCGTGCTTTCCTCACTTCCTCTCTTAAACCTACCCGGGTCAGTCTGGAGCGCCACCGCGCCACTGAAACATTCTCTCCCGGGTAACCCTCGGCCCCCACGGAGGGGCCCCATCTCAGGGGTATTCTTCAGTGCTTGTTTTGCTTGCCCTATCAGCAATATCTGACAAAGGGGATCAACTCCTTCTTTATGAAATCCTTTCCTTAATTGCGCTCCGTGTTATCACTTGTATTCATTGGCTAAGGCTATCATAACAAAATGCCACAGACCAGGTGGCTTTAAAAACAGAAATGAATTTTCTCACAGTCCTGGAGTCTGGAAGTCCTAGGTCACGGTGCCAGGTCTGGTTTCTCCTGAGGCCTCTCTTCATGGCGTGTAGGTGGCATCTCCTCCCTCCCTGCATCCTCACCGGCCTTTTCTCTGTACACAGATACCCTGCTGTCTCTTCCTCTTCTTATGAGGACACCAGTGTTACTGGATCAGGGCCCTGTCCTTACAACTTCACTTAACAATTACTTCTTGAGAGACCCTACCTGCAAATTCAGTCACATGAGGGGTTAGGGCATCACCATAGCCATTTCGGGGGACACAGGTCACCCCACAACACAGCCCTTTCCTTGGTATTCTCCTAAGTCATTGCATGGCTCTTGTTTTCCTTTCCCCCTCTTTCCCCTTCTCAGCCTTTACGCTGCAATGCTCTCAGCTCAGCACGCAGCCCTCTCCTTGCACTCACCTCCAAGGCGAGCATGTCCAACCCCATGGCTTTAAACACTGGCATCTCCACGTTTATGTTCCACTATGACTTTGAACTTCGATTTCAGGTCACTGTCTGCACAACATCCAAGGCCTGTCAGCATCCTGAGCTCGGTATTTACAAAATCAAACTTTTGATTCATGTATTTTACCCAATTTGCTCCTCCTGTATGTTTCTCCATTTCTGGCGGTGTTACTTTGATCCTATCAGGTGGCTTGTGATGTTAAAGTCATTCTGATCTCCTCTCTTTACCTCAAGCCCTACATCTACCAGCAAATCCACTTCGATCTCTCTAAATCTTTCTGATCGGTTCACCATCTCACTGCTATCAGCAGTCATTCTGGCTTCACTGCCTTTCACCTGAAGCCAAAGCTAATGAAATGGTCTCCCTGCCTCTTTTCACCCCCTCCTCCAGCAGCTGTGTGATACTTTAAATAGATGTTATATCATCTCAATCATCTGCTCAATACCATCCATTGATGATGTGATGGTTAATTTTAAATGAGCTAGGTCACAGGATGCCCAGATATGTGATTAGACATGGTTTCTGAGCGTGTCTGTGAGGGCGTTTCTGGAAGAGATAAGCAAGAATTGGTGGCCTGAGGACAGCAGATGGCTCTCCCCAGCGTAGGTGGGTGCCATCCTATCTGCTGAGGGCCTGCAGAGAACAAAATATCGGAGGGAGGAGGAATTTGTACTGTGCCTGAATGCTGAGCTGGGACATCCATCTTCTGCCCTCGGCCCTCCTGGCTCTCAAGCCTTCAGAACTGGAATCTGCACCGTCATGAGAGCCAGCTCTCAGGCCTTCCGGCTGTGCCACGTGCTTTCCTGGGTCTTCGGCTTGCAGAGGGTAGATCATGGGACTTCTTGGCCTTCACAACTGTGTGAGGCCATTCCTGTGTAAATCTCTTCTATATCTCCATGTATTTCCTATTGGTTCTGTTTCTCTGGAGAACCCTGACTGATACAAAAGGCTTCTCTTCCAGCCACGGATCCCTGTCCTTGCCATAACCTATGTGGCCGTCTACAGTCAGCCTGAGGGACTTCTCTGACTTGTGTTCCTAGACTCAGACCCCTTCACGCTGCTGCTGCTCCTATAGGCTTGTATTTTTTTTAAAAAATATAAATATCACATGTGCCTTTGTCTCAGGGTTTATGTATTTGCACTTATCTCTACACAGACTATGTTGGCATGACTGTCTTCTCCTTCACTTTATTTAGTTCTCTGATCAAATGTGATTTTTAAAATTATAATTGTTTCATTTTACTTATTTAACTTTATTTTTAATTGAAAATCATATTATCTATTCGTGGGAATGTAAATTAATATTGCCATTATGGAAAACAGCATGGAATCTTCTCACACAACTAAAAATAGATTTCAGAAAATGCTTACTATTGCTAAAGAATCAATTTATCACAGTTGCAGGTATAAGATCAACATATTCATATGGAATTTCAAGGAACCCCAGGTTGGAGTGCAGTGGCACGATCTTGGCTCTCTGCAGCCTCAACCCCCTGTGCTCAGGTGATCTTCCCACCTCAGCCTCCTGAGTAGCTAAGATTGCATGTGCTTGGCTAATTTTTTATCTTTTTTTGGGGAGATGGGGGTTTCATCACGTTGCTCAGACTGGTCTCAAACTCCTGGGTTCAAACAATCCTCCTGCCTTTGACTTCCAAAGTGCTGGCATTACAGCTGTGAGCCACCACAACCAGCCTCAAAATTTTTTTTGGCTATTTGGGGTTGATGCGGTTTGCTTTTTGTCCCCACCCAAATCTCATCTTGAACGGTAATCCCCATAATCCCCAAGTGTTGAGGGAAGAACCACATGGAGGTAATTGAATTGTGAGCAGGGCACTTTCCTCCATGCTTTTCTCATGAGAGTGAGTAAGTTCTCATGAGATCTTATGGTTTTATAAATGCCTGGCATTTCCCCAGCTTGCACTCACTCTCTCTTCTGCTGCTTTTAAAGATGATGCTTGTTTCTGCTTCACCTCCCGCCATGATTGTGGGTTTCCTAAGGCCTCCCCAGCCATGTGGAACTGTAAGTCAATTACACCTCTTTCCTTTATAAATTACCCAGTCTCAGGCAGTTCTTTATCACAGCATGAAAATGGACTAATACAGAGATTCCTTGAAATTCCACACGAATTGTAGGATAGGTTTTCTACTTCTGCAAGCAAAAATGTCATTGGAAATTTTATAAAGATTGTATTACATCTGTGTATCACTTCGGTAGTTGTAAACTTAACATCTTAAGCATTCCAATTAATAAACATAAAATCCTTTTTCATTTATTGAATTCTTTTTTATTTTTTTCAGCAATGTTTGTCATTTTTAATGTAAGAGCCTTTACCTCGGTTAAATTTATTTCTAGACATTTTATTCCTTTTGATACTATTATAAATATAATGGTTTTCTTAATTTCCTTTACCGATTATTTGCTGATGTACAGAACACAGATGATTTTTGCATGCTGACCTTGTACCTGCAACTATGATAAATTGATTTATTACATATAGTAGTTATTTTCTGAAATCTTTGGGATTTTCTAGATACACATTATGCCATCTGAGAACAGAGATAGTTTTACTTCTTCCTTTCCAGTTTGTATGTCTGTATATCTTTTTATTGCCTAACTGCTCTGGCTAGAACTTCCGATATAGTGTTAAACAGCAATGATGAAAGTAGGCCTCTTTGCCATGTTCCTGATCTTAGGGGGAAGGTTTCATCCAGTCTTTCGCCATTAAGTATAATGTTATCTGTGGGTTTTTTAAAAAAATAAATCCTGTTTATTATGTTCAGAAATTTCTTTCCATTACTTGTTTTTGGGTACTCTTTTTTATTATAAAAGGGTGTTGAATTTCATCAAATACTTTTTATGTATCATTTAATAGGATTGCGTTTTCTCCCCCATTATTCCATTAATGTGGTGTGTAACATTGATTGATTTTCTTATGTTAAACTATACTTGTGTTCTTAGGTTAAATCTACTTGATCCTGGTGAATAGTGCTTATATTATTCATTTATATGTAAATTATAAATTTATATTAAATAAATGTATTCAAATTTTCAGGTTTTTGTTAAAAATTTTTGCATTAATTTTTAAAAATTTTTTTATTTTTATTTTTTTTTTAGATGGAGTTTTGCTCTTGTTACCCAGGCTGGAGTGCAATGGTGCAATCTCGGCTCACCGCAACCTCTGCCTCTTGGGTTCAGGCAATTCTCCTGCCTCAACCTCCTGAGTAGCTGGGACTACAGGCGTGCACCCCCATGCCCACTAATGTTTTGTATTTTTAGTAGAGATGGGGTTTCACCATGTTGACCAGGATGGTCTTGATCTGTTGACCTTGTGATCCACCTGCCTCGACCTCCCAAAGTGCTGGGATTACAGGTTTGAGCCACCGCGCCTGGCTGTATCAATATTACTAAAAGATATTGGTCCGTGTTTTCTTCTTTTGTGGTGCCTCATCTGTGTTTGGTAGCAGGCTAATACTGAACTGACAGAGTGAGTTAAGAAGTGTTCCTTCCTCTTCTATTTTTTGGAAAAGTTTGAGAAGAGGTGGTATTAATTCTTTAAATATGTGATAAAACTTACCAGTGGAACTATTTGGTCTTGAGCTTTGCTTTGTTGTGAAGTTTTTGATTATTGATTCAATCTCTTAAAGAGGACTTCTCCCCTGTCCCAGATTTTCTACTTTTTTTTGAGACAGTTTTTGTAATTTGCCTATTTCTAGTAATTTCTTCATTTTATCTAGATTATCTAATTTGTTGGCATACAATTGTTATAGTATTCTCTTCTATTTTATGTATCTCTTTTCATAAAGACAGTAATATTGTCTTCAGTTTTTATTCTCTTGTTCTCATGGTTAGCATAACTAACATTTTAAAAATTTTATTGATCTGTTCAAAGAACCAAGTTTTGGTTTCATTGACTCTATTTATGTTTTTCTATTCTCCATTTTACTTATCTCCACTTTAATCTTAGTTTTATTTCTTCTGGTTGCTTTGTATTTAGCTTGCTTTTCTTCAGCTGTAAAGTTAGGTTGTTGATAGGAGATCTACTTTTTGAAAATGTAGGACTTTACCGTTATAAATTTCTCTCCGAGCACCACTTTCACTGCATCCCGTAAGTTTTGGTAATTGTATTTTTGTTTTCATTTGTCCTAATTGTTTTTAAATTTCCCTCACAATTTCTTCTCTGACTCATTTGTTATTTAGAGTGTGTTGTCAGCCAACCTCATAATGAATGGACAAAAACTAGAAGCATTCTCCTTAAAACTAGAAGACAGGACACCCATTCTCATCACTCCTATTCAACATAGTACTGAAAGTCCTATTTAGAAAAATCAGGCTAGAGGAAGAAACAAAATCCTTCCAAATAGAAAAAGAAGAAGTCAAAGTATTCCTCTTCACTGACAATATGATTCTATGCTAGAAAACCTTAAAGATTCCACCAAAAGATTCCTGGAACTGATAAATGACTTCAGTAAGGTTTCACAATACAAAGTCAATGTACATAAATCAATATCATTTCTATACACAAAGAATGTTCAAACAGAAAGCCAAATCAAGAATGCAATCTCATTTTCAATAGCCGCAAAAAATAAATTTGTAGGAATACATCTAACTGAAGAGGTGAAAGAGATCTGTAAGGAAAACTACAAAACACTGCTGAAAGAAATCAGAGATGACACAAACCAATGGAAAACAGTCCATGCTCATGGATTGAAAGAATCAGTATTATTAAAATGGCCATGCCACCCAAAGCAATCTACAGATTCCATACTCTTCGTATCAAATGACCAATGTCATTTTTCACAGGATTGGAAAAAAATATTCTAAAATTAATACAGAACCAAATGAGAGCCCAAATAGCCAAAGACATCTTAAGTGAGAAGAAAAAAGCCAGAGCCAGTTTTGTTTTTTTTGCTTAAGATTGTCTTGGCTATATGGGTTTTCTTATTTTTTGTTCCATATTAATTTTAAAACAGATTTTTCAAAATCTGTGAAAAATGTGATTTGTAGTTTGCTAGGAATAGCATTGAATCTGTAAATAGTTTTGGGCAGTATGCCATTTTATTATTCATTTTTTTAGGGATGGGTTTGCCAGATATAAAAGACTTTTGTTGACAGTTTTAGACATTTTCAGAACTTTAAAATATCATTCTATTTCCTTCTTGTCCCTATGGCTTCTGATGATAAATCTGCTGTTAGTCTTACTGTGGATCCCTTGTATGTGAGAAGTTCCTTCTCTCTTAGGGCTTCAAACACTCTCTTCTTTTTCGCTATCATCAATTTGATAATAATTTGTCTCTCTGCGGATCTTTTGCATTTATCTTTCTTGGAGCTCACTGAACATCTTGGATGTTCAGATTCTTATCTTTTATCAAATTTGGAAAGATTTTGTCTACTATTTCTTCAAGTATTCTTTATTTTTCTGTATTTCTCTCTCTTTCTTTTGGGATTCTCATTTATGTGTATATTAACATGCTTGGCCATGTCCCATAGTCTCCTAGGTTCTGTTCATTTTTCTTCATTCTTTTTGCTTTCTGCTCCTTAGGCTGGATACTTTCAGTTGGCATATCTTCCAGAGTGATGATTCTTTCTTTTGCCTTCTCAAATGTGCTATGGAAACTCTCTAGTGAGTCTTTCATCTGTGCTATTGTATTTCTGAGTTACAATATGTCTTTTTATATTTTTCATCTCCACTATGTCTGCTTCCTTTACATAATTTCTATTTCTCTATGAATATTCTCTATGTGTTGATACATTGTTCTCCAGTTTCCTTTATCTCTGTCCATGGTTTCTTTTAGCTTTTTCAAATCATATTTAAGACAGTTGATTTGAAAGTCTTTGTCTAGTTGGTTCAATGTTTGTGTTTGCTTTATCAGGGGCAATTTTCATTAGTACCTTTTGTGAATTGGACAAACTTTTTTGCTTCTTTGCAAGCTTCATAGCAACTTGGATATTTTGAATAGATAATATGGTCACTCTGGAAGTCAGTTTTTTTTTTTTTCCTTCTTCAAGATTTGCTTTTGATTGCTGTGGTCTGTAGCTGTTTACTGCTAGTGACTTTTCTAAACTAGTTTTTGTAAAGTCTACTTTTTGTTACATGTAGTCTCTGAAGACTGCTCTTTTTGCTTGTGTTCAGCTAGAATTTTGGTAGAGATTTCCCTAATGCCAGGAATCAAAATGAAAAATACAAAAAGAAAACAGAGGCTGGGTATGTTGGCTCATACCTGTAATCCCAGCACTTTGGGAGGCCGAGGCAGGTGGATCACAAGGTCAGGAGACCGAGATCACTCTGGCCAACATGGTAAAACCCCATCTCTACTAAAAATATAAAAATTAGCCATGCATGGTGGTGTGTGCCTGTAGTCCCGGCTACTCAGGAGACTGAGGCAGGAGAATTGCTTGAACCCGGGAGGCAGAGGTTGCAGTGAATTGAGATTGCGCCACTGTACTCCAACCTGGGTGACAGAGCAAGATTCCATCTCAAAAAAAAAAAAAAAAAAAAAAAAACACACACACACACAGAGACATGAAGACAGAAAGAAAAGAAAATAAGAAAAGAAAGAGGAGAGAGAGAAGCCTCTCCGAAAGCTTGTAGATTGACTTGTTCCTGAGGACTCCTTCACTACTTAGCCAGACCATTTACAACTCTGTCTCAGTCTTTACTTTCTGCTTGTGTTGAACCAAGAGACCAGCCAAAACAGGGTTTTCTCAGGTTTTTTCTGAGCCTGGGTTCAGTCCTGGGTATGCTCATGGCTTTCTAAATTTCCCAGTGTACACAGCCACTTTCGAATATCCCAATTTTCTGAAGAAACCCTTTCCTCAACTTTTCCTCCTTGGGTTTTGCGGCTGTGTTATTTGCCTACACTTTAATCTGCTGCCCACGTGGCTGTGAGTTGCTTTTTTGGCTTCAGAGTGGTTTTGAGGAATGGCTGGGGCTTTTCTTCCCTGAGAGAATTCTAAGTTCAGTGAAATGAAGACAAGCACCTTGTCTCAGGCTTTTAGGAAGCCAGTGGACAGGTTTGAATGGACAAATACTTTGAGAATTCTCTGAGAATGAAGTCTGCCTTGCTCCCTCCAGAACCAGAACCCAGGATCCAGGACTACCGATTTCAAGACCACCTTTGAACCCAGAATGGGGGTGAGGCAAGGGCAAGTAAAAATGCCACAAAACTTTCTTAAAATTTCTAAGCTGTTTTTTTCTTGATTCAGCCTTTGCTTTGTTGCCGTAAACCTTTAACTTTTCTACAGTTCTGTTGAATTGGCTTTGACAATTACTGCTTGATATTTTAATGTTTCTCTGAGGACCCCTTGGAGCTACTTACTATTTCATGTTTGCTGACCTCTCCTTTTCTTGTATTTTTTATTATTGACATTTTATCTTCTTTTTCTAGCCATTTTAATGTAATGTAATGAAGATATATGTCTGGTAGTGCATAGTTGATATTCAGTGTGTATTCCTTGACCACATGATCAAAAATTGCCCAATGAAGGTTAAGATTTTTAAAAATTTCAATAAATTAGTCATATACAAATAATTAAAAATAGCTGAATTCCCATTAAATCTCACCTATTAATTTTTCTAAGTGTCTTTTGGAGGCTCTGCTTTGAATTTTATCTTTTTAACTTGGTAACCACTGGTGACCTGTTAGTATTAAAATTTATCCAGAATCGCTGAAAGCAAAGTCATAGATAAATTTAATTGTACTCCAAAAAGTACAATTGGCTTGCTGCTTTACACAATTAATTTGTGATTAATTTGTTTCAGGAAAATATACCATTTATGATTATCAAAATAAAAAATATCAAGTCAAATAAAGATATATGCTTTGTTGAGCTGAAAAACTTATTAAATGTGCTCTTGTAAGTCTGTTAATCTCTATTATGAGAAAATATAAATTCAATATAAGTGTGACTGGGCAACCTCCAGAAAGCACAGCTAACGTGAACAGACATCTAAGGCTGCCCAGTGAAAGCTTTGATTCTTTCTGCCATCGCTCACCACTTATACTTTTATAATGAAAATTCCTCTCTTTGGTTCGTAATAAGGAACTAATTGGCTTGTATATGAAGTTATATTAATGTTTTACTAGGTTTACTGATTTGTGTATTTAAATTAAATATTTGTCAAAATACAAATTGCCTCTTTGGGTCACATTGATGAGCTCATTGACTTTTGAAAGAAGTTGTATTCATATTTTTCTGGGTCCGCTCTCGAATGCTTGCTGAGATAACTAAGTTCACCTGTGCAGGCGCTGTTAGGTAAAAACTGAGAGCAGCAAGCTTGGGTATTTGTTTGGAGGCTCCAAACAGGGCGTAAACCTGCTGCCTGGGAAAGCCGTAAGGATAGCAGAGGCAGTAGTCTAGTGCACACACAAAAAATTAAAGAAAGAGGGGGCCCCCTGTGAGTCAGCCAAACTGGGAACGTCACCATGAGTGACAGCTGTTGCCATCAGAGCACTCTCATTACCACATCATGTTTTAGAAGCATGGATTGAGATACAGAATGGTTTACTTGTCCTAACCAAACTGTGATTTTTATATTCATACATCAGATAGAATAAAAGCCACTGAAGGTTGTCACAGTATAAGGTATAGACAGGTAAGCAGGTAGATAGAGAACTATTAGAACAGTGGCTGGTGCATAGGAAGTATTATCTAAGTGTTCATTCTCATTATTATCTGTTATAAAATAATTTTTGTGATTGCTTCCTTATTAATTCAGGTCATTTGATGGTGGTGATTAGCACATTTTTAGCATACAAATAAAATTAGGTTTTAAAATTACATTTTTTGTTGAGTCTTTAGATTATTGCTTTATGACAGACATTTGTATGTAAAATAACATTTCTGGTATGATACAATGAAGTCCTAATTTGCTCATTATTTTGAGAGGCCTCAAAGGAAACCTTTAAACCTTTCCTTGGCTGTTAAGTAAGTCTGATTATGAAGAAGAAGAAGAAGAGAGAGAGAGAATGCTAGATCACAGAGTACCAAAAAAATCTATTTTAAATAAATAATTTAAAGAGAGGCAATTATTGAGCTCTAGCCAGGAAATAATTTCAATGCCGATTTTAATTTCCCTCTCTTTTTCAACCGTGTGACTAAAACTTTCTACTTTGTTCTTTCCAACTTGCCAACTTAGTTTTTCCTTTAAGCCATTTCAGTGCTACCATGTTCTGATGAAAATGTTTACTCGTCTTCCTGCTATCCCTCCAGACCACGGCATGAAATTTGAACCCTGACATCTGGCACAGTCTGTATAGATTTTTCTCTAGGAGAAAGAAATTATTGTGTATTTTATATTTTATACTGGTTTTCAATTTAAATGAATCTTAAAGAGTCTCTGCAGGTGGTTATACCATGACGAAATCAGTCAGTGTGATTTGACCTGCTTGGGATTGCGGATTGAGGATTATTCTATGTACTAATTTGATGGTGGTGATGTTTAGAAGTCACAGGGGTGCTACATCATTTGAGAGTAATATTTTAAAATCATACATCACGTTTTTCCCTATGGATGAAAGAGTCTTAGCTTGCTTTTGTCTTTAACATCCTAAGGATTCTAACAAAGTTTCTGATAAAGTCAGCATTTTCCCTGGGAGCAGATGTTGCGTGACTTACGCAAGAGCTTATGCGCCGTGTGACCTTTCGCTGTGACTCGGAAGTAAAAGCTCTCTATGGTGCAGCTACCTTTTCAGGTACCTTCGGTAGCTTTTCAGGTTTTCATGGTCTGTATTTTATTATCTTTATATCCCCCAGGACTTAGGAATACGTCTTGAACATGGTAGATAACTTCTCATAATAACTATAAACAATTTTAAATTATTGAAAACTCCTGATTTAGGGGTTAACTATTTAACACTTAGAATTATGATTATGTAAAATGTAAGCTTTATTAATAAAACATCTGTACAATAATAGATGGGTAGGGCGTGTATATATATATATATATATGTATGTATGTATAATCAGAAAGACATGCTAAGGTAGAATAAGCTCTAAACACTTTCCATTTGATTTCTTTATTTTTATTGTTGGCAATTATATTTGTGATTATTTATAGTGTGTGGTGGTTTGTTTTTGAAAATATTATTTCTATTAAACAGAGCTATAACAGACTATGAGAACAAATGTAAATATTTCCTATGGTACAACATAAAATGACTGCAATAAGAATACTATTAGCAGTAATCATGTGAAAATGGTACATTCAAAGGTAATAGTACCAAAACAATTTTGGTAGTAAGTACTTATCTCGTGGTTAAAGTAGAAAACAACACAACACCCGACTTACTGTTGTATTTTCTCCCTGCCTTGGGTCGGATGAATTTCTGCTGGCAAGGTCTGGCCTGATGCTACATAGCAAGGTAAATGTCATGTGGTTTGGAGACCTCCGTAGCCAGTGGTCTGTGGTCCTTTGGCTCCCCAGCATCTGGGGTCAGGTGGATCTTCAGAGTCACTACTGGTTGACTTTATGCTCTGGGGGCAGATAGGATTCCGACGAGGAAGGAGGAGGTATTTTACCTGTGTGGATTTTATTTTTTGAGACAGGGACCAGGCTGGTGTGCCGTGATATGCTCACAGTTGCTTGTAGCCTTGACCTCCCAGACTCAAGCAAACCTCCTTCCTCAGCCTCCCAAATAGACGGGACTACAGGCACATACCACCACACCAGGTTAATTTTTAAATGTTTGTAGAGATGGGGATCTCCCTATGTTGACCAAGCTGGTCTCCAACTCCTGGGCTCAAGTGAGCCTCCCACCTTGGCCTCCCAGAGTGCTGAGACCATAGGTGTGAGTCACCGTGCCTGCCTTGTGGATCCATCCTGCTTGCTAGTTTCAAATACTTTAAACAAACTTTATGGCATCTTTTTTTTGAAACAGCAAAAGAATGAAAATAACAGTGCAAGAAAGGGCGGAACACAACAGTCGGCTGCGCTGTGCACACTCGGTCCTGCCGAGAGCACTCACGGAGCCGCTGCCGTGCCCGCTGTCTGCTGGGGGCTGTGGACGGTCCCAGTGAAAGAATAAAAAGCCCTCCAGCACCTTCCACACAGCGGAGGAGGGCAGAGAATGCATAATTACATGCTCATATCGATACAGCTAGTGCTCGACTTACGACCACGATTGGTTCCGACAGACTGGTCGTAACACGATTTGGTCGTAAGCTGAGTAGGCTATATGTACAGTACTGTGAAATGATGTTATAAAAATCTTTAAGTCATATTTTATCATAATTTTCTTTCATTATTGTTATATATCATAATTTTCTTTGTTCATTTTATGCCATTTGTATCATCTCTACACCATTTTGTTTCTTATTTTTACATTCGTCAGGTTTAAGTAAAACACTGCATTACCAGTACAACTGGTTTAATACAGTATTTGCAAAACATTGTGGTCGTAAAGTCGAATGGTCGTAAGTTGCATAGGTCGTAAGTCGATCAATACCTGTAATGTGCTAAATACACACGCATGCTCGTGCACAGGCACAGGCACAGGCATGTGCTTCTAGGTGGAAAGAGAAACAGCCTGTAGTAACAGAATACGAAAGGCTTCGTGACGCTTATCACCACCTCTTCTAAGCGCTCCGTGTGCACAATTCATGTGATCTTTTTAACGGTTCCTTGTGGTACTACTATTACCCACTGGAGAAACTGAGGCACTGCAAGGTTGGGTGAAGCAAGGCCAGCTTACGGGTGGCGCTGACATCAGACCTAAACAAGCCGGGCCCAGAATGCTGCCCTCTGCCTCTGCCCCCTGCCTTGGGGAATCGCTTCCTCCAGCAGAGGTGGAGCCTTTCTGTCTTAGAGGCTGTAGCCAGAGAGAGGACAAGGAAAGAGGCCCTTTGGGAAGTGCGGTTAGAAGATACAGCCTAACAAACACTGAGAATTGAGATTTCAAACCAGGAAGTATAGAAACCCTTGGACTTCTTACTAAAGAAACAATAGAGGCGTTATGCTGAGCAGAGCAGGTTTTGTCCTGGGGCAGGCAGCATTTCCCCTTGTCTTTTCACTCTGACATGGATGTTAAACTGCTGAGCTGGTTAGCACCCCCTGTCTGTTCCATGTGGGGGTGAGCTGGGCCCAGTGAGTGTGGCCCAGTGGGCAGGCAGGGCAGAATGAACGCAAGAGCCGGGGCCAGAGTGGGCCCTGGGTAGGTGCCTTCAGAGCACTGAGACTTGGCTTAGTCTTCATTAATTTTTAGAAATAATTTAGTACACTTAACCCCTGGCGGAAGAAACTGAGCCCAGGTGGGCTGTTTGTACCAATCACTTGGCAGGAGCACCAGCTGCCCTAACGTCCTTATCCAGAGTTTTCTCCCACCGCTGGTTCATCTGGTTGTTCTTGACCATCATGTTACGACGTGGTCACTTTGGTTTCTGCTTCTTAAATGTTAATACATCATAATAAAAATGTGTTAGGCATTGTTCTAGGTGATTTCTAATATTTATCCACACTGCTTAACTTATACCTTGTTATATTGCAGATTTTCAGGCATTTATAGAACCCCAAATGACATAAAGTATTCCTCTGTACTAATTTCTTATGGCAGCATAGTAAATTCCCACACACCTAGTGGCTCAAAGCACTGCCCACGTATTAGCTCACAGTTCCGTGGGCTCAAAGTCTGGAGCTTCAACTCTCGTCATGGAGTCTGTGGTTGGCCCTCACCTGGAGGCTTTGGGGAAAGGTCTACCTCAGGCTCATTCAGGTCATTGGCAAGGTTCAGTCCTTGGAATTGTGGGTCTGAGCTTCCTGTTTCCTTGCCGGCTAGTGGGTGGGGTTATTCTCAGCAACCAGAGGCCCCTCTTTGGTCCTGGCTGGTGGCCCCCTTCGTCTTAGAAACAAGCAAAGGCCCATTAAATCCTTTTTACGTTTGAATCTCTCCGACTTCCCTTTCTACCAGAAGCAGAGAAAATGTTCTACTTTTAAAGGGCTGCTGAGATTAAACCAAAACCGCCCAGATCATCAGGCAACTGATTAGTAAACTTAACTACATCTGCAAAATTACTTTTTTTTTTTTGGGACAGGTTCCCACTCTGTCACAAGCGGGAGGGCAATGGCATAATCTCGGCTCACTGTAACTCGGCCTCTGCTTCTTGGGCTCAAGTGATCCTCCCACCTCAGTCTCCTGAGTAGCTAGGACTACAGGTGCAAGTTACCATGCCTAGCTAATTTTTGTATTTTTTTTTTTTTTGGTAGAGACAAGGTTTTGCCGTATTGCCGAGGTTGATCTCACACTCCTGGACTCAAATGGTCAACCCACCTCGGCCTCTCAAAGTGTTGGGATTACAGGTGTGAGTCACCACATCTGGCCTGCAAAATTACTTTTATGTATATAAGGGTATCATTGTCACAGGCGTGATATCTCTTTCTATTCAAAGTCCCATTCTTGGGGTCTGGCATCTTCAAATTCTGTCCACCATATCCTCGAAAGTCTGAATTTCTGCTGCACTGTATAATGCTATTGCTGTACACACACACACACACATCACACACACACACACGAACATTCTTTTGTAATGTTATTTTATATAAATGAATGAAGGTTTTCTCAACAATATTTTAATTATACCAACCTATAACAGGTAATTATTTTTAAATGCTTTATAGTTTTATAATCCAACTTTTGTTATTCCATTTATAGCATACTGAATACATGTTTGTGTATTACTGTGAAGCAATCAGCCACGATTCTAGAACCTACAAATGAGTAGGAATTTTAGGATGTGTAGATATTTGTAACATATCCTTATGTATGGAAGCAGAGAAAACTTGAGTGTAATATTTATAAAATCCATTTGAATACAGATATACTTGAAATATACTCCTACCAATTTTTAAAGCGAGGAATTAGCAAGATGGAAAGTAGTTTATCTTTATTTCATAATATATTAGTAATATTACAAAAAGTATGACTCATGAATCAATCTATTATTAAACTCTTAAAGGGTAAACAACATTGCTATTTAGCAATCTAATTCTCATATTTTTAGCAGATTACAAAGATAGCAATATATTGTCCTGAGGAAGTGCACAAAAGGAATGTATTCATTTGTCAGAAGAGACTATTTTTGTAACTTAAAAGTGGTTGAGTTGTAAGGAAGTCTCACCTGGAAATATGCAAATGCCATGCTCACACAGTGAATTAGGCTTTTGTAATATCTGGAATTCCAAAAAAAGAGTCAGTAATAGGCAAGAAATTAAGGGAAAATGTTAACCATGAGTTACCTAAAATCACCCTAGAAATAAACTACACTGTTGTATGCAGCAGATTTGGAAACTACTTTATTTTCCATCTCACATATTGAGACCTTTTTAACCTTTCAGGATTAGAGGGATTTGTGAAACCTTCAGAATATAGAAGATTCCTCTGGGATATCTAAAAAATATGGCCATATATTTTATGTGGCCTTTGGCTCTTATTCTGAATCTGTTGACAAATTTTATCCAAATTTGTTTTTATAACACCTTCATTTTGTTCAAAACTGTATGATTTTCAGGGGTTCTTTTAAAAATAGGTTTTCAAAACAAAATTTTTGAAGTACCAGGGCAAAATCGTGTGATGCCTTTCCTCACCCATCATAAGGGCAATGACCCATAGTCCAGTAACAAAAGGCAGGCTAACAAGGGAAAAGTAGAACAGATTTATTTAATCAAAGCTTTGCGTGGTATGGGAGCCTTCAGAATGAAGGCCCCTAATACAGAGAAAACTGTCTATTTTTATGGCTAGGTTTGATGAAGAATGAGCCGCTAGGTGGAAATCTGATTGGACGAAAACGGTATGATCTAATGCTAACAGACAGAGTCAAGAAATCCAGTGTATTAGTCTGTTCTTTCACTGCGATAAAGAAATACCTGAGACTGGGCAATTTATGGAGAAAAGAGGTTTAATTGGCTCATGGTTCTGCAGGCTGTATGGGAAGGAAGTCTGGGAAACCCTCAGGAAACTTACAATCATAGTGGAAGGCTAAGGGGAAGCAGGCATGTCTTACGTGGCTGGAAGGAGGAAGAGAAAGTGGGGAGGTGCCACAGACTTTTAAACAACCGGATCTCACAAGCACTCACTCACTATCACGAGAGTACCAACGAGGGGGAAACCCACCCCCATGATCTAATTACCTCCCACCAGGCCCCACCTCTGACATTGGTAATTACAACTGGACATGAGATTTGGGCTAGGACACAGACCCAAATCACATTACCTGGCAAGGCCTTTCTGGTCAGATTCTTCTTGGCCTCTTCATGCAGCGTTCCTTCCTCCAAGGTGTGGGGCTAGACCCTTAATGGAAAGGCGGTCTTATGGTCTACCATTAAACAAAACAGGTCAGAGAATTTCTTTATGACCAGCTCTTACATAGAAAGGCAGGGAAGGCTGGAGAAATATTTTTATGGTTCATTGCTGACTTTAGGGAAAGGGGTTCTGGTATGTATGTCCACCTTGGGAAGAAGAATTCTAGTTTTAATGGCTACATTTGAGGGAGAATGAGAGGGGAGAGACAAAAGAGGCTGTGCTTCTGAGGCTGCTTCGGAGGCCATCACTTTGGGGTATCTTTTTCTGAACCCCAAGAGAGGTCTGATCTACGTTACACGTCATACTTTCAGGGCTGTGCTTCCAAGTCTAGAAATATTTCTTAAAATATACAAGAAGTCCTAGAGTATCTGCTTGCATAAATGAATGCTGGAGCCCAGCATATTTACCATTCTTTTAATAAGAGCCACCAAGATTTTTTGAGTTCTCATGAAGATCCAGACTCAGCACCACTCAGAACAATTGTACAGGGGAAGGAAGGTGTTATTATGCTTCTTACTTGGCGGGCTAGGAGGGTGGAGCTGGATCTGGGATTTAAACTTGAGTCTGCCTGGTACAGAGCACCAAATGTCAGTCACTCAACCTCACTGCTTCTCTTTAGGAATTATCAGTTCCCACAGAGAGTTTGATTTCAAGTTTATTCTTCTGCAGACCTGCTCCTCCTCGGGAGAGGCCCCAGGCACTGATTTCTATTGTGAGGCCACCTGTCAGATTCTGCACCCTCAGGCTGACTTCACCATGAGCTGAGGAAGGAGAACTAAAATGTGAACCATGCAGCAGGTAGCTGGAGACTATTGCACCTTTCTCTTTAAAATCAGGGATAGCATGGGAAGAAATGCCAGATATAGGCAAAGGTGAGGAAGACAGCAAATCACACTGCCATGCAACAATCTTGCATGTTCTCCACATGTACCCCCAAACCTAAAATGCAATAAAAAAATAATAAATAAATAAAATCAGATAAACTTTACTGGAGGAATTTCCTGGTAATTCCGTGATGTCTGGTTCCTGGTTGCAGCTGCATCCTTATTCTGCCCCTAGTCAGTCCATCCAGGGGGGTTTTATTCAATTTTTCATTTACTATTAAGTTTATTGAAGTCCAAGGAAGAGAACTTTCTTGCGAATACCAACACCTGCTGACTCCCAGGTTGCAGGCCCTCGCCTTTCAGACTTTGCTTTGTTTGTATTTCCTATTTCTGGCCCATTCTCTGCTCTGGTAATGGCCAGTGTTTTTGCCCTTTAGCTTCAGTCCTGCTGTTGCCATCTGGAGACCCGGGTGACTGGCAGCTAGCTGGCGAGGCAGCGCCTGAGGGCTTAGAAGGCCATTTTTGTTGAACAATGACTCACCAGGGAGCTGCAACTTGGCAGTCAGAAAAGAAGCAGCGACTTTCAAAATGGTGGGATTTTCTTCAAAAGACATTTTATAACCACTTGGAAATCCTTGTATCCGAGCAAGGTTGTCATGGAAGACCCCTCACAGTGCGTGCATGTGTGTTTGTGTGTTTTCCATTACAGGCAGAAGGAAAAAGAAAGGAACAATTCTCCAAACCTCTTTCTCTTCCCTTTCCATTGTCCGTGGGAGAAGTAGCTCTGCGGGGCATCTCTTAAACCCATGGGTCATTTGTGTTTTTAAATTAGTGTGCTTGTTTCATTGTTTTTTAATGCAAAATTAATGCATACTTGCTACAGTCATTTTGTAAAAGAAAAAAAGTGAATGTTAGCAATTAAACATAAAAGAAAGTCTCAACATTTAGAAAGCATCGGCTTACTAATGTTTAGTATATTTCCATGCAGTATTGATTGATCCTGAAATCAGTATCTGTTCAAAGTAGTATTTCTCTAAGCTTCCCAGCCACTATGTGGCACATGTGAAAACTTGATGGAAATCCAGCATTCTTTTTGGCATTGCTGTTTGCAGTGGCACTGAAACAACCAAGACACTTGTGGCATTTAACAGAAAAGCTTCATAGTTGAAGAATGCAATTCTAATCTGAAGTTAATTAAAACAATTGACAGAGTGTTTTTGTCTTTTGTTTGGATTATTTTTTATTACCTCCTATTTATCTTTTGCAAATTGAAATGACCAAATATACACTAACAAATGCTATCTTTTAATGTCAACGAATTTTAAGAAATGGATCCATTAAAATTATACTGCTTTTAAATTTCACATGCATGTATTTAATTTATAGAGACTGAGGAAATTTGGGATGGCATTTGGTCAAACTGACAAATTGGGGAATTGTGTTTTTCATTTCTTCCTCTCATGCTTCCCCAGGGACTCCCTGTTAACAATGTATCCTCCTAATTCTCAAACTCTCTTTTCCTTTTTTACATATATATGTAAGTACAGCTGGCCCTCTGAATCTACAGGTTCTGATTCTCAGAGTGCAGCCAACCATAGATAAAAATATTTAAAGGAAAATAATAAAAAAGACAACAATAAACCAATACAAATAAAAATTCAGTTTAGAATAAGAACTTTTTAATACATAGCATTTACATTATATTATATGTAATCTAGAGATGATTTAAAGTACAGTCAATCCATCGTATCTGCGGGTTTCAAATTTGGATTCAACTGACCTGAGATTTAAAATATTTGGGAAAAAAAATCCCACAAACTTTCAAAGAAAAAATTAAATTTTACATCATGTACCACATTGAATCCATGGGAATGAAGTGATATGTAGGCATTATTTTAGTTACAGAAGTAATCTAGAGATGATGTAAAGTATACAGTAGTATTTAGAGCATACAAACGTAGATCATATGCTGATAAGTACACCACCTTATGTAAGGAAATTGAGCATCCTTGAATTTTGGTGTCAGAGGCAGGTCCTTGAACCAATGTCCCACAGATACCCAGGGACCACTGCACATACATAGATATATATAAAGCTATGGATGCAAATATGTGTGTGTGTGTGTGTGTGTGTGTGTGTGTGTATGTGTGTGTGTTATGTTTCTGTGTATTTTTCCTTAGAAATACTTTCTTCAGTTTAGTTTTTGGCCCAAGGAAAAGCTCTTTTGAAGGCAAGTTGTAGGGAGTGTGGCGTTGTGGCTGATCCCAGAGGGCACCTTGGTGATCTCTGTCAGACAAATCTACACACATGGCTGTATCTTCCCTTCTATCTGTGGCTGATCTTACATGGACGCCTTAGAAAAGTACCAGAAATCATCTGTGCAGATTTTTGAACGTGAGGTTTTCTGCATTTTTCAAAATATGAGACTGAAAATGAGCTGCCTGTTGGTCCCTGTGTGTGTGCAGACATCTTCAGAGGCACAACCTAATTGTTCCTTAATTGCTCCAGGTGAGTCCATCTCAGGTGTGGGCTCCACGCCACCCACCAGACACTTCTTGTATGTCAATTGGAGTGGATTTTTATACTTTAGCATGTGGGGCTATTGTTCTGATAGAGAAAGGCAGTCACTGGGCAAAGCCAATGACTGGGTGGTAGAGGACAGGTGACACTTGCATAGATAGTCTCATAGAGATGCCATGCTCACCCTGCTGTGGTGATGGCCATTCTTTAAAAATAATTATTAAAAAAGTAAAAAAGAAGGGCAGAAACTACCCTACATAAAAAGTAACTATTAAAAAACAATAATGTTGGAAATATTTCCATTGTAGTATGTCTAGAAAGGGAGCCAGATGCATGTTGGAGATTTGCATATAATTACATTAATATTGCATATCACAGGGAAAATTATAAATATATCAATTGATAGTAATGATATATATAAATAATTTGGAAAAAATATTAATTCAAGATAATTCAAAGATTAAAGCATTAAAATGAAACCACAAAGCTTTAAAAAAATGGGAATTTTAATGTATTCTTAGATTCAGGAACGCCTAAGTATGATACACAATCCAAAGTCCTGAAGAAAAAGAACAATAAATTTTATTACATAAAAATTTAAAACATCTGTATAATACAAACAATAAAGAAAGCTAACAGCAGAAATTATATAAGCTTTGAAAAAATAATTATAAACAATAGTTTTCTTTTGCTTACAAAGGGTTTTTAATAAGTTGATAAAGAAAAATATACAACAAAGCGAAAATATGAGATAAAGAATTTTTTAAGTTAATCTACATAAAAAGAAACACATGGCCATTGACATAAATTTTCATAATAACTACATCTTTCTTTCAAATAACATTTCAAATAACATTTGAATTTTGAAGTCTTAGAATTTGTCACTCATATATTCCACTTGTAAACCTGCTTTTTTTGAAGAAATATGCATGAAGAAAAAACAAATTCACTTAATGATAAATTCAAGTGGACTAAGCAGATGAAAAAATATGAGCTTGAAGACTGGTCTTTTGGATTAACATAATCTGATTTTAAAAATATTTAAATAAGTGAAGTCTTTAAGAAATATGGGATTATGTAAAGCAAAATAACCTGTGAATTATTAGCGTTCCTGAGAAAGAAGGAGAAAAAGCAAACAACTGGAAAATATACTTGAGGGAATAATTTAAAAAAACTTCCTTAATCTAATTGGAGATGTAGACATCTAGATACAAAAAAATCTAGAGAACACCTGCCAGATACTATACAAAACAAATATCATCAAGGCATATAATCACCAGACTGTCCAAAGTCAATGCTCAAGGAAAAAATACTCATATACAAAGGGAAGCCCATCAGGCTAACAGCCTTACAAGTCAGGAGAGTTTGGGGACCTATTTTCAGCATTCTTAAAAAAAAAGAGATTCCAATCAAGAATTTCATATCCCACCAAACTAAGCTTCATAAATGAAGGAGAAATAAAATCTTTTCCAGACAAGCAGGTGCTAAGAGAACTGATCACCACTAGACCAGCCTTACATGAGATCCTTAATGAAGTTCTAAACATGGAAACAGAAGAATGATACCTGCTACCACAAAACACATTTAGTGTATAGCCTGCAGACTATATATATATAAAAAAAATATATATTTTATATAATATATATTATATGTTATATATATATAAAATATATGTAATATATATATATTACAATGAAACTGCAACTAAAGCAAACAGCTAACAACTTTGCAATAGGATCAAACTCTTACATATGAATACTAACCTTGAATGTAAATGTTCTAAATGTCCTATTTTAAAGGCAAAGAGGGGCAAGTTGGTAAGAAAAGAGGACCCATCTATCTGCTGTCTTCAAGAGATTCAACTCACACATAATGACACCCATAGGTTCAAAGCAGAGGGTTAGTGAAAAATCTGCCATGCAAATGGAAAAAAGAAAAGCAGGAGTTGCTATTCTTATATCAGAAAAAACAGAGTTTAAATCAACAACAGTAAAATCAAGACAAAGAAGGGCATTACATAATGACAAAGTGTTCAATTCACCAGGAAGACTTAACTATCCTAAATATATGCACACCCAACATTGGAGCACCCAGACTTATAAAACAAGTATTTCTAGATCTACAGTGACTTAGCCAAACAGTAATAGTCACGAACTTCAACACCCCAATGACAGAAATGGACAGAGAATCCAGGCAGTAAATCCACAAAACTATGAACTTAAACTCAACACTTGACCAGTTAAACTTAGTAAACATTACAGAATACTCCACTGATCAACCACAGAATATATATTCTCTCATCTGCACATGGAGCATACAACAAGATTGACCATATGCTTGACCATAAAGCAAGTCACAATAAGTTTAAAAAGAATCAAAATCATACTAGTCATACTCTAGAGCCACAGTGGAATAAAAATCTAAATCAGTTTCAAAAAGATCTCTCAAAACCACACCCTTACCTGCAAGTTAAACAACTTGTTTCTGAATAACATTTGGGTAAACAATGAAATCAGAAATCAAAAAATTCTTGGAAATAAATAAAAAGTTACATAACATATCAAAATCTCTGGGATGCAATAAGAGCAATGTTAAGAGGAAAGTCGATAGCAATAATGCCTACCTCAAAAAATTAGAAAGATCTCAGATTAACAATCTTACTTCACTCCTGGAAAAATAAGAACAAACTAACCCCAAAACTAGTAGGAGAAAAGAAGTAAATAAAATCAAAGCAGAAATAAATAAAATTGAGACCCAAAATCCATACAAAGAATCAACAAAACCAAAAGTGGATTGTTCAAAAAGACAAGATGGATAGACCACTAGCTAGATTAACAAAGAGAAAAAGAGAAGATCTGAATTAGCACAATCAGAAATTACAAAGGAGACGTTACAACCAAGCCCACAGAAATACAAAAGACCCTCAGAGACTGTATGAACATTTCTATACACACAAACTAGAAAATCTAGAGGAAATTGATAAATTCCTGTAAGCACACAATCTCCCAAGATTGAATCAGGAAAAAACTGAAATGCTGAATGGACCAATATCAACTTCAAAAATTAAATCAGTCCCTCACCCCATGCCCAGGCCCCACCAGTGGAAGCCCCTGTGCCTGCACCATGTCAAAGAAAAAAGGATTGCTTGCAGAAGAAAAGAGAACTCTCATGATGGAAATATTTTTTGAAACTGAACATGTATTTCAATTAAAAGACTTGGAGAAGATTGCTCCCAAAGAGAAAGGCATTACTTCTTTGTCAGTCAAAGAAGTCCTTCAAAGCTTAGTTGATGATGGGATGTTTGACTCTGAGAGGGTCGGAACTTCCTATTATTATTGGGTTTTTCCAAGTAAAGCTCTTCATGCAAGGAAACTTAAGTTGGAGTCTCTGGAATCTCAGTTGTCTGAGGGAAGCCAAGAGCATGCAAGCCTACAGAAAAGCATTGAAAAAGCTAAAATTGGCAGATGTGAAACGGAAGAGCGAATGACACTAGCAAAAGAACTTTCTTCACTTTGAGATCAAAGGGAACCGCTAAAGACAGAAAAATACAAAAATTGTGACCCACAAGTCGTGGGAGAAATATGTCAAGCAAGTAAAGTAGCCAATGAAGATGATAACAGATGGACTGATAACATATTTGCAATAAAATCTTGGGTCAAAAGAAAATTTGGGTTTGAAGAAAATAAAATTGATAAAACTTTTGGAATTCCAGAAGACTTTGTCTACATAGACTAAAATATTCCATGGCGGTGAAGGATGTAAATTTTAAACTATTATCTAAATAAGTGTACTGAATTTTCATCTGCCTGTAACTGTATGTATTCTTTTCTTAATGTTAAATAAAGTATAAAATGCAAAGAAACATTGAATCTGTAATAAAAAGCCTGCCAACCAAAATAAGCCTTGTACCAAATGGAATCACAGCCAAATGCTACCAGATGTGCAAAGAAGAGCTGACAGCAATTCTACTAAAACTATTTTAGAAAACCAAGGAGGCACCCTTCCCTAACTCATTCTATGAAACTAGCATCTCCTTGATACACTCACCTAGCAAAAATACAATAAAAAAGGAAACCACAGGCCAATATTTCTGGTGAACATAGATATAAAAATCCTCAACAAAATGCTAGCAAACGGAATCCAGCAGCACATCAAAAATTAGTTCACTATGATAAATTCTGCTTAATTCCTGGGATTCAAGATTGGTTCAGCATATGAAAATCAACAAATGTAAGAATGTGATTCACCACATAAGCAGAATTAAAAAGAAAAACTATATGATCATCTCAATAAATGCAGAAAGAGCTTTTGATGAAAATCAACATCCCTTCATGGTGAAAACTTTCAAGAAACTAGGCATTGTAGGAATATACATAATAAGCCATCTATGATAAACTCACAGCCAACATCATACTGAACAGGCAAAAACTGGGAGCATTAACCTTGAGAACTGGAATAAGACAAGGATGCCAACTGCTGTCATTTCTATTCAAAATAGTACTAAAAGTGCTAGCAAGGGCAGCCAGGCAAGAGAAAGAAATGAAAGGCATCAAAATAGGGAAAAAAATGTCAAACTACCTCTCTTTGTGGACAATATGATTCTATACCTTAAAATTCTAAAAATTTCATCACAAGCCTCCTGGAACTGGTAAATGACTTCAACAAAGTTCAGGAGACAAAATAAACATACAAAAGGTAGTAGTAGCATTTTTATACACCAATCACATTCAAGCTGACAGCCAAATTAAGAATGCAATCCTATTTACAGTAGCCACATACATACACATACACACACAAATAGTTAGAGATATATCTAACCAAGGAAGTGAAAGACCACTGCAAGGACAACAAAACAAAACAAAAAAACTGCTAAAAGAAATCATAGATGGTACAAACAAATAGAAAAATATTCCATGCACATGGATTGGAAGAATTAATATCCATTAAAATGACCATACTGCTCAAAGTGATCTATAGATTCAATGCTATGCCCAGCAAATTGCCAGTGTCATGCTTTTCACAGAATCTGAAAAAGAAAACTATTCTAAAGTTTATGTGGAATCCCCCAAAAGCCTCAACTACCAAAGCAATCTTAAAAGAACAAAGCCAGAGGCATCACATTACCCAATTACAAACTATATTAGAAGGTTACAGTAATCAAAACAGCATGGTACTGGTACAAAAACAGACAAACAGACCACTGGAACAGAATATACAGCCCTGAAATAAAGCCACACACCAACAGTCATTTGATCTTTGATGAAATTGACAAAAATAAGCAATGGGGAAAAAAATCCTTATTCAATAAATGGTGCTAGAGTAGCTGGCTAGCCATATGTAGAAGAATAAAATTTAACCCCTACTTTTTCACTGTACACAAACAATAATTCAAGATGAATTAAATATTTAAATCTAAGACCTCAGACTCTAAGAATTCTAGAAGAAAATCTAGGAAATACCATCTGGACATGGGTATTGGGAAAATTTTTTTGACTAAGTCCTAGAAAGCAAGTGCAAAGAAAACAAAAATCAACAAGTGGGCCCTAATAAAAATAGCTTCTGTACAGCAAAAGAAACTAAAAATCTAAAAACAGAGTAAACAGACAACCTACAGAATGCGAGAAAATATTTGCAAACTGTGCATGCAATAAAGGTCTAGTATCTAGAATCTTGAAGGAACTTAAACAATTAAACAAGCAAAAAACAAATAACCTCAATAAAAATCGGCAAAGGACACGAACAGAGACATCTGAAAAGAAGGCATATATGTGGCCAACAAACATATGATAAAATGCTCATCATCACCAATCATTAGATAAAAGCAAATCAAAACAACAAGATACCACCTCTATAATAATAATCAGAATGCGTATTATTAAAAAGTAAAAAAAGCAAAAGCTATGGGTTAGGCTGTGGAGAAAAGGGAATCCTTATATGGTGTTGATTGGAAAGTGAATTAATTCAGCCACTGTGAAAAGCAGGTTGAAGATTGCTCAAATAATTTAAAACAGAACTACCTTTTGACCCAGCAATCCTATTACTGGATACATATCCAAAAAAAAACAAAAAACAAAAAACAAAAATAAACACACAAAAAAATCATTCTACCAAAACTACACACATGCTCATATGTTAATCACAGCATTATCCATAACAGCAAAATCATGGAATCAACATAGGTGACCATCAATGGTGGACTGGATAAGGAAAATGTGATACATATACACCAGGGAATACTATAGAGCAAAAAAAAAGAAGGATATCATGTTCTTTGCAGCAACATGGATGCAGCTGGAAGTCATTATTCTAAGTGAATTGATGCAGAAATCAAAAACCAAATACTACATGTTTTCACTTACAAGTGGAAGCTAAACATGGGATACTCATGGACATAATGAGGACGACAATAGACACTGGGGACTACAAGAGTGGAGAGGAAAGGATGGTGGCAAAGGCTAGAAAATTATTTAGTACTATTCTAGGTACCAGGATGATGGGATTGTCCACACCCTGGAATCAATCAATATACTCAGATAACATATCTGCACATGTGCGCCCTGAATCTAAATCTAAAATAAAAGTTGGAAAAAAATAATAAATTTGTGTTCTGTAATCAGCCTGACCTCTTTTTCTTTCCTTTCTCCTTTTTCCTTTTTTTCTTGCTATTTTGAACTGCAAATGATTTATCTGTTGTTTATGATAATATTTATATTTTTCTGTGGCTGTGATATATTATCAAGGGTAGCTATAAGTGACTTTTGCCATGAATCTCTTGCTTGGTAATTATGCAAATAACTCCAGAATAATGGTTTATGTTTATTGAAAGTTTATACAGTGTTTACTTTGGTATGCACAGAAATGAAGTTCACACAGCTTTCATGTTAAGAGTAGCAGAACCACACTTCTGGAGTATCCAAATGAAAATAACCACAACCATAACAAGCAGGAACAGACCAACGTTATTGCCACTTACAACAGTATATTATTTGTATCCAAAAGGAGTAAATCTTGGCGTTACTCTAGTAGTAATTTTATGTGAGATAGGAGAGAGTTCTATTTTCCTTTTTAAATTTTATCATTTTTATTTTTTATTTTACACTTTGATGAATGGATGACTATGCAAATAGCCTTTATCTTTTCTAGTAGTCTCTTATTGCTTTTTAATAAATTTTTTCTAACCACACAGTATACGTTTCTATAATATTAAATATGCAAGTGTATGTGTGCGTACTATGGGTAAGGCATTGGGTTTCAGCAAAAAAAGATACAGCTAATAAACTGGACTATTGATCTAATGCTGATTCCTCTTTTCCCTTAAAAGTTTGATCATCAGCATATTCCGATCTCCTGCTTTCAAAAATTGTTTTATTTTCTCAATAAAAACTGGAACATTTTTCTGTTTTCTTCTTGGGAGTTTTGCTTGCTTTTTTCTGTTTTGTGTTCCCTTGGCATCATGGGCAACATTAGGATATAGCGTACAGCCATAAATTTCCCTAAGCTTCTGCTGATTTTTGATGAAAGAATGTTAGGTATTTTTTTATGCCCTGAATTTTAGTAGATCCACCCATAAATTTTGAATGCATTTTCTTTATGAATAGTAAAACAAAATACTATAAATGACAGTTTCTATGACCACTTAACCAAAACATTACTTGGATAAGGATCCAACGATTAAAATTACAATAAAGATCTTTTGATGGAAACCATAGTCGTTTGAATAAAACGACAAGAAACATGTACTTGTGATTGGAAAATACATTCAACTGTGAACCATTTTAATGGGCTTGTTTCTTGTCAGCAATAAAAACATTTTCAAGAAAACAAGTTAAATTGGTCTCATACTTTAGGTTATTCACATCATAACTTCAGTGCACTTTTTTGAAATCTCATGTTTTATTTTTGTTAAAATTTAAATAACTATAAAATAATATGCAGAATTAGGAGAAATACCTAATGTAGGCGATGGATTGATGGGCGCAGCAGACACCATGGCATGTGTATACCTATGTAACAAACCTGTACTTTCTGCACATGTACCCCGGAACTTAAAGCATAATAATAAAAAATGCAGAAACGTAGGCTTCAAGCACATTTAATATACTAAAGAAAGACTATTTATGATATGTTCCATTTTCCATTTCTTAATTGTGGCTTTGAAAGATAATTAGCACTGATGCTCAAAGACATATTCTGTATGAAATGAATCAGTTTCTCTCCCCTAGGCACCATCATTGGAAGATTTAAGAAAATAGTCACTCAGGCCAGGCGCGGTGGCTCACGCCTGTAATCCAAGCACTATGGGAGGCCGAGGCGGGCGGATCACGAGGTCAAGAGATCGAGACCATCTTGGCCAACATGGTGAAATCCCACCTCTACCAAAAATACAAAAAATTAGCCGGGCGTGGTGACGCGCGCCTGTAATCCCAGCTACTCGGAGCCTGAGGCAGGAGAATTGGTTGAAACCGGAAAACGAAAGTTGCAGTGAGCCGGGATCGCGCCACTGCACTCCAGCCTGGCGACAGAGCGAGACTCTGTCTCAAAAAAAAAAAAAAAAAAAAAAAAAGAAAGAAAGAAGAAAATAGTCACTCAAATTGTTTTTTGTGGTCTGTGGTTAAGATGATGTCACATACCACACATACACACACATCATAGCAGATGTGCAAATTACCTACACACATACACATATGTATGTATACACACAAGCATAGTTTATTCTACATGCATTGGTGCATGTATTTAATAGACTAAGGGGGACAAATAGTCATTTCTTCAAGTAAATATATTTTCATGTTGGTGGTCTGGGGACCTAACAGAAGTGCATTAATTGATTTGGAACTATAGAATGAGAGAATACCTAAACAGCAAATTCTCCCAGGACAAGGTTTGTGTCCCATAATAATCATATGATAACTAGTTATATTGCTTTCAGCCTGCTTAAAAATTTCTTGAACACATGGTGGACTGTAAAGTTGAATGGCTCATTGACTGAAGCTAAGAATTATCCATGGAAACTGACATTATCTCTGTATGGCATCAGCTCCAATGCATGCTGTAGATTAGTTGCTCTGCCTTCCATAGCCAGGATGCTGGGCAGTCACAAATGGTGAGAAATGGCTCTGGTGCCATAGGTGAGGTGTCAGCCACTCCAGATGCTGCTTGAGGAATTTAACAGTGAGGCCTACAGTGAATCAGTTAGGAACAGATGAGCTTGGGAATCTCTAGGCTGCCTGTGAAATTGTGCATGATAACTGAAATAATCACCTGCTCTATTGGCCAAAACACTTCTGTTTTCCTAATTATTCATAAAATAACCCAACAAAACAAATATTTTATAATATACTAAAAATGAGTCCTGCAGCATTGGACTTTGGCAGTAGATTTTTAGAAGTTTTGGGGGTTTTAGACATTATAGGATATTCAGGAGTGTGTGTGCCAATCTAATTAGCGGACTTTCCCTCTATATTTACACATTCCATAATAATTTAAATTTGAAAGAAATTGTAAGTGTTTCTACCAGAAAAAAAAATCTGTAATTTTCATTTGCCAGAGTGCTTTTTCTGAAGCTTTCAAAGTTACTGAAAGGTGATTTTCTGTAACTTGTTTTACTGTTCAAATCCAATTTATTTCTGCCACCTGTTATTTTTCTCCCTGGATTTTTTAGAAATCAGTTTTGGACCATTGGATGGTACTATAATAAAAGCCTCACTTCCTATGGTGTAATTGATTCTTGGTTTGACAGTTTAACAAATACACAATGAAAGTCCACTGTGTACTAATAACTGTGATATTTATTTTTCCAAGGAAGATGCCTAAGCCTGAGTGTTCAATGCTCTCCATCTGTTTGTTTAGGAATATCTTCTTTTGTTACCATGACTATGTTGATAATTTTCCTTTTAGATGATATGCTTCAGGAAAACATGCATTTTACTTCCTGGATTGCAATGGTGTTTTAGGGTAATTTAATACATAAACATTATTTTTGAAAAGGCTTTGTGACAAATTAATGTTTTATATCACTTTTTTGAATAGGGAATTAAAAGTATAAATTTCCAAATTTAGTGAATGATGTAAGTAAATATTTTTCTGTTGTGTAAAGCACTATGCGTAACAGAACTATTTTAATGTTTTGCAGACTCTGTTTCTCATTTAGGAATTATTTGTTTGTTTTTTGTTTTTCCAGTCTGCTGAACAACAACCAAATCAGAAAGATTTCCAGAAGTGCTTTTGAAGGACTTGAAAATTTGCTATATCTGTAAGTTGTAAGAAAAAGCAACAGTGGCTTATGGTGTTTATCAACTATTTTTGCCTTTTTGTGTGTTTACTTTAAATTAAAATAATTCTTTACTTTCTTGAAAAGCACTTTCAACCTTTATATAAAACTCACATATGAACGTCTTAAGTGCAATAAATTATTGCTTTCAATAGATTGTACATCTGAAAACATTTGAATATTTATGCATATTTCTCTTGCCACAATTTCTAAATTGGAGAAAAATAAAAACAAAACAGTTTTCCAATATTTCACATTTAAAGCAAATTACTCCGTAATTGTAAGAAATTCCATATACCCCAAAAAAGGGGTTTTCTGTTTGCAAAAGAAGCTTTATGCCAACAACTTATTCATCCAAGACCTTTCAAAGCCAGTGAACACATTATAGTTAGGAACTTTAATAAACTTGGGTAAGAACCAAGTTTTGGAAAAATTAGCTCACAAATATGATCACTGACAATTGTCATGCTTTTTGCATATTTTTGGTAAATGGGAATAAAGATATTTTAAACAGAAACATTGTTTGGACTCCGAAACATTGGTGTTTGATAATTTGAATGTTGGAGGACATGGTTGGATACAGCGATGTTGAAGGCTGAAGAAACAGACTACAAGGGCTTTTATCTCAGCTAGAGTGAGTGCTACAACTTTCTTTTTAAACAACGTTAAGGTGACAATGAACATTTTTATACAAATTTGTTCATTTGTAGATTAATTAAGCACACTGCAAAAAGTTACTCTTTAAAAGAGAAGACACCATTCCAATCTTTAGCTCTGACCAAATTTATACAACTGTAGTATCTTCCCAAACAATTAAAATTCCTATGAAACCCCACGTCAAGAGCCTCAAAGCCTCCTGTGTTCAGCTGAGACACCCAGCCTAACATAGACATCTTCCATAGCTCTGCTCATTTTTGAGCCCTAAAATCTCAGTTTCCTCTTAGGTCAGTCAATTTCATCCCTCACCTAACCTTTCATAACAATCTAACATACCATCTTAGTCAATTTTCAGCTGATGTAACAAAATACCACAGACTAGGTAATTAATTTAAAAAAAAAGTTGATTTGGCTCATGGTTCTAGAAGTTGAAAAGTTCAAGACTGTGGGGCTGCATCTGGACAGGGCCTTCTTGCTGTGTCATAACATAGTGTTAGAACAAACTAAGACAGAAGACAGAGAGAGCCAAACTTCTGTGACAACCAACTTGCTCCTATGATAATTGCATTAACCCATTCATAAGGGAAGAGTCCTCATGACCTAATCACCTCTTAAAAGTCCTACCTCTTATCATACATTGGAAATTAAATTTCAATGAGTTGTAAAGGGAACATTAAAACCATAGCACATGCCCATCGAGTACATGCCATTCTTTATTTCCATACTTTTCACATTACAAAGGATCCTTCAAACCTTGGTAGTATATGAAGCCTGCTCCTTGTTAGTGAAGGAGCTTGACCTTCTCCCTGTGTTTCATCTCGATCTTGCTCTGTAGTTTTCTACTCATTGTCCTGTCAAGAGTAACTCCCTTACAGTAAAACAAACAAATTAACAAAACAATAACCTTTATGGCTTTCAAATACCAGTTTAGAAGGAATATCATTACGAGTGCTAATATGCAATGAGAAAATATAGTAAAATGACAGTTATTAGCAGGAAATTAATTTTGAATAAGACAAATGTTCAGTGTTGCAGAGGCTTGGATCAATTACATACACAAATGTATTCTATACTCTGAATGAGAACCAAAAAATCATTTCACACAACTTCTAATCAATGCTCTGGCCAATTAAAAACACTACTTATCAAGTGCAAAAAGTCTCTGGGCTTCTGTAAGATACGTTATTTAAAAGGAAAGGGTGACAAATGTGTGAAGCAGTACATGGTGAACACTTTTATGTGTCCACTGCAGTAAATTTTGCCATGTTTTCAATCACATTGCCAAGTAAGCGTTGCTTTTCAGACCAAGGAATTTTGTAGAGAAAGAGGATTGTGAGTTAGAAGACCCATTCAATGCATACAATGCCTGCAAGTTCTTATATCTTTTTCTTTGCTCTTTATACTTGATCCACTGTTGTTTTATTTCTTCAAATATGGTAAGCACTGCCTTTTCACTCTCTCCTTGGGCATGTCCGGCTTGTTGTTTGTTACTTGGCTTTTTTCCCTTTCTTGTCTGAGCTTTAATGTCATGTCCTCCAGGAATCACCTTAAGTCAACCAATTATTCTCTTTTTCTCCCTATCATGATGCCATGTGTATTTCATTTCATGCATATACCACAAAAGTTCATTTTTTTCTTATCTATTTGTTAACTTATTTATTTTCTGATTCCCTCACTAGATTCTGTGAAGTCAGGTGGCCATGCTCTCCTTATTTATCATGTATATCAGCATCTAGAAATGGTATCTAGAACACAGAAACTAATCATTAAATATTTGTTGAACAAATGTATGAACATAAGGTACTCAATAAATGCTTGATATTTGTTTAATTAACACTCTTAGTTACATTGAGTTAATTATTCTTGAGAGGAATGATAACACTATTAAATGCCTCTGCTGTTTCAACAACATGTGTATTTATCAATTATTTATAGCGTGCATTTTCCCAAAGATTACAAGTATTCATATTACATGAAGTAGTCATAGTGCTTGTATATTAAGGAGGTTAATTTTCATTAGACTATTTATACCACAAAATTGCAGTTTTACCCTGCCAAACACAAAGGATAGCATATCTTTTCCTCTAAGACACAAGCATGTGTAAACTCATCTGAAAGTCTAATGTGTTTTGACCCAAAATGTATCTCTGATCCCCTTGGGCAAAAATAAATTGAAATGTCTTAGGACAAGTTGTGCTTTTAAATTAAAAAGAAAAAAATACAATGGTTGGAGAACATATTTGGATACAGTGATTCATTTAATGTTAGCTGAATTTTAGAGCTAAGATACATTGAAGATCTAAGAGGAAAATGCTCCTTTTCTTTGGTTTAGCAGACACTTAAAGTTTAGCTCCTTTTCTTTGATTTAGCAACCCTTAGGAATAGCATTTGTGACATTCATTATTTTTAACTGTTTGACTTAATCTAATGATAAACTCCAAAATAAAATACATTTATTCAGGAACGTCTTGGCATCCAAATAACAATAATCTTCTTATTTATGGGCATTGATAATGATATCAAATCACTGTAATACAAAATGTGATAATACTCATGTTACTTAAGGGCACTGATAATTTCACAAGTTTTGAATTTACCCATGGGGCAAAGTCTGATGCATCTCTGTGTATGTCTGAGATAAACTCAGCATCAATTGCTAGCATTGAAAGAGGAAATTTATTCCACATTCAAATCTGTGATTTTGTTTCTGGCCATGGTTCTCATTCTCTAAGTTTACTATTTTCTCTGAATTATAGCTTCTTCTTCCTATTAGCACAGCTCTGAGCAGCTTTGTCCTTGTGAACTCCTGTTACTGAATGCTGCTCCTTCTGCACAAACTCACCTACTTAGATCATTGGCTGAAGGCGTCACTTGTGCAATTGTATTCTCAGCAGTGACCTTTTCCATCTCTCTCCAGTTTCTTTGAATTTATTGGGAGTCTGCCCCATTCCTATTGTAACCTATAGATAAAAAGAGTTTTAAAAAAATGTTAGGGAAGTAAGTGCCATTGAAGAATGTGACCTTTAATAGTGTAAGCTTGAAGGACACAACTCTCACCAGTTCTGAAATCTCTTACTCCCTGGGTTTTAATGGGAATCTTAACAAAATAAGTGCACTTTTTTGAGGTTTCCAGTCCACTTTCTTAGCTTTTGCTGTGAAACAAACCACTGCAGAATTTAGTGACTTAAAACAATCAAATATTTTAATCTCATGATTGTTCCGTGGACTAATGAGACCGTTCTTTTGGTCTAGGCTGGCTCAGACCTTCTGGTCTAGCATGACTTCATTCACATAGCTGGCAATTTCTCAGTATCAGCTGGGTTGCCTTTCTTTTCCATGTGGCTTCTCTTTCTCTAGGCAGGTAGATTATGCTTGCTTACACGATGATCTTATCCCTATTGTAGCCAGGGATGAGTGCTTTCCACGCCTTTCTTGGGTCATGTTTGCTAGTGTCCTATTTGGCCTCACTCAAGCCACACGACCAAATTGAAATTCACTACTGGAGAAACAGGCTCCATGTTTTGATGGATGAAGCAGCTTAATCACCTTGCAAAGGAGGCTGAATCAGGGCTGGGGGGAATTTTTTGCCATTTCTGCAATCTGTCACATTCATAAATGCCTGGGGCTTCCAGGAGTTGAGGTACAGGTTGTAATCACAAGCAAGCACATCCTGGGTTAGTATCCAGGATGGGTTATGCAAAGGGTGCAATATGAGCTCAAAGAGAAAGGGGTTATATCTATGTGGAGTCCCACAAGGTGGAGGGGCAGGTTGGACTTGATGGAAGGAGCAAGAGGATTGTGAGAAAATTGAGCCAACAGCCTGGTATGTTTGTGTTATGGCAAGTAACTTTTAATGAACGCATGGGAGGACCTGAATGGCGCATGACGAGAAATAAGGCTGGCAAGTTTGACAAGGACGAAATCATGGGGGAGGAGGGTTTGTGTGTCAAGCTTTCTGTTTCCATGGAGTTAGCTCTTACTTACTTCTATTCACTCCAAATCAGCCTCCCTTCCTACCACTCCACTAAAGGTTCTTTGATGAAGGCCATTCATGTTGTTAAACATACCATTCTGTGTTTATGCTTAATCATGAGGCCTCATGGTTTACTGTGTTGACTGTTCACCCTCTGATCTCCTTGTTGTTCGTAATATTGCACGTTCCTGGTGTGTTGTTTTCTGACTTGCCTGCTCAGACACCTTCACCTAGAGTTCTCGCCCATGCGCTGTTCTCTTTTCACACTTTACACCTCCCTGTGGTGGAACATACCTGCTTCCATGGTATCAGCCATTATCTAGGTGCCCCTGGCTCCCAAATTCTTATTTCTAGCCCGGATTGCTTTTATGTTTCCCAATCCATACATATGCATTTTCTTATGCAATATTTCCACTGATGTGTCCCACAGGAGCTTCAAACTCAACATGACTTAAATTTAACTTACTATCTTTCCCTTTTAAACCCACCCCTTCAAATGTGCTTCTTATTTTGAGAAATGATGACAGACTCACACAGTCACCCATACTAAATATCTGTGCATCATATTGGCCTTCTTCCACTTTCTCTGCTGCTGTTTCTAGTTAGTTGTTCAGTCCTGCAGATTCTAGGTTAACATTGCTTTTTTCCCCTCCTATCCATCCCCACTGTGCTGCCTTCCTTTCCATCCTCTGTATGTATCATGCTTGGCTGAACAAAACGTTATTTCTTTGTCCAAGTCTTTCCTTTCCTAAATCTCTGAAAGGTGACGAGTCATCTTTTATTTAAAAAAAAAAAAAAGACTTGATTAGCCCATTCTTCTGAGAATCCTTCAATGGCTCCCATTGTTCTGGGGATGAATAAAATCTCATTAACAGAACATACAAGATTCAACTTTATTTATATCTTCAGCCTTCATGACAATCACCTCCTCTAACTCTGAGCTCTAAAGTTCCTGGTATATGGCATTTGATATCCTTCTGAATTGCCACCTTCACATATTCTCCTGGCAACTGGATTATGCTGGGATCTTATGTCTTCCTGAAAATACTTCCTGCTCCATGACTCTGATGATCACATGACAGATCACTTATTTTCGCCTACTATGTTATTAGTGAAAAATGTTGTCAGTAATCTGTGCAACAAACCTGTAAGATTTTACATATGGGATAGATGAACACTGTAATTAATTTTGCCAGTGATGTAAATGTGAAAATATCAGAGCTTTCTGAAGAACACATGTGGGAACAGAAGCAGAGCAGGCACTCTGGGGTGGGAGTGGACAGCGGTGACTTGTCTCCCACTCTGGCTGGGAAAGTGTGACCTGCCTTACGGAGTGGGGCGGTTTGGTCTACTCAGCAGCTTTATCTACTTAGAGAAATAGCTGCATCAAATGATCATAGCTCAGGGAGAACAAGCATTAGCATCATCCAGCTCTGAATCTATTTTCATCAAGCAGCCCGATTGTCATCTGAATCTCATACAGATTTGCCATCAGGGAAAGAATATGCTGACTACGTGAGAAAAATAGCCCAATCCTCAAGGAAGTAACATTTCTTGTTAATTAATTGATTTATTGACTAGTTTTTTAAAGTATAACTTTGGAGAGGGAAAATTAATTTCCACAAGAATAAAATACATTTAGATGCTCTGACTAAATTCATTTTGTAGGCCAGATTGAGACACCTCTGGAAGGTCCTCTTTGGGTCACTCATCCAGCCTTCCTTCACATCTATCATTTCTCTCTGTACTTGCAACTGTTTTCTCTTTGTGAACATTTTGTAGCCTTACTTTATAATGTTGACATATAAGTACTTTGTCAGCATATTTTGATTAAGAAATTTTAGTTTTCATCCATGTGTTCATCCATCTATTCAGCCATCCAACTATCACATAATAAACACCTACCATGCCGTGCCAAGTACTGTCCTAGGTTCTAGGTAAGCAAAAAAGATTTGACTCTGTTCTCATAAAATCTGTGAATTGATATAGTAGAGAAATATTATTCATTCATTTTCTATCTTAATATTCTAATAGTAAATCACCATTTCCTGTGCAGTTGGAGGCACAAATGTCCAGAATGAGATTCAGGAGATTTGAGGAGGGAAGAGGAGACATTAAAAATAGTGCCACAGAAATGCAAAAAATATGAGACTGCTATGAACAACTATACACCCCCAAATTTGATAACCTAGAAGAAAGACATTTCTAGAAATGTGCAACCTCTCAAGATTGATGAGGAAGCTCTTGCTTCCTTTCTCCACGTGTGATGCTGGCTCGCCCTCTGCCTTCTGCCAGGACGGTCAGCTTCCTGTGGCCCTCACCAGAAGCCCAGCAGATGCTGGCGCCATGTTTCTCATGCAAGCTGCCAAACTGTAAGCCAAAGTAAAACTCTTTTCTTTATATATTACCCAGCCTCAGCTATTCCTTTATAGCTATGCGAATGAACTATCACCTAAAAATATTTTGGCACCTGGCTCTTAGTACTTTTCAATTTAATCACAAAATTTACTTTGGTTCCCTGTGGAAAAAAAGATTTAAATAATTGAATGTCATATACCGTGACAACCATGTTTTTCAGATTTTAGTGTCAGGTGATATTTTCTACCCCAGACTAAACAACACATTTATAAAATTTCTTCAACGTAACTATTCTATTCTGCAATTGATTATATGCAGATTAGCCACCATTTACCAGGACTTTCTTGAGAGTGAAAGCAGGCACTGCTAACAATTATACCAGTATAGAAGATATAAATCAGGGATGTCCCAAGCAAATCAAACCTCTGGTCATCCTAAATATATAAGACTAATTTCAAATGTCTGCTTTAACATAGGATAGCTGATTGTGACTATCTTACTTTTGAGGGATTTGAAGCATATAATTTTATCACAATTGATGAAGTCATTTTTAAAAATCCATCATTCTACATTCCATCTGCTCACATCATAAAATCAAAAGTAAGGGAGTAACAAGTGATAAATACCAGTGTTACTAGGCATCAGATAAGGTAAAGGAGGATCTCTTAATCATAATCTCAATATAATCAATTGCTAGCATGGTCGAGTTCTAGTGAGAGCTTTCTTCCTTGCAGACCACCACCTTCATTCCTCAGTACACGTGCTATGTAATAATCCTATCGGATTAGAATCCCACCCCATCACCTATTAACTCTATTTTACAAAAGTCCTGTCTCCAATACAGTCAGATTTGAGGTTAGAGCTTCAATATGAATTTTTGGTGGATAAAATTCAGTCCATAGCTGCATAGGAAACCTACAAGTATACTTTTTATATGTACACATACATTTTAAAAAATTACATTATTTTGTAAACTGCTTTTTAAAAACCCTAATATATTCTCATGTGTTCCATGTAATTAAATTTTTCTATGACAGCTAAAAAAAGATGGGTGAGGGAGAAATAGAAAATCTGTACAGGTATATGAGTAAGGATATTGCATCAGCAATGAAACATCTCCCATCAAAAAAAGCTGAGAACCTCATGGCTTCACAGCTGAATTCTAGCAAACATCAAACATTTCTATAACTAATGCCAACCCTTCTCAAAAATCTTTCAAAAGATTTAATATTAAGGAATACTTCCAAACTGCTTTTATGAGACCAGCATTGCTCTGAAATTAAAGCCAGGCAAGGATGCTACAAGAAAAGAAAATTGGAAGCCAATATCCCCGACGAACATGGATGTTTCAATTTGACTCAAAACTCTTTGATGCTAATTTTATGCTTTTATGAATTTCTCATGAAGATAATGTATTTCATTTTCTTTTTTAATTTTTTAAACAATTTTAATTTTTTAAATTAAACATTTTAATTTTTTTAAAAAAATTATTATTTTTTTTTGAGATAGAGTCTCTGTCACCCAGCCTAAAGTACAGTGGCACCATCTCGGTTCACTGCAATCTCCGCCTCCCAGGTTCAAGCAATTCTTGTGCCTTAACCTCCCAAGTAGCTGGGATTATGGACACACACCACCATGCCCAACTGATTTTTTTTATTTTTAGTAAAGATGGGGTCTCACCATGTTGCCCATGCTGATCTTGAACGACAGAGCTCAGGCAATCTGCCCGCCTTGGCCTCCCAAGCATATAAACTGTTTGGTAATAAAAGCTCAAACTTACGGATGATTGGGGTCAGTTATATTGTCCCCCTAGCCAGAGCGACCCAAGGCTATAAGATTGCTTTTCCTCCAGATATTTTTCTTGCTCTTTCCTCTTTCCTGATTTTTCTTTGATTTCAGGCTACTCAAGTCCAGTTCTTCTAATCAGTCACCTTCTGCCTGTTACCTATTCACCAGGGTAGGGACAATAGGGACAGAATCCTATTCAGGTTTGAGAAAAAAGGGGGAGAAATAGCCTCAGCATGGCTTTGTATTGTATATTTGCTAATTATGCAAAAATGTCTTTAGAATTTGTCTTCTATCATGCATCCATTTCATGAACAGCCAGCTGCTCACATCCTTTATATAACTTTTCTAGATTTCCCCAACCAGAGGCATTTCTCACATGTGAGACATTATTTATTTTTCTCTCCCTCTGATTTCAGTATTTGAGCTTGCCATATAGCTGTTGTATCCTTCTAGTCTACGAAGTGAAAAGCTACTTGGTATCAGGGTATTTATTAACTACTTTTGTCTTTCAGGCAATGGTATGCAATCCCTGGTACTTACAAATGTTAAATAAATAATTATTAAAATCAACTGTATTTTCAATCTGTAGAATGGATGACTTTGGTGGAACATGATATTCAAAAGTCTAATGAACAGATGTGTGGAACAAATTAGCTCTGTATGATGAAATGAGTCGAATTAATCTTAATAGTTCCAGAAAACGGAATTTGGACTTAGATTGAGTTACATGGAAAATGATTTCAGTTATTAATTGATTTCAATCTCCATTCATTCAACAGACATTTTTAAATAAAATTTTTTATTCTGAGATAATTATAGATTCACATGCAACTGTAATAAATAATACACAAAGAGACAACATCTACTTTTATCCAGTTTCTACCAATGATAAATATAGCAAAAATATAATACAACATATGACCAGAATACTAGCATTGATACTGTCAAGATAAAGAACACTTCCATCACCCAAGGCCCCTCATGTTGCTCTTTGATAGCCACATCCACTTCCTTCTGCCCACCTCCTCCTCAAATCCTGGCAGCTACCAGTCAATTCTCCATTTCCACAGTTTTATTTAAAGAATATTATTTAAATGGAAACATAAAATATTTAGCCTTTTGCACTTGCCTTTTGTCACTCAGCATCATTCTCTGGAAAGTCATCCTGGTTTTTGCATAATACGAATAGTTTATTACTTTTTATTGCTGAGAACATTTCATGGTATCAGTATGTCAGTTTAACCACTCACCTGTTGAAAGACACCTGATTTATTTCCAGTTTCTGGCTATTAAGAATAAAAATCTTTAGGGTGTTGATTAAAATTGCTTCACACGTAAATAGAAATTTACACAACTGTTTTTGGGTGAATTTAATTTTTTTATTCTCTAGAATAAACATCCTGGAGTGTGATTGCTGGGTCATACGGTAATTGGATGTTTAGTTTCAAAGATACTGATAAATTGTTTTCCAAAGTAGCTGTACCATTTTATATTCTCACTTGTACGTGATCTAGTTTCTCTGCACCCCCGCCAACATTTTGCATTCTCACTATTTTTAATTTTAGCCATTCAGATATGTGTATAGGAATATCTCATTGCAGTTTTAATTTATACTTATCTAATGGCTTAATGGAGTTGAACAACCATCATGTGCATTTACCATCTGTTTATCTTCTGTTCATGTCTGCTCATGTCTTTTGCTTAGCTTCTAATGAGATTGTTTGCGGGTTTTTGTACTGTTAAGTTTTGAGAGTTTTATGTTCTAGAAATTAGTCCTTTATCAGATACATGGTTTTCAAATACTTTCTTCCAGTCTGTAACTTGCTTTTAATCTTCCTAACAGGTTCTTTTGAAGAGCAGGTGTTTTCATTTTGATGAAGTTCAATTTATCAAAGTTTTTGCCTATGGATTATATCTTTGGTGTCAACTTTCACAGTTCTTTGGCTGAGGATCTTTCCAGATTTTCTCCTGATTTTCTTTTCTTGAAAGATTTAGAGTTTACATATTTACATTTAATTCTGCAACCCACTTAGAGTTAGTTTTCATATAAGGTGTGAGGCTTAGATCAAGTCTTTTTGTTTTGCCATGAATGTTCAGTACCTCCTGTTAAAAGATTTTCTTTCCTCTACTGAATTGTTTCTGTACCTTTGTAAAAAATAAGTTGGCGATATATATCCCTCTATATATACCTCATGTTCTATATATACCTCATGTTCTGCACATGTACCCCAGAACCTAAAGTGCAATTTTATATATATATATATATATATATATAAATGAAAAAATATTCTTTTCTATCTTTAGTCATTGTCTTTGCTTGGAAGCCTACTTTTCCTGACATTAATAGAATCATTCCTGTTTTCTTTTGATTTATGTTTCGATGACATAACTTTTTTCATACTTTTACTTCCATGTCATTTTACTTGACCTCATTTTCTTATAGACAGCATATAGCTGGTCACATTTCAAAATTTGTTTTGCCAATTTTTATCTTTATCTTTTTGAGAGGGAATCTCACTCTGTCACCCAGTCTGGAGTACAGTGGCATGAACTCGGCTCACTGCAATGTCTGCCTTTCAGATTCAATCAGTTCTCCTGCCTCAGCCTCCCAAGTAGCTGGGACTACAGGCGTGCACCACCACACCTGGCTAATTTTTGTATTTTTAGTAGAAACAGCATTTCACCATGTTGGCCAAGCCGGTCTCAAACTCCTGATCTCAAGTGATCCACTCACCTCTGCCTCCCGAAGTGCTGGGATTATAGGACTAGTGTTCATCTTTTAATCAGTGTGTTTAGACTATTTTTATTTAATGTAATTATTGCTATATTAGGGTTTAAGTTTCACATTTAAATTTTTCTTTTCTCTTTATTTTCTGTTTTTTGTGTTTTCCTTTTTCCCCCCCTTCCTGTTGGTTACTTGCATATTTTTTAGAATTTTACTTTGATTTATCTGTTAGTGTTCTTATGTCTTTGTGCCGCTTTTAATGTGGGTGCTCAGGTATTAAACACATAATCATAATTTATCAGTCTCTTCAAGTATCATTCTGTTTATTTAAGCATAAAAATCTTTTCTTCTCTTAAATCCCTTTACCCTCTCTGATTTGTAATATAATTGCCTTAACTATTTTCTTTACATACATTGAGAATTACTTCAGAAAATGCTATTATTTTTGATTCAATTATCAATCATAATTTAGGGTGCTGAAGAGAAAAAATAAAATGTATTTATCCAGAATTTTTTCTCTTTCTTTATTCTTTCTTCCTGAAGCTTCATATTTTCTTCTTTTATTATTTTCTTTCCACTTAGAGAATTTCATCTAACCATTCCTCCAAAACAGCTCTGCTGTTGACAAATGCTATTAATTTCCCCTCATCTGTGAATGTCTCGGTTTACCTTTATTCCTAAAGAGTGTTTTAGATAGATATAGGATTCTGAGTTGACAAGTCTTTCCTTTCAGCACTTGAAAAATGTGTCAATACCTTTTGCCTCTGTGGTTTCTGATGAGAAATCTGCTGTCATTCCTGTGATTCTTCCAGCTCTCTTTCCTCTCTCACTGCTTTCAAGATTTTCTTTTTCTTTAGTTTTCTGGTATTTGAATATGAAGTACCTTGGTTTAGATTTTTTTGGGTTTACCCTGTTTAGGGCTCACTCAGCTCCTTGAATCTGTAGATTTATCTCTTTTGCTAAAATTGGAAGTTTTCAGTCATTATTTCTTTAAAGACTTTTCAGCCTCATCCTTTTTTCTTCTCTCTTCCTAGGACTGAGTTGAAAAATATCAGACGTTTTTTATTACAGTCCCACGAGTCCCTGAGACTCTGTTTATATTTTACTGTCTATGTTCTCTCTATTGTTCAGATTGAGAAATATCTATTGCACTGTCATCAAGTTCACTTCTGTTTCCACTGTCCTCTCCATTCTGCCTCTGACCCATCCATTGAGGTTTTTTTTTGTTTTTACATCAGTAGATAAGTATTTTTCAGTTCTAAAGTTTCTATTTGTGTCTTTTTTATATTTCCTATTTATTTTTTAAGGCGGTTATTAAAACGTTTATTTCCAGCTTGTTTGTGATTGCTTCCTGAGGCATTTTTACGATGTTCTTTTAAAATCTCTATCATATAATCCTAACATCTTTGTCATCTTGCTGTTGTCATCTGTATTACTTTGCTAAGGTTGCGGTAAGAAAGCCACAGGCTGGGTGGCTTACAGTAGAAATATATTTTTGGTCTCTTCTAATGGCCCTGTCCTTGGCTGACAGAATGGCTGTCTTCTCTCTTTGTCTTTACGTAGTCTGTCCTCTGTGTCTGTGTCCTAATCTCATTTTCTTCAAGACTCTAAGGGTACTAATTTTATAAGATTAGGATCCATCTGTATGACCTTGTTTTACCTTAATTTCTTCTTTAAACATCTTATTTTCAAATACAGTCACATTCTGAGATACTGAGGGTTAAGGCTTGGACTTTTTTTGGTGGGGAAGAGGAGACCCTGGATCTGATTTGAATTTTCTGTTTTAGCTGACTTCCTCCCACGTTACTGTCATAGGAAGGAATGCCGCCTCATTATCATTAGGTGCAGGTAGGAGCCCAGTTTTCCTACATGGCTTCCATTGATATCCACACAGTGGTTGGATTCCTTGTTACTTCTAGTTGGAGTTGGGAGTGCTGGCTCTCCACTGATACTTTCTTTGCTAAGAGGGCTATAAATGCTTTATTATTGTTCCCCATATGAACTTCACTGATATCATGTAGTGGGGGTGGTCTCATCACTGCTTCATAGTGGTTGGAATACTGACTATCCACTGGTTCTCCTCTGACACCATTCTAGTGGGGAGCAGGAGGGAGAGCTCTTTATTGCTGGTTTAGGGTGGAGGTTGAGGCTTTCTATATGGTCTGTACTGATACCAGAATGGGTTTCATTATTATCACCATTGAGAATGAAAATTTCAGATCCTAACTTTACCTTCTCTGACAACACAGCCACAGGGGTGTTGGGTGCCTCAACATAGCCATACCAGGGCGAGGATTTAGGATCCCCAGTTGACTTTTAATGGTATGCGTGGGAGTGCAACCATAGTTTCTTCTGTAGTGTTTGGCTAGAATAGAATTTTTATTTTCTAAAAGTTTTTTGTCTTGCTAGAATTCTTTCTTTCCTTGTTTGGATTTCTTGTCAGCTGCGCTCACTGGTATTTTCTAGGTTTTTGCTTCTTCAGCTATAAGTGTGAAATAAATGAGCAAAAAGAAAATCTGGAAAATTACCACTGTGTCATTTCTTGGGCCCTGAATTTTGTTTTCTACCTTGTAGAGTCTTCTTATGTTTGTCTTATAGGTAATGTCCAAGATTTCTAGGTGTACTTAGTGGGATAGATATGAGAAAGGCACTTCTGAGCATCTTTTACTTTATGTGTGTGTGTGTGTGTGTGTGTGTGTGTGTGTATGTGTTTAAACAAGGGGAACTAGCTAATAATCACAGCTCTCCAATATGTGATAACATTTTATTCTTTAAAATGTGGTAAGACATATATAACAGAAAATGTACAATTTTAATCATTTTAGTATCATTAAGTGCTGCTTAGTACTTAATGTTTAGTATCATTAAATGCTGCTTAGTACTTAATGTTTAGTATCATTAAGTACATTCATGATATTGTGCAACTATCACCGCTATCCATTTCTCGAATGTTTTCATCATCCCAAACAAAAACTATACTCATTAAACAATAACCCTCTATCCCTCCCGCCTCTCAGCCCCTCATAACACCCATTTGGCTTTTAGTCTCTCTGAATTTTTCTATTCTAGACACTTCATGAATAGTTAAGTATTTTCAGTTTGATTTCTGATTCATTTCATTCTGGGTAATGTTCTTATTAAGATTCATCTATGTTGCAACATGTATCAGAATTTCATTTCTTTTTAAGGCCAGATAATATTCCATTGTACAGGTATACCATATTTTGCTTAAGTGCAGCAGGTCTGTACAATGATATGTATATATTCTGGCTATTATGAATTATGCTGCTATGAATATTGCTTTGCAGGTATCATCCCTGCTTTCAATTCTTCTGGTATATAACAGAAGTACAATTCCAAAATTTCTTTACGTGTAATCATTTACTCACTGATTACTTATATTAATTTACATACAAGTGCTGCTTAACTTATGATGGAGTTATGTCCTGATAAACCCATTATAAATGAAAAATGTTGTATGTAGACAATGCATTTTTTATTTATGCTGCTTTTAATTTACGATGGGTTTATCTGGATGTAACCCATGGTAAGTCAACAGCATACTGATTGCATACAGCTTTTGTACTGTAATAAAAGGAAACTATTGTAAGTAAGGGATCGTTTGTTATTCATTCACTTATTCAACCCATTTCTTGATTATCATTTGTTGGCCAAACACCTTACTGATAGTAATTTTTAATATCTTACATTTTTATAGTGTCTTGCAAAATATTTCTATAAGTGTCTTACTGAATTTTCAGATTAATCTTATGATTTGACGTATTAATACTCTACACAAATAACCTTAATATTCTGGGAGTTCTATAACTGAGTCAAAACTCACATTTCTGTCCTGTAATATTGAGCTTAACATGCTTTTGGCTGACAACCTTGAGATTTTAAAGCAAAGTTTAGATTATCATTTGAGAAGAATGTTCTAAAGATAAGTTTTTTAGTTCAAAACTCCAGAAACTTTGCCCTTAGAAGGAGTCTTATAGATTATGTATAAGCCATTTTCTGTGGTTTAAATATCATTTTAGCTTAAGCCTTATTTTTAAAGTTGGCCACAATCTCTCTCAAAATGACATAATCAATGTAAATGCATAACGTAAATACATGGGTATTTAATGAAACATGTCAACACAACATTCTTATTAAATTACTTATTTTTCATGCATATATGTTATCTAAATATATTTTTTGGATTCTGTGAGGATGTTTCTCAACTGGTGACTGTATCCTTGGAGCTTGCTGGAAATAATCTAATAGTTCATTTCCAAAATGAATAAATGTTGAATCAAAAATGATGATTTAAGTTCTTGGCTTTGATTGTTGTAGAACTAAAATAAATTTGTTCACACTCTAATCTCAAATGAAAATATTTCTGGAATGTTTATACATGTTAATAGATAGAATTTTACTGTCATTGGCTTATCTGACTTTTTTCAGAAAAAAAGGGCTCATATAAGTGGTGAATAATTTTGAATTGTCTTTTTTTGAATTACTTTTAAGATCTTTGGAAACTAGTGAATTATTGTATTCTGAAATAATGCAGAACACAGTTTTAGGATATAGGAGAAACTTTAATTCATCCCCAAATGTAGTGAGACTAGAAATGACTTCAGCACAAACTTTCCCTGTTTAAAGACTATTGTGTATATATAATTTGTTTTAGTTACAACATATGTAATACATTTTGAATGTATTGAATTATGAGTAAGAATTTCATATTGTATTTCTCATTTACCATTTTGTACAATATATATCTACTTCCTTGACCCTTATGCAGTCTAGCTTGAATATTAGAATTACTGAATGAGCAAAATGTAACATTATGAGTGTACACTATTATCAGTAAATCTACATGAATAGTGGAGAAAGGGACAGGAGACAGCTTCCCACGGCCGTATTGTTAAAAATAGAAATGCTTCATATTTGGTGGGTTTTCATGTTGCTGACACCATTATTAGGAAGAATTCAGAGATGAAAAGGAGGAGAAGGCAATGATAAAAGAAAAATCAAAGGTTCTTTTCTTTTCTCTCTCTCTTTTCTTTCCTTTCTTTTCTTTTTTAAAAGTATAATGTCAGTTTAGATTCTCTTGATGACAATAGACCAAAACAGAAAATAAAAACACAAACAAACTGCTCAGGTAGATGTAAATATCATAGAATTAATGCTGACTAAGGCTGACCCAATGGCTCAGAAAATTTCACCAAGAGCCTAGTTCATCTACATCTCTCAAGATGGATGGGCCTCTCCCAAGTTTAATTCATCCTTTAGCTCTACCTAGTGGACGCCAACAGCGCCATGGTTTCCCCTCTGGTTAGCAACAGTTCTCTGCCAGACTCTTCATACTGCCCCATCCAGGGAAAAGGATGGAATTCTTCTGACGGCTCATGAGAAAGAGATTAAACTGTTTTAATATAAGAGAATCCCAGCAAATGTCTCTTTGTGTCTCACTGCTCATGTCTTTCCCTGAGCCAGTCACTGCAGCCCGAGGCTGGATGTAAACCCTGTAACTAAGAAATGAGGAGGCTGGTGCTGCCAAAGCTGCTCTGCAGCTTCGCATTGATGCCAGGCAGCAAACGCACACGCAGAAAATTGTGCCATTTTCTGTAAAACATCTAAATGCATTATTTACCGAGAAAAAGTTGTAACCCTTGTTTAGTAAAACTGTCTCAAGCAAGGCACTTTAGAAGATTTTCATGATCATGTATCTCTGATGTGTTATTGGTTAGAAACATGGCTTTACAGAATTAAATTAGCTGTCAGTTTTGCTGGAGTATTAGTTTGATTTTAGATTTACACTTTTTCCTTACATAGAATTATCTTCCTTTCAAAATGTTTTAAATATTTTAATGGTTTAAAAATTATGATGAAGAAATATGGTAATAAAGCTATCTCATAATTCAGTAGTACCAAAAGTTTTAAGTTAATGTTACTTTTAGACAGCATTTTTACATCTTGGAAGAAACTGCTAATCCTTTCTGAAAGGATAATATTGAATATGTTGCTTTTAAATAAAGCAACATATTATGTTGCTTTTAAATAAAGAAAATGTTAATTTGCCTTCATAGAGTAACATACAATTGTCATGCTTGTTTATCTCTGTATATTCGTTATAAAATTTTTGAAATGACAAAAAGTGTGTGTTGCAGTTATTAGCACCCTAATCTTTTTATATTTGCTCTCCAAATTTTACTTTGAAAATTTGTAGGCATGCAGGAAAGTAAATACCTGTAAAACCACCATTGAATGGAAATTAATTAGAAATTGGCACATTACATATTTGTATGTATTATACATTTTACCGAACCATTTGAAAATAAGCTGCAAGACACCTTTCAGTACTTAAAAATTGTTTACCTCAGTTCCTGTTGCATGATATGTAATTTCCACCTTTTAACAAAAAATTATAAGGAAAGTTAAAAAGCAAGAAAAAATGCAGTCAGAAGAGAGAAAGCTGGCATCAGAACTAGACTCAGATTCAGCAGAGATTTTGGAATCATCAGTCAGGAATTTCAAACAACTATATTAATGTGCCAAAGAGTCTAATGGAAAAAGCGGACAACATGCAAGAACAGGTGGGTAATTTAAGCAGAGAAACAGAAACTTTAGGAAAGAATGAAAAGGAAATGCTAGAAATGAAAACACCGTAGCAGAAGTTAAGAATGCCTTTGATGGGCCCACCAGTTGACTGGATATGGCTGAGGAAATAATCACTGACCTTAATGATATGTCAATAGGGACCCCCTACACTGAAATGCGAAGAGAAAAATGATGGAAAAATGAAACACAATACTCAAGAAAGGCAAAATAATAACAAAAGTTGTAACATTCATGTAATAGAAATACCAGATCAGAAGAAAATGTGAAAGGAGAAAAACAAATATTTGAAGTAATAATGACTGATAATTTTTCAAAAATAATGGCAGATGGGAAACACAGATCCCACAAAAGCTCAGAGGACACAAAGCAGAGTAATTACCAAAGAGTCTGCACCTAGTCATAGCCTATTCACATTGTAGAAAAACAGACAAATAATTAACTCTTGAAAGCCAGGGGTCAAAATCACCTTGTCTGTAGAGGAACAAGGATACAAATTACACTGGACTTCTCAGAAACCATGCAAACAAAAAGAGCATGAAGTAAAATATTTAAAGTGCTGAAAGTGAAAACCACCAGTTTAGACTTCTGTATTGATAAAAATCCTTCAAAGTGAAGAGGAAATAATGACTTTCTTAGACAAACAAGGATTGAGGAAATTTGTCACCAGTAGACCTGCTTTGCAAAAAATGTTTAAAAAATCCTTCAAAGAGAAGGGAAATAATATGTATCTGAAACTCAGATTTATACGAAGAAAGGTAGAGCAATAAGGAAGGAATAAATCAAGATAAAATATAATCTTTTAAAAATTCTTAATTGATATAACAGGTAAGAATTTGTTCAGAATAATAATAGATACAATGAATTTGGTAGCTTATGGATAAGTAGAATGACAGGAATAGTTGTTAAAAGGAATAGCAAAAAGGAATTGGAAAAACAGTCCTTCATATTTGTGGGTTTCACATCCATGAATTTAGCCAATCACAGATTGAAAATATTGGAAAAAAATTGCATCTGTATGAACATATACAGACTTTTTTCTTGTTATTATTCTCTAAACAGTTCAACAACTATTTACATAGGATTCTATATTGTATTAGGTATGATTAGTAATTTAGAGATAATTTGGGGTATAAGGAGGATATGCATAGGCTAAATATAAATGTCACACTATTTTATATCAAACTTGAGCATCTACAGATTTTGGTGTCCTTAAGAGGTCCTGAAACCAATTCCTTGTGGATCCTGAAGGATGACTGTACTCTGTTATAAGGTACCAGTCCTACCCATGAAGTAGTATAATGTTTCCTGAAAGTAGACATCATGTTAACTGTAAGCCTATGTTAATGTTAATAGTATTTTTAAAAGAAGAATAATTGATATAGGCATGCAAGCATAATTGATATGCTAAGAGTGAAGAGAAAATTGAAATATGTGAAGTGCTCAATTAAAATTAGAGAAGGCAGAAAAAGGTGAAGATTAAAAAGTGCAATAAATAAAAAATAATTTCAAATATGGTAGCTATGTACTCAATCACATCAATAGTTACTTTAAATGTGAATGGTTTAAATACACTAATTAAAAGATAGAGACTGACAGAGTAGATTAAAAAAGGAGATTCAACTATACATTGTCTAAAAGAAACCCACTTTAAAAAGAAATTATAAATAGATTAAAAATAAAGAGATGGAGAAAGTTGTATCATGCTTACACAAGTGAAAAAAAAAAAACTAGAGTAACTATATTAACTTCAGATAAAGCAGACTTAAGGACAAAAACAAAAAGGATTCAGGGATAAAGTGAGCATTATGTAATGATAATGGGATTCATTCTCCAAGAAGACACAACAATCTTTAATGTGTAGGCGCCTAGCAGTGGGGCAAAAACTGTTAGAGCTGAAAGAAGAAATAGAGGAATCCACTATCATAGTGGAAGGCGTCAACATATCTCTATCACTACTTGACTGATCCAGCAGGCAGAAAACTAGTAAGGTATAGTTGAACTGAACAGCACCATCAATCAACTGGGCCTAACTGAAATTTATAGAATATTCCATCTAATAACAACACAATACACCTTCTTCTTAAGCTCACATAGAACATTCACCAAGAAGGATCATATTACAGGCTGTACAACATATCTCATCTAATTATAAAAATAGATAACATGCCATCTCTAGTGAACCACAGTTGTTAAAAGAATAATGAAAGGATAATATTAGCAATTCTAAGCCCACAAATTTGGTAACTTAGATGAAATTTGACTGATTTCTTGAAAGACACAATCTGCCAAACCATACCAGGAGAAAGAGATAATCTAAATAGATCCCTATTTATTAAACAAATTGAATAGATAATTAATCACCTTCCAAAACAGAAAGCACCAGATTCAGATGATTTTACTGGTTCACTAGAGATGGCCCCATTTTATGTGCGATATTACTAATTTGTGTTTATTCTTTTTTTTCTTCACTATTCTGGCTGGAAGTTTGTCAATTTTCACAGTTTTTTCAAAGAACCAGTTTTTAACTTTTGTCAAATTTCTGCATTGTTTCTCATTTTCACTTTTATTGATTTCTGCTCTGTTTTGTAATTATTCCTTTCTTCTGCTTGTTTATGTTTATATTGCTCTTGTTTCTCTTATCTCCTATGACTGGAAGTCTATATTATTGATTTTATATATTTTTTTCTTTTCTAATATATGCATTTAATGCTATATCTCTAAGGACTGCTTTCACTGCATCCCACGAAATCTGTTAAGTTGTATTTTTACTTTTATTCAGTTCAAAATACTTTTAAATTTCTTTTGAGACTTCTTTGATCAGCCTGTTACTTATGCATGTGTTTAATCTGTAAATATTTTGTTATTTTCCAGCTACCTTTCAGTTATTAATTTCTAGTTTAATTCCCTGGTGGTTTGAGAACATATTTTGCATGTTATCTATTTTTATAATTAAATGAGATATGTTGTACAGCCTGTAATATGATCCTGGTACCTATTTCTTACTGTTCTCCATCTGTCGGCATGCCTCTACCTCTAAGCCAGTGTTTTTCAACTATGTTTATCCAGACTCCTTCTCCACAATGAGGAATCCATAGTTGGTTTTCTGCTACTGCCCATTAGCTGAAATCATTTCGTTGCTTGGCTTTCTGGAGTTTGTGTTATGAAATCAGTGAGTATTTTGAATGTGTTCATTCAAACTACATGTGACTCTTCACTCAACCCCACCCCATCCCATCCTACCTTGAGAGTCACTGCTCTGAACCAGGGTTCTCCAGCTTGTGCTCTCACAGATCTCGTAGGAAATGATCCTAGTACCCAACTGGAGAAATCACATGAAAAGTTAAGCATAGTTGGTCTTGGTGTCACATAGATCAGAGGCACAAGTGCAGAAGCTGTGAGCATGTAGAACGCGCTGTTATTTAAGCTGGCCATCCAGACAATCCTGAATACTGTCTATCTATTTGATTTAGAGTACCAGCAAAAATTAAAGCAAAAATGTAAAACATTTGAGAAAATTGACAGCTCCCTACCCCAAGAGTACATCTGTGAAAGAGCCCCATACACTTTGAAAACTGAAGACTCCCTTATCATGAAGTTTGGCTGTTCCAGAATTGTAAGATTGTTAATTCCCTTCTTCAATCTCTAGTGAGAACACTTATTTCTTTTCTAATAAAAAAATGCCTATAGATGGAAAAAAAAAAAAAAAGACCATCCTGGCCAACATGGTGAAACCCCATCTACTGAACTGAACTGAAAATAAAATAAAAGTTGGAAAGAAAATAAATTCTATGCATTATAATCAGTCCCATTACCACTTCTTCTGACCCTCACATAGTCCCAAATTTGGCCAGTGGAAGACGCTTCCGGCTAACTCTTTTGTCCTTTTGACATAATCCCATTAAATTTTGAGTGCTTTTTGTCAAACATTGTGTCACATACTTTTGTCGCCTAAGACTGGGAAGCAGCCATGCCTTCAAAGAGTTGGATTTCTTCTAGTGAAAAATAGTATTTGAAAATAAAATCTGAATAGCAAGTGTCCTTTTATACTGGGAGGTAATTAAATGTAAGATCTTTTAGAAAACAAGATTTCAATTTCTTTGACATTTCATGTAGTCAAATATCATTATTTCATGACTTCTAGATTTTGTGTGCATAGAAACGACTTTCCAACTTTGAATTAACAACTAGATTTACTTCACATTTTAAGTTCTTTTGCATTTTTATTTTCACATATATTATTACTTTACAATCTGTATGGAATTTTTATAGATGATATACAGTTAGATTGCTCTGTAATGCCTTTTAAACACATTCAGTGGAGCATGAGACCACACAGAGACTGAGACACACAACTTTTGCTACTTACTGTGTAGTTTTTCACCTGGAAATACGTTCACAATGGGGTGCATATCAAGTGTGAATTTATCAGTCTGTGTATTGAGGAGTGCAAAAAACAATTTTCTTTTTGTAAGCCAATTCTTATTTTCGACCTCATTCCACATAATGGCAGAAAATGTCTTGGTCCAATTTGGGTAAACTTATCATTTGGGGTAAATAGAGTTGATTCAGAATCTCCTTTCCTTATTATTTTCCCTCTGTTCAATCTAAAATGCTGTTATGAAATGAATGTTTGTGTCCTCCCAAGACTCCTATGTTGAAGCCCTGAGACCCAGTGTCATGGTATTTGGAGGTGGAGCCTTTACGAGGTAATTGGGTTTAAATGAGATCATGAGACCCTGAACTGGGAGTAATGCTTTTGTTGTTGTTGTTATTTTTGTTGTTGTTCGAGGCAGAGTCTTGCTCCGTTGCCAGGCACCAGGCTGGAGTGCAGAGGTGCGATCTCGGCTCAATGCAACCTCTGCCTCCCAGGTTCAAGCAATTCTCCTGCCTCAGTAATGCTTTTAAAGGAGGAAGAGACATCAGGGCTTGCTCTTGCTCTCTCTGTGCCATGTAAGGCCACAGTGAGAAGGTGGCTATCTGCGAACCAGGAAGAGAGACTTCAGAACCTGAACAGTGCCGGACCTTGATCTTGGACTTTTCAGCCTCTAGAACTATCAGGATAGAAACTGCTATTGTTCAAGCGACCCAGTCTATGCACTTTTGTTGTGGCAGCCTGGGCTGGCTAAGGTGGCTGCTTAGGCTCCATATGGCTTCATGAGACCTCTAGGTTGTTTTCATGGAGGCATTAGGTTTGCTCTCTAGTCTGTGATCATTCTCACTCTGCGAGGTGGAACACAAGTCTAGGTAGTCCTTGAGCATGGTCATGCCATCTGGGGCTACTCTGTTTCTTTCTTTTCACAGGGCTGCAAGAGCAAACCAATCTCTACTGTGATATCCCATCATTGCAACTGCAGCTCCCTTGCAGGTCTATGACTCTTGGTGTCACGTCTACCCACTATAAGTCCTGCAAAAACCTTTGTCTCCCCCACCGCATTAGAGAACTCAGTGACTTGTCCGGTCAGTTTTATGCCTTGATGCATCTTGCAGCCATCTGGGTGCCTCTATGGTCCTGTGGTAGATTAGAAACCTACCTGTGATGTCTGTCATCTTCCAGAGAACCATCAGGAAATGGGAGCATAGACTCTATTCTCACCGCTACCGACTATTTTTTTTTTTTTTTTTTTGGGGCGGGGTTTTTCTCTTTTTACCCAGGCTGGAGTGCAATGGCGCGATCTCAGCTCACCGCAACCTCCCCTCCTGGGTTCAGGCAATTCTCCTGCCTCAACCTCCTGAGTAGCTGGGATTACAGGCACGTGCCACCATGCCCAGCTGATTTTTGTATTTTTAGTAGAGACGGGGTTTCACCATGTTGACCAGGATGGTCTCGATCTCTTGACCTCGTGATCCACCCTCCTTGGCCTCCCAAAGTGCTGGGATTGTAGATGTGAGCCACCGTGCCCGGCTATTTTGGTTTTTATTAATCTTCTCTTGGAACTAATTCTGTGTTTGATGGGGAGGGTTTAGACTTTTCATTGCTCCCTTCTATAACACTCCTTGGTCCAATAGCCCAATAATTTCTATCTACACTGAGAGGGTGGAGTGAAAAATTTAATACATTAGTTCAGCAAGCATTTCCCCAGACTTTTGGGAAATAGCTATTGAGATTTAAAAGGAAAAAAAAAAGATATTTGTTTTCTATGATTTCATTCTTGTATGTTATTATTGGGGCCCCAAAATTTTACACTTATTTTGGAATTAGGGAAAGAATGTTTAGTTAGCTAAAGAAACTTAATGAAGCATGGAGGGATAAAATAGGTTGGTTAACATCTTCCAGTTAACGTATAAAGTAACAAAATACTTTATGCACTAAATATCATTTTTATAAAAAATAGATAACCCAAAATATAAGACAACAACATTTTAAAAGTAATGTTATCCAGAGTGAAGAGCATGTAGATGAATTTATTTCTTTAAAATTCTATATTTTATAAAGTGATATAATTGTTTACTCATATAATAAAAATAAATAAGCAACATATCAATATATAATTATCTCAGAAAATATTGAAATATGAAGAAGAACAATGAAGAAAATAAAATTGAACAAAGCCCCAGGCCTGTTATCACTGTCAATGTTTTGGATATAGTTTTGATTTTTATGCAGACACAGTTATTTGACATAATTTAGGTCATTTTGTATGTCCTTTTAATGCTTAAAAAATTTATTTGTGGTAAAAAATACAAAACATAAAATGTATCATCCTAACCATGTCTAAATGTATGACTTGGTATTATTCAGTATATTCACATTGTGGTGTAATCAATCACTAGGACTTTTTAATCTTGCAAAACTGAAATTCTATACCCATTAAACAACTCTCCATTTCCTTCTCTCTGGAGCCCCTGACAACTACCATGGAGCAGATGAGTTAACCACTCTATCTTCCTCATACAACAGGAATCATATAGTATTTGACTTCTTGTGATCGGCTTGCTTTACTTAGTGTAATTCCTCAAGGTTAATCCATTTTGTAGGATGTGTCAGAATGTCTTTCCTTTTTTTAAAAACAATTTAATTAAATTTATTTTTAGGAGAGATGAGATCTTGCTATCTCATCTTTCCAGACTGATCTTGAACTCCTGGGCTCCAGTGATCCTCCTGCCTTGGCTTCCCAAAGTGCTAAGACTGAATAATATCCCATTATATGCAAATACCACATTGTGTTTTCCTATTCACCCACCAATGGACACAGGTTGCTACCACCTCTTGGCTATGTGAGTAGTGCTGGTGTGGAACATGTGTGTGCAGATATCTCTACTTTCTTTCTTTCTTTTTTTTTTTTAAAGAAAAAAAAAAAAAAGAATGAAGGAAAAGAAGTAAGAGGAAGAGGAAGAGGGAGAGAGAACAGGGGTGTTGCTTTATTGCCTGGGCTAGAATGCAGTCTATAAATGGGTATGCCTGTAATTGTGTTTAATAATAGAGACATAAAAAAAAATGAAGGAAGAAAATAATTAACAAGCAGCCAACCAATATTTCATTTAAACCTATAAATAGGTGTGATGTAGTACTGATAAGAGTGTATATTTTGTGTATTTAAGTGGAGAGCTCTATAAAAGTTAATTAAGTCTACTTGTTCCAGATCTGAGTTCAAGTCCTGAATATCGATGTTAACTTTCTGTCTCATTGATCTGTCTAATATTGATGTTGAAGTCTCCCACTATTATTGTGTGGGAGTCCAAGTCTCTTTATAAGTCTTATATATCTGGGTATTCCTGTATTGGGTATTATAAGTCTTATATATCTGGGCATTCCTGTATCTCTACTTTCAATTCTTTTGGGTATATGCCCAGAAGGATATTTGCCTAGGAATTGCGAGATGGTAATTGTATTTTTAATTTTTGAGGACTCTCCATACAGTTTTTCATAGTGGCTGTACCAATTTACATTCCAACATTGTACAGGATTCCTATTGCTCCACATCCTCACAAATACTTATTTTGTCTTTTGGAAAGCAGTCATGCTAACGTGTGAGGTTATAGCTCATTGTGGTCTTGATTTGCATTTCACTAATGATTAGTGAATTCTTGTTGGCCACTTGTATATTTTCTTTGACCAACTGTCTGTTAAAGTTCTTTACCCGTTTCTAAATTGGATTTTTTTTGTTGTTGAGTTGTAGAAGTTCTTTGTATATTCTGGATATTAACTCCTTATCAGATAGATGATTTGCAAATATTTTCTTCCATTCTGCAGATTGCCTTTTTATCCTGTTGACTGTATTCTTTGATATACCAAACTTTTTAATCTTGCTATAGTCCAATTTATCTGTTTTTACTTTTGCTGTCTTTGTTTTTGGTGTCACATTTAAGAAATTTCCAAATCCAAGGCCATGAAGCTTTCTCTGTATGTTTCCTTTTAACAGTTTTAGATCTTTGCTTCATTTTGAGTTAATTTTTGTGTATGGTATAAGATAAGGTTCCAGTTTTATTCTTTTCCATGTGGATAGCCTGTTTTCCCAACACTATTTCTTCAAGAGAGTTTCCTTTCCCCATTGTGTATTCTCGGTACTCTTGTAAGTAATCATTTGACCATGTATGTGAGGGCTTATTTCTGGACTTTATATTGGTCTGTAGATCCGTTTCTATGCCAGTGCCATGTTGTTTTGATTACTATACAATTGTTATAAGTTTTGAAATCAGAAAGTGTAAAATCTTCAATTATGTTATTCTTTCTCAAGATTGCTTTAGCTGTTCAGGGCCTCTTGAAATGTCACATAGAATTTAGGATGGAATTCCCTATTTCTACAAAAAAAAATGCCATTGTAAATCTGATAGGGATTGTATTAAATTTTTAGATCACTTTGAGAAATATTGACATTTTAACAGTATTAAATCATTAAGTCCATGAGCATGGAAAATCTTTTCATTCATTTGCCTTCTTTAATTGCTTACAGTAATTTTTTGTATCTTTCACTGTAGAAGTCTCTAACTTCCTTGGTTAAGTTTATTCCTAGGTAGCTTATCATATATGTTAACTGAAATAGTTGAGAAATGTCTTTTTGATTTTTGATTTTGATTTTGATCAAAATTTCTATTTCTAGGTTTTCTATTTCTATCCAATTTAGTATCAGATTGGTTTTTCTTAATTTCTCTTTAGTATTTATAGGTAATTTTCCTTACAGTAAATATCTTGGTACACAATAATCCTGATTTTTAAAATCTTGGTACTAATTTATTTTATTCTGGCTTCTTGCTTTCTTCTTTCCTGTTAATACCAATCCTCCACAACTGACCCCATGCTAGCAAGGAGCCTTCTCCTATTCATTTTCCAAGCCCCTTCTTTCAATTCCTAATGGAATTGGGTAATAATCTCCTCAATCTTAGGTTCTCATCAGGGTGGTACTCTCATCATTTGCTGTTCCTCCCCTTCTGCCACAGCTCCTTCATCTGTGAAATCCCCACTTGACTCTGCTGCAGAGTGGACTCTAGAGATGTGTTTAATATTTTTTTCCATTCAAAAGTAAACCGAGGTTGCTAACATTCTCTTTCTCTGATTTTGTCATAGCTTGTGTTCTGGATGATGTGTTTTTCTTCTTTGTTGAGCTTCTTTCAGGGATGTGTGAATTTAGCTGGGTACCACTATCCTATAGGAAATTGGAAGCTGTGACTGGTGTTAATGAAAGTGTCCCTATAAACTTTATAAAATTAATCAGGAAAGAAAGGGGCAGGGGAAAGAAACAAAAATAAGCCAAACTTGCGGGACATTAGCGTTCATCATGAAATCATCTTTTCTTTGACCCCATCCTAACAGCTGTTTGGTGCATATTGTCTTAGAATCATGTAGACCCTGCTCTGTAGATAACAACTTGAGAATTATGAAATGTTAAGTTTTCCATCTGAAATATCCTTTAGGTCCTGCATACCAATAAGTTCTGAAGGACCTGATAAGGAGCTGACTCACCAAAGAATGTGGTTTCCATATTTACATGATATCCTTCTTACTCCAGCCAGTCAACAACCCCAATTTTCCAGCCTCTTTCCCTCCCCTATTGTATTAAAAACCCCAGCCCAGAACTCATTGAGGAGAAGAATTTGAGGGTCCTTTCTGTCCCTTTATTTGGCTGTCCTTTGATAATTAAACTCTTTTATTTGCTGAAAACTGCTATCTCAGTATATTGGTCTTTCTTTCTTTCTTTTTTTTTTTTTAGCAAGTGTACAACCTTCTTGGTCCTATAACATTAATATAGGTAGTAAAATGCCTGGAATTCATACATTACTGATTTAATCAGTCTGTACAGACCTGACTGTAGAAGCTCTATGCTCTTATTTTCCCGCTATTTTGTGGTTATTTTTCCTGCACCATTTTCCTTTTTTCTCTTTCTTTCTTTCTCTCTCTCTCTCTCTCTCTTTCTTTCTTTCTTTCTTTCAATTAAACTGTTAAGTTCTGGGACACATGTGCAGTACATGCAGATTTGTTACATAGGTATACATGTGCCATGGTGGTTTGCTGCATCCTTCAACCCATCATCTACATTAGCTATTTCTCCTAATGCTATCCCTCCCCTAGTCCCCACATCCCCAACAGGCCCCAGTGTGTGATTTTCCCTCCCTGTGTCCATGTGTTCTCATTGTTCAACTCCCACTTATGAGTGAGAACATGTGGTGTTTGGCTTTCTGTTCCTGTGTTAGTCTGCTGAGAATGATGGTTTCCAGCTTCATCCATGTCCCTGCAAAGAACGTGAACTCATCCTTTTTTATGGCTGCATAGTATTCCATGGCATATATGTGCCACATTTTCTTTATCCAGTCTGTCATTGATGGGCATTTGGGTTGGTTCCAAGTTTTGTTATTGTGAATAGTGCTGCAATAAATATACTTGTGAATGTATCTTTATAATAGAATGATTTATAATCCTTTGGGTATGTACCCAGTAATGGGATTGCTGCACCAAATGGTATTTCTGGTTTTAGATCCTGAAGCAATTACACTGTTGGTGGTAGTGTAAATTAGTTCAACCATTGTGGGAGACAGTGTGGCGATTCCTGAACCATTTTCTATGATATAACTGTCTAAAGTGAATCTGTATATCTGAGATAAAATATTATGGGAAACTTTTAAGCTTTGAAACACCTCCATGAATATTTTATGATTTCATTTTATCTTCATGAAACAATCCATCATTATTTAAAATTGATGATAATAATCAAAACCCAGTATAGTGTTTATATGCCTCTCACTAGAAGCCAACTTTATACCTCAAGACATGACCCTTGAAGTCATGTGGCTCTCAACATTCTAATAGTCTAAGGGCCTTTACCGGGAGGTATTTCTGAATCCAGTGGGGTACATTTACAAAATACTTCCACCTGCTCTGTACCTAGTAACAGCAGCTTTCAATCTTGCTGCATATTATTATCCCCTGTGGAGTTAAGAAGAATCTCAATGTCTAGTCTGTCACCTGGGCCCATCATTAAATCAGAATTTGTGGAGGCAGGGACCCAGACGTCACTATAAGGCCTGGGTAGAACTCAAAATGAGGCCTTACAAATACTACTGACTCATGTACCTATACTTTGATTTGCATACGCCCACCCTTGAGAACCACTAGTGGGTTTTGAGACCACTTCTCAATGCTTCTTATAATCAACTTGAAAAAGCATGGTTCTAGAATATCGTATTTCTTAAATTTTACCACGTAGCTATATTTTTGAGATTTGGAGTAAAAGCAAAATCTTCTCTAGTATCAATTAATGTTGAGGAAAAAATTATCTAGTTACATTTAAATCCACATGAGTCCCTGCTACTCTCAGAAGCTTACTGGAGTCCTACACTGGGGGAAAAGAAAGTGCTTTGGAACTTCACAAAGCTTCACTAAGCAAATTATAGAAAATCAGTCCCTTCTTCATTTTTAGCCAGAATTGTGATTTTGATGGCCTTTAAGGCAGGACTGTAGATTAGCTGCAATTGAATAATCTAGAAAATATCCTGAGAGAGTCCGATTGAGTAGGTTTGTGGGTGAATTTTGGAACTGGCGTTTTTAACACCACCAGGTGATTCTGATGCCCTGACAATATGCAAGAGCACATTCCAAAGACACTTGATAGAAGGCTTCAGGAATTCTGATTGTCTCAAACCCTCAGAGGCACAAGTAGAAAAGATCCAGGGCTTCATATTCATGACCTTAACAAAGAGCATAGAGAAGAAATCACCTTAACAACCTCTGGTTGAAGACAAAGTGTGGAGAAAGTGCTCATATGTCACATAAATTGTTTTCTTCAAACCCTTCGGTAAGATTAGTTGTGTCATCATATTTATAAATCCATTTATAGTATTATTTCCTGGAGATTTTCGACAGCAGCCACAGGAGGATCAAAATTCATCTTATGCATCTCTAAGATGCTTTTATTCCCTTAAGATGAATCCCATGGTGGTATTTGCCAGCTTTGTAACTACCAGTTGAATATATTCAGTGTCATAAAATAAATTTTTAAAATTGTTTATAGTCAAACTTTTATTTTTCTTAGAGAAGTTGTTACTCAGTATATATGACTCCATTAGTCAGAATTTCTCCACAAATGCTCCATGTTTCTTAATATTTTGAACCAAGGATCCATTTGAGAATTTGATGAGAGGCTTAGAACTCTTACCAGTTGAACACTTGTAAATGAAATAACAGTTTCCATATATGGTTAGGAACCTATGGACCTCTCATAAAGCTCCTAAGTTTCACAGCTTATGGTTTAAAAAGTTTGCATCTAAGACATGTGGTATCTCTGCTACTTTATAATTTAATGAGATTCTATGTATTTTCCAGGTACCTGTACAAGAATGAAATCCATGCATTAGATAAGCAAACATTTAACGGACTCATATCTTTGGAACATCTGTAAGTAATAGAAACTTTTTAAATTATACCACTCATGGTGATGGTTCAAATAGCTTTTTAAATGCCATTATGTGAAAGTTGAACAATGATTTTAAGCTTTACCATGTGGCTTGAATGACTGAATATCTGTCATCTGTTGGCTAAAAATCAGAATGTATGACTGAGTTGGCGTGAGATTAGGAAAACAGACAGAGCTCAGCTGGAATTCCAGCACTGCATTACTTTGTGGTGTGACATTGGGCAACTTCCTCTCCATGAACCTTTGCTTCTAAATCTCTGAAATGCACTTATTTATGCTGTGCATGTTAAGGTATTGCATACAAAGAGCAATAATATTTATTGAGCAAAAATGTTTATTACTTGACATAAAATAGGCATTTACAGAAGGTAATTTGTAGTTGTGACTATAATTAATTTATGAAACAAGATCAAACTTTTAACTGACATGAGAACTTCCAAAACATGAGATTATACCTCTCATATTATAGATAATTAAATCTAGTGTTAAATGATTTGCCTCAAATTAAGTCTGTATTATTACTGTTACTATCATTATTCTAATTTTTGAGACAGAGTCTCTCTCTGTTGTCCAAACTGGAGTGCAGTTGTATGATCACAGCTCATCTGCCTCCTGGGTTAAAGTGATTATTGTCCCTGAGCCTCCCAACTTGGGATTCCAGGCCTGCCCCACCATGCCCAGCTAACTTCTGTATTTTTGTTAAGTGTGCTCTGAATGAAAAGATCACCTAAACAGGCTTTGTGTAAGCGACAAGGCTGTTTATTCATCTGGTGTGAGCGGGCTGAGTCTGGAAAGAGAGTCAGCAGAGGGCAGTGGGATAGAAATTGTTTTTTTTTTTTTGAGACAGAGTCTTGCTCTGTCACCAGGCGCCAGGCTGGAGTGCAATGGTGCAATCTCGGCTCACTGCAACCTCCGCCTCCCGGGTTCAAGCAATTCTCCTGCCTCAGCCTCCCAAGCAGCTGAGACTACAGGCGCACACCACCATGCCCAGCTAATTTTTGTATTTTTAGTAGAGACAGGGTTTCACCATGTTGACCAGGATGGTCTCGATCTCTTGACCTTGTGATCCACCCGCCTTGGCCTCCCAAAGTGCTGGGATTACAGGCGCGAGCCACTGCAGAAGTTGGTACTATAGGTTTGGGGTAGGCAGTGGAAAGTTACAGAAGTTACAGTTCAGGGCAGTTTTTGCAACCTGGGGGTGCGTGTCACAAGGTCCAGGTCACGAGGTTGGGTTATCAGTCCAGGCAGGCACGGTTGAGGCAGGAACAATGGCAGAATGTCGCAAGGTGGGTCAATGGCGCTTTACAGGAGCAGCCATTCTTCTTTCTGTGGTTTTCCTGTTACCTCAGACTCTCTGGCTCTGGGAAGCCATCCAGAGATGTGCATGCTGGTCATGGGGGGTCGCCATGGCTTGACTGGGGTACGGCTTATGGGGCAGCCAGTTCAAAGAACCTTGCATTCCTGTCTTTTTATATGAATAATATAAAGGAAAAAAGTAAAAACTAGAAAAGTGGGGGGTCAGTGAATATTTTGGGGGCGGTACAGAGGGGCGACAGGCGATGTTCCTCAGGCCTTCTTTGAGTGGGATTGAGGGCTGCGTGGAAGCCTAAAACTGGGAGAGAATTTAGTTTGCCGAGAGGTTTTGAGGCAAAGGTTGCTACTGTGGGTTTGTTAGGAGGAGCATTTGCTGCATTGACGGATTGGTGATAGTCTGGATATGGTTTTGTAGGAACTGAGAGACTAGTCAGAAGAGGCAAGGTCCAAATAAGGGAAGGAGAGAACTGGGTATGAGGGGGCCTGCTAATGAAAGTGGCCATGAACCCCAGTGAGAGAGTGGTCGGCTAGGTCCAGAATAATTATTTGCCTGATTAGTGAGGTTTGGGGCCCTGTCTTTAAGTGTCTTGATGGCTTCATATCCAAGGCCGGATTGATTTAGATAAAAGCAGCATTCTTCATTTAGGAACAGGCAGAGTCCTCCTTTTTCAGCACTTAGTAGATCAAGGCCTCAGCGATTTTGAAGGACAACTGTAGCCAGGGAATTAACATGGGCTTGAAGGACAGAAAGTGAGTTACATCTGTACTGCTGGTGGAGAGATCATTAGTGGAACGTGGTAATAGGCGTAGTAAGATCTGAGAAATCATCAGAGAGACTGCGGAATGTGGTGATGGAAATAGTAAGACTGACTTTACTTGTTCCTATTGCAGCAGTGGATACTCCCAATCCTACAAATAAGGGGACTAATGGAATGACCCTTTCTTGCTCTGTGGGTGTTACAAGGGGGCAGGGAGGTGCTTATTTCCTTTGGCAAACTGGATTTTTGGAGTAAGGAATATTAAGTTTATAGTGTATGAGAAAGCGTTTGGTATCTATAAATAGGCATTCTTTTTTAATTAACAAAGCTAGATATGAGCAGACAGGAAGAGGAGTTTGGAGAAGTCTGATGAACAAGGAGAGAGCAGCCAAGGGTGGTGTGAGACAGTTTTTGGTAGAGACAGGGTTTCACCACGTTGGCAGACTGGTCTTGAACTCTTGGCCTCAAGAGATCTGCCTTCCTCGGACTCGCAAAACGCTGAGATTATAGGCATAAGCCTCCACACCCAGCCCTGTGGTATCATTGTTACAACTCAGACTGACTTCTATCTTGGTGTATTTTTAGCATTTGATACTTTAGGAAAACCTCAGATCTGCCATCGTAAGTTCAGTGTGAAATATGAATTCTTCAATATCAAAAACGTCGTATTGTACAGTAATACTGCTACTAAACTGCAATTCGATGTTTTATTCAGAGATTTCTCTCAATTACAAGTGTTTGAAACACAAATACCGATTAGGTACTTGAAGATTTTTTTCCATTGTTGACAACCTATGGGATAGTTCTTAAGCTCAGATATGTAGAATGCAGTCTGGTTTTTAAGTACTGGTAGGATTTCTGTATATCAGAAACTTGTGATCCTCAAATTTGCTTTCCTATTCAATGTGGTTTCTTAATTTGAAAACATGATTTTAAGTTATTTCTGTAATAAATATGGTTAGAAGAACTATGTTTCTTTGTCCTAGAAGGCTGACTGTTAGGTTCCATACAATATTAAAACACAGTCAACCAATCAAAAAACGTTTTAAATTGCCTTTGCTCTACTTTTGCCTCTTAATAATTCCCTTTTACAAGACGGTAAAAGTTTGAATCTCATGCTGATATTTAATTGCCATTGTAGCAGCCATTAGAAAGGGAGCTTTAAGAGGTGATTAGACCATGAAAGGTAATGAATAGATTAATATTGTCATTGTGGAAGTGAGTTTCTCATTGCGGTAGCAAGCTCTTTATCATGGGAGTGGATTCCTTATCAAAGAACAGGATTGGCTCCCTCTTGTCCTCTCTTGCCCTTTTGCCATGGGATAATACTGAAGGAAGGCCCCTGAAAGATGCTGGCCCGTCAGTCTTGGAATTCTCAGCCTCTAGAACTGTGTGCCCGTGAATTTCTGTTCATTAGAAATTATCTGTGGTACTCTGCTACGGCAGCACGAAATGATCAGAGAATTGGTATCAAACAGTACAGTGTTACTGTGCCAGACGCCTGAATATTTGGAAGTGACCTTGGAACTGGATAATGGGTAGAAGTTGAAAGAATTTGAAAAGCAGGTTAGAAAAAGTCTGTATTGCCATGAGCAGATCATTAAGGGCAATTCTGGTGAGGACTCGAAAGAAAAGAAGAGCTGTAGGGAAAGCCTAAAACTTTTAAGGGTCACTTAAGTAGCTATGATCAGAATACTGGTATAAATATGGATAGTCAAGGCAATTCTGATGGAGTCTTGGACAGAAATGAGGAACAAGGTATTGGAAACTGGAGTAAGGGCTATTATTTTCTAAAGTGGGAAAGAACTTGGCTGAATTGTGTCCATACCAGAGGGCTTTATGTGCGGCTGAATTTAAGAGAATGTACTGGGACATCTGGTAGAATAAATTTCTAAGCAAAATGCTGAAGGAGATGCACAGCTTCTATTAAATGCCTGGAGTAAAATGTGGGAAGAGATGAAAGATTTAAAGATGACATTATAATTAAAAGGGAAGCAGAAGATAAAGATTTAGAAAATCCACAGCCTGGCCAAGTAAACAATAAAAAAACTGCAAAGGTGCAGCCAGCTGATTCTTTGACAAAGAGAGCAGCATAAAGAAGCCAGGTGCCATTCGTCAAGACAATGGGAGAATGACACACACCCAATTCATTTCAGAGATCTTTGAGGCAGCCTCAAGAGGGCAGCTCAGTGTGCCTGAAAAATATGAGCATTCACTACCCTGAACCACCTTAAGTCTCCGCCCCCCAAATTCCCAAACAGTGCTCCTTGGTCACCTCAGCCATCGCTCAAGTGGGCTCAGGTGTGGACTGTGCCCCTAATTTGAGGAACGCAAGTGATAAGCCTTGTCAGCAAATTTATGTTTTAATACGTATTTGTAAACCTCACACAGTAAGTCTTTAAATTCATTGGTAAAGGACATCTTTAAAAAACACTTTATATGCTTGTTTCCAGAATTTACAGAATGGTAAACAGTTCGATTCACTGTAATAAGTCAGCTCATAATATATCTCTGAAGTAACATACTTTGATTCATCTTTTAAACGTGGATATGTAAACTCCTCACATTATGGCTTAGAACACAATGGCAAGGGACATCTTTGAAAAGCATGTCTTAAACATATGGTTAAAAAGTTCACAGTGTTAAACAGTTCAATTCATTTTTAATAAAGTGTCTCACAATGCATCTTTGAAATAACATGCCTAGATTTATATTTTCAGTGTGTATGTATATAATCCCTTACAATAACGCAATAAACTAACGATAAGGAACATCTTTTAAAAGTGTATTTATACATTTGTTTACAGAGTTCAGTGTTTGGGAAGCAGCTCAATTCATTGTAATAAAGCAGCTCACAATGCATCTTTGAAGTTACACATTCATTTCACGTTTTCAATGCGCATATATAAACTTCTCACAGTAAGGCATTAAACTAAATGATGAAGAACATCTTTAAAAAGCATATTTTATATACTTGCTTACAGAGTCCACAGTTTGGTATTAATTCTGCAGATGCACAGAATGGGTGGCCTATGAGGTCAAAATGGTCTCCACCTAGATTTCAAAGCATGTCTCAGACAGCCTGAGCCCCAGGCAGAAGTTTTTCACAGGAGCAGAGCCACTGCAGACAGCCCCTACCAGGGCAATGCCTAGTGGAGTGGTGGGAGTGGGACTGCCACAAGATCCCAGAACTATTGAGCTACCAGTGTGCAGTGCCAGCCTGGGAGAGCTGCAGGCACAAGACTTCAACCCGTGAGAGCTTTGGATGTGCTGAGCCATAGGGTTTGGGGTGCCTGGGGCCTGGGGGTGGGGGCGAATCCCTACCCCACCATGTCCAGGAAGCAGGACACAGAGTCAAGAAAGATCATTCAGAGCCTTAGGATTTAATGTTGTTCACCCTGTTGGATTTTGGACTTACTCGGGACCAGTTACCCCTTTTTTCTTGCCTGTTTTTCCCTTTTGTAATGGGAATGTCTATTCTACGCATGTCCCACATTGTGTTTTGGAAGCATGTAACTGGTTTTGATTTCACAGGCTTACAGCTATAGAGAAATTTGCCTCAGGATGAATCATGCCTTAAGTCTCACCCATATCTGATTTATTTAATTTTTTTTGTCTTTTATTATTATTACTATTATTATTTCAATAGTTTTTGGGGAACACATGGTGTTTGGTTACATGAATAGTTCTTCAGTGGTGACTTTTGAGATTTTGATGCCCATCACCTGAGCAGTGTACACTTAACCCAATGTGTAGTCTTTAATCTCTCACCCTCCTTCCACCCTTATTCCAAGTACCCGAAGTCCATTATATCATTCTAATACCTCTGCATCCGCATAGCTTAGCTTGCACTTGTAAGTGAGAACATACGATATTTAGCATTCCATTTCTGAGTTACTGCACTTCGAATAATGGTCTTCAACTACACCCAGATTGCTGTGAGTGCCATTATTTCATTCGTTTTCATGACTGAGTAGTATTCCATGTTTTAGGTACACCATATTTTCATTTTCCACCTGTTGGTTGATGGGCATTCAAGCTGGTTCCATATTTTTGCAATTGCAAATTGTGCTGCTATAAACACAGCTGTGCAAGTGTCTTTTTTATATAATAGCTTCTTTTCCTGTGTCCAAATACCCAGTAGTGGGATTGCTGGATCAAATGGTAATTCTACTTTTAGTTCTTTTCCATCCTGTTTTCCATGGCGGTTGTATTAGCGGCTGTCCCAGCAGCATTGTAAAAGTGTTCCCTTTTAACCACATCTACACTAACATCTGATACTTTTTGATTTTTTAAATTATGTTATGGCCATTCTTGCAGGAGTAAGGTAGTATCACACTGTGGTTTTGATTTGCATTTTCCTGATAATGCGGACTTTCTGTCTTGATGACCTGTCCAGTGCTGGCAGGGGACTACTGAAGTCCCCAATATGATTGTGTTGCTATCTATCTATCTCTTTTCTTAGGTCTAGTAGTAATTGTTTTACGAATGTGGGAGCTCCAGTGTTAGGTGCACATATATTTAAAATTGTGATTTTCTCTATTTGGCTAATCCTTTTAGCACTATATATCTCTTTGTCTTTTTTTTTTTTTTGAGATGGAATTTCACTCTTATTACCCAGGCTGGAGTGCAATGGCGTGACCTCGGCTCACCGCAACCTCCACCTCCTGGGTTCAAGCATTTCTGCCTCAGCCTCCTGAGTAGCTGGGACTACAGGCTGCGCCACCATGCCCAGCTAATTTTTGTATTTTTAGTAGAGACAGGGTTTCACCATGTTGACCAGGATGGTCTCGATCTCTTGACCTCATGATCCACCCGCCTTGGTCTCCCAAAGTGCTGGGATTGTCTTTTTAAACAGTTGTTGCTTTAAAGTCTGTTTTCCCTAATGTAAGAATAGCTACTGCAGTTTGCCTTTCATTTCCATTTTCATGGAATACCTTTTTCTTCCCCTTTACCTTAAGTTTATGTGAGTTAAGTTACCATAAGAATGTGTTAAGTGCAGCTCTTGAAGACAAGACTCAGGTGTTGGATTTTTATTCATTCTGCCGTTCTGTATTTTTTTTTTTTTTTTCAGACAGAGTATCCCTTTGTCACCCAGGCTGTAGTGCAGTGGCGGGATCTCGGCTCACTGCAACCTCTGCCTCCCAGGTTCAAGCAATTCTCCTGCCTCAGCTTCCCAAGTAGCTGGGACTACAGGCGCATGCCACCATGCCTGGCTAATATTTTGTATTTTCTGTAGAGATGGGGTTTCACCATGTTAGCCAGGATGGTCTCCATCGCCTGACCTCGTGATCCCCCCGCCTGGGCCTCCCAAAGTGCGGGGATTACAGGTGTGAGCCACCACGCCCAGCCCATTCTATAACTTTTAGGTGGAGCTATTAGTCCATTTGCATTCAATGCTAGTATTGAGATGTGATGCACTGTCCTATTTATTGTGCTAGCTGTTGCCTGAATACTTCGTTGTGTTTTTTCACTGTGTTATTGTTTCATAGGTCCTGTGAGATTTGTACTTTATAGAGGTTCTATTTTGGTGTATTTTGAGGTGTTTCAAGATTTAGCTTTTTTTTTTTTTTTTTTTTTTTTTTTAATGCTGGGTTGATAGAAGTTAATTCTGTCAGTATGAAGCTTAGTTTTGCTGAATGCAAAATTCTTCACTGACAATTACTTTGTTTAAGGAAGCTAAAGACAGGACCCCAATCCCTTCTCTTTTTTTCCCCCTTTTGGCTCTCTCTCACTCTCTCTTTGACCTTCTACCATGGGATGACCACAAGAGGCAGAACTTCCCAGATCCTGGCCCCTCAATCTTGGACTTTCCAGCCTTCAGAGCCATGAGCAGATACATTTCTTTTCTTTTCTTTTTGACGGAGACTTGCTTTATTGCCAGGCCTCAGTGCAGTGGCACGATCTCTGCTGTCTGCAACCTCCGCCTTCCAGGTTCAGGCAATTCTCCTGCCTCAGCCTTCCGAGTAGCTGGGACTACAGGCCCATGCCACCATGCCCACCTAATTTTTATAGTTTTAGTAGAGATGAGGTTTCACTATGTTGGCCGGGATGGATCTCTTGACCTGGTGATCCACCTACCTCAACCTCCCAAAATGCTGGGATTACAAGCATGAGCCACGGCACCCGGCCACATTTCTATTTATTATAAATTACCCAGCCCGTGGTATATTTTTAATAGCACCACAAAATAGACTAAGACAATGACTAATAAACTATCACTGTGATAAAATGTGTGTCTTTGTCTTTTTAAAAAATAATTTTAGATTGTGTAATGCTTTAAGTAATTTTTACTATATTGCCAAATCATCAAGTTAACCAATCAAGTATAAAGTTTTTAATAAAGACAAAATGGAAAGCGCTTATCACGTTGATGTTTTTCATACAATATATTTACAGATGGTTTATAAAAATTAGCATAGGAAATGTTCTAATCCCATTTAAAATGCACATGATTCTCAGCAGTAAATGCTTTATATTCTGATAATAATTACTGATCTTACTAATATTGAGTAATCCTAGTATTTTTAGCCAAGAAAACAGACATTTTTGCTTTCTATTTTAAAAGTGATTCCAGTCCGGGTGCGGTGGCTCACGCCTGTAATCCCAGCACTTTGGGAAGCCGAGGTAGGTGGATTGCTTGAGGTCAGGAGTTCGAGACCAGCCTGGCCAACATGGTGAAACCCCGTCTCTATTAAAAAAAAAAATAGTGATTCCAGGCTGCTGTGAGTCACTATTCAAGGAGAATTTTTGGTTTCCAAACATGTAATGCATAATCCTTAAGGATTATGCATTACATGTTTGGAAACCAAATTATCCTATAATTTTAGTCATAACTCTGAAAGTTCAATTTAATTTCAGCATATCTCTGCAAAACTATGATAGATTTTAAGGTGCCTGAGATATTTGTTTTTTATATTTCTTTATTTTAATGTTTCTTACTGTACATCATCCATTCTAAATTAAATTTAGTTTTGAGGAAGGCAGAGATAAATAATAGATCTTTCCAGGGGCCTTGACAGTAGCACAGTATAGAAATGTCAATCCTGGGCTGGGCACAGTGGCTCACACCTGTAATCCCAACACTTTGGGAGGCTGAGGCAGGTGGATCATGAGGTCAAGAGATCAAGACCATCCTGGTCGACAAGGTGAAACCCCGTCTCTACTAAAAATATAAAAATTAGTTGGGCATGGTGGCGTGTGCCTGTAGTCCCAGCTACTCAGAAGGCTGAGGCAGGAGAATTGTTTGAACCCAGGAGGCAGAGGTTGCAGTGAGCCAAGATCGCGGCACTGCACTCCAGCCTGGGTAACAAGAGCAAAACTCCATCTCAAAAAAAAAAAAAAAAAAAAAAAGAAATGCCAATCCTGCTACAGACATGAATATTCACAATTAGTATAAAAATACGATTTTTGATTTTCCTATTGTCTTCATGACATAGCCTTTGACCCTGAAAAGGATGATTGGGAGGTGAGGAAGGTATGTTGAAGGGTTTGTTAGCTTTATTCTTTTCTTGATTGTTTGCTGATTGAAAATTTGCCAAACTACATTTGCTTCAAGCATAAATGTTCTCTTTATGTTACGTTAGGTTATTTTCTGTGTGTGGGCTACATCAGGAGAAATTTGGTAAACACAACAATGTCAGACTAAACAAAAATGTTACTACAAGCATCAATAAGGGCTACATACTTCTGAAGAATAACCTGATGTTATATTGATTGTGTCAATGTTGTGTCAATTATAGGGAGGAGTAATCATCTTTGTAAGAATTACAATCATCAAATTTTTATGAAAGAAAATAGATGATAACACTAGAAGAGTGTGTGTTAAAATGAACAGACTTGAGAGGATATAATGAACTTTTACCAAAGGTGAAGACCTTTTGGTTAGGTATTATTTTCTCCTTTTACATCCATATCCTGCTAGCTGGACGTTTCTGCTCTGTAGATGGCACAGAGGACTCTTTAATAACTCTACTTTTTATAACAAGAGTAATTAATATTTTCTTAGAAAGCACATTTTAATAATGCTTACATCAATTAATCATCCTGCTTTCAGTTATTCTTCATCTACAATTTCTGCCTTTATTTCACTGATTGAGCTGACGTATCTTTATTGATTATTGTTGCCAATAAAATTTCTTTTGTCTTGCCTCCTTAGTAGGCACCAAATATCTCTTTTGTGAAAATTGTATCTTCTAGCCATGTTCCTCATATTACCATTGAAGTAGAAGTGTTATAATCCACTTTAACTGGTCCTCATTATTATTAATTTTTTTACAGTTCAGTTGATTTTATCGTAAGTATATATAAATCACACATGGGAGAAAAACACTAAACCAAGAGAGTTATTTTCACTATTTTGCTTAAGATTCATATTTAAATATAAATCAAGAAGCTAATCTACACAGTTGGATACTTTTTACATTATAAATGTTTTATAAAAGTTTAAACTGATACATAATTGTAAATATTTATGGCATATGTACTGTTTCACATACCATGTGTATCGATCGAATCAGTGTAATTAGCACACCCATCAATTCAAACATTTATCATTTATTTGTAGCAAGAACATTCAATAATTAACTGTAGTCACCCTACTGTGCAATAGGACATCGGAATTTATTCTTCCTAATTTACCTTTGTACCCATTAAAAGTTTTGTAGGCTCGGAGTGGTGGCTTATGCCTGTAATCCCAGAACTTTGGGAGGCCAAGGCGGGTGGATTATGAGGTCAAGGGATAGAGACCATCCTGGCCAACATAGTGAAACCCTGTCTCTACTAAAATATAAAAATTAGCTGGGCGTGGTGGCACACGTCTGTAGTCCCAGCTACTCTGGGGGCTGAGGCAGAACTGTTTGAGCCTGGGAGGCGGAGGTTGCAGTGAGCCGAGATCGCACCACTGCACTCCAGCCTGGCACCTGGCACAGAGTGAGACTCTGTCTAAAAAAAATAAAAAATAAAAAATTAAAGAAAAGTGGTTTTGTGTACAAATACTGGACAGACGTTCTACCTATACATTGCTTTACAAAAGTATTGTGTGGCTTTTAAAAAGAAAACCACACAAGAAATTTTAAAAGGCACTGAGATACATCTTCTTGTAGATTATTGCTTGGCTTAAAATATAAACCTTGTTCTACCGAGAATCACAAGTTAGAACTGAGTATTTGCCAAAGCAGAAATTATATAGTGTCATTTCAGGCAAAGGTTATTCAGCTTTCCTTCCCAACTATTTGTCAGAACAGTTAAACCAGGTCAAAACAGTCCAGCAAACTAGACTTCATTATATAAGGCTGTTATGTTCTAAGATGCTAATAAACCAAAACAAGAAATATTAAATTCAAAATATGTTATTTGAACTATTTTCATACAAACCATTGGTTCCTTATATCCTCCCTTCTATAACAATAAAGGGCATTTTTACTGCAAAGAAAATTTTATGTCTATCACTAACCATAAATTTTTGAATTTTGTCATTAGTTATTACATAAACATTGCCTAGTATCACTAACCAATGGCGTAACCATTTTATGTCCACATTTCACTTCTGCATTTAACAAACAGAATTTTCATGATTTACATAAATGTATCTATCAGTGAAGAGTTAACAATGAGATACAATCTAATATCCATATTAACTGATGTTTTGCAGACAGCAACATAGGTGATTTTTAAATCACCTTTCATGTGAGTGACCTTATATAAAAAATAAATCAGACCAGGCGAGGTGGCTCACGCCTGTAATCCCAGCACTTTGGGAGGTGGAGGTGGGCAGATCACGAGGTCAAGAGATCGAGACCATCCTAGCCAACATGGTCAAACCCCATCTCTACTAAAATACAAAAATAATTAGCTGGGCATGGTGGCGCACGCCTGTCGTCCCAGCCACTCGGGAGGCTGAGGCAGGGGAATTGCTTGAACTCAGGAAGCGGAGGTTGCAGTGAGCGGAGATCACAACATGGCATTCAAACCTGGCGGCTGGTGATAGAGCGAGACTCTGCCTCAAAAAAAGAAAAAAAAAATTCAATAATTTAGAGGTTTTAAATCTCCAAAAGAGATTTTTTCAAATGTAAATATATTAGTGGTTACAGATGAGATTTTTAGGAATCCTTTTCCGTGTCTGCATCCTGCTGTAACTGTTGTATCATCTTTTCCTCTAGCTGCTTTCCTTTGCCTGCAAGAGGGCTCAAGATAAGATGAGTTTTGCCTGACCTCTTTGATGTCCTGAACTTTCTGTAGTCCTTTGTTTTTCTTCGATTTGTTCATTATAAATTTAGTCTGCAATTGTTTGATCTTTGCATCTGTCTTCGCTGCATCAGTAATTTTAATCCTTAGTTCTTCCTGGTATTTGACAGATTCGTTTCTATATTTTTCACATTCAAATGGATTATCTGCCGTACGCTCATTATTACCAGTTGCTTTACAGAATGCTTTAGTCCACCTAACCTTTCGAGAATTGCACTTCTTTTTAAAGTTTTTATGACGTTTGGATTCACACAATGTGAACACCTTGCAATAGCTGCAGATGAACATCATGACATGTCCAGAGGGTGTAGACTGGCCCCAAAAGAAACTAATACTTCTCAGTACAGCTGCTGAGCTCATGGGTCTCCACTGACCCAACACGGAGCTGGAGAGGAAGTCAAGAGGTATCTTGGAATTCCACATTCTGACCTTGTCATTCTTGAAGGAAAAGGACCCATAATTTCTGGATAATTCAGAAAAAACTTGCAATCTTTCCAGTTAGTTGTTAAATAAACAATTCTGTTCATCAAATTTCTGAATTAACCTTTCTGAATTCATGGATTTCTAAAACTGGCATTAAGCAAAACTCTGCAACCTAGGCTGGGCACCAAGTAACCCAGCCCAGGAAGGGACTTGAAGTGTCCTACAGTTGTTTTTCAACTCGGGAAACAACAGGTTCCACTAAATCCCAAAAAGATATTTTTGTGTGAAAAAGGGCTTGATATACTAGGTTAGACTCCCAAGACAATTCCACATTTCACTCAGGAGGCTTTAAAAAATTTTGCCTTATGGGTAATGATGTTTTCACTTATAACATAATTACCCACATCCCTTATCACAGTTTATACAAAAGAGGCTGGAGAATAAGAAGTACATTTTTATAGCCGGGCGTGGTGGCTTATGCCTATAATCCTACCTAGCACTTCAGGAGGCCAAGGCAGGAGGATCCCTTGAGTCCAGGAGTTTGATTCCAGCCTGTGCAACATAGGGAGACCCTGTCTCTATTGCAAAATCAAGAACTTTTAAAGAAAGAAAGAAGAAAAGTAGTATTTTTATTTACGTAGCACCAAATATAAGAGCCATTTTTTTTTTAACCTAGAAAGAGTTATTTTGGAGGGAGAAACTAAAGATCAGAAGGTTTAAGAATACCTAAAATTTGGGGCCAGGTGCGGTGCCTTACACCTATAATCCCAGCACTTTGGGAGACTGAGGCGGGTGGATCACTTGAGTTTAGGAGTTCAAGATCACCCTGCCCACGTGGTGAAACCCTGTCTCTACTAAAAATACAAAAAAAATCAGATGGTGTTGGGGCTCATGCCTATAATCCTAGCTGCTGCTCTGGAGGCTGAGGCAGGAGATTGCTTGAACCCAGAAGGTGGAGGCTGCAAGACTGTGCTACCAGACTCCAGCCTAGGTAAGAACAAGACTCCATCACACACACAAAAAAAGAAAAAACAAAAAATTAAATCTTTCCACCAGTTTCCCTTTACATGAAAGCTACTAAATAAGTTACATTTAAATGTCATATATACATATTTTAAAAACCAGATAATTCTCATTTAAGACAGAGTAGAAATTATTTAACATTCGGGGTTGGGGTAAAGGATGAGCTGTTCAATTCAAATTATATTAAAACCCAAATATTAAATAGACACAGAAGTGAAATTTTCTTCAAAGTAAGTATTTATTATTCCACTATCAAAGTAGGTAAATTAAACTAAAGAGAAGAAATCCAAATGGATTGAGGCATATTCTCACGTTGATACATGTAAATAAATTTCATGTTGTCTGAATTCTTAGGGTTATATAGTTAGAAATATAATTCTTTTGCAGACAGGTCAACTGTCTATAAGAGAAATAAGTTAGCACAATCATTTGAGTTGGTTGTCTACATGCTGGGCCAGGTTTATTCCTTTTTTTAGCTTCTTCTCACATGTAAAGCAGGCCATAAGATGTCCTGTTTTGCCATGGACAATGCAGCCATTTTTAGGTCGACCTTGATGAATCACACAAGGTTCAATGGCATTAAGGGGCAAACTAGATTCCGTACTTTCTTCTTTGTCTAGTGTTTCTTCCCTTTCAAACTCTTTCACATCTTCTTGGCTGCTATAAATAATGCTACTAGAAATTGACAGCTGAGAATAATCCTCACTTTCTTGTGATTGTGAGGCTTGTGTAATTTTATCATCATTTTTCTCAACACATGACTCTTTAGACTCATTCACTGTAGTTTTTTTACAGTCAGGTACAAAATGTCCAAAGTCCACTAACCCTCAAAATATCCAAAGCCCCTTGCCCTCACCCCCGCCCGAAAGGTAGTTTACAGACATCAAATGTCTTAACACCCTCCTTTCAGGGCCACGGGTTAAAAAAACACAAATCCTCCGAGGCCCCCAGCAATAAAAACCCTGTAATTTAGCCTAGTCTTTGTCTCAGTAATAATTTCACACTTGCTCAGTTACAACAAGGAACATCAAAGCCCTCTTCAGCTTGTGTTGAGTTTTCCAGTTTGGCTTTCTCAGAGATTTCCCCTTGGTCTTTCCCTTTATTTTCAGGAAGCCAGTTCTCACGACGGGCCCGACATCTGTCACAACGTGACGGAAGCGGAGGATTTATTTCATTGCATGAAATGCATTTCTAATAGTCAGCTAAGGAAATTTCAGGATCTTCTTCAGATGAATCTGTATCACTCTCCCCTGCCTGATACACAGTAACTCGATATACCTCATCATCTCCATCTGAGAGTTCTTGTCCTTCTTCACTAATGCTATAATCTTCTGAGTGGAGAGGTTCAACTCCAAATTCTACACTAAACTGATCTGAAAGTGAATCCTGATCCAACCGATCACTTGAATGTTCACTTACAGCGCATCGGGATCCGGATTGGATGGCATCCCTGTGGATTCACGGCTACTGCTTCTTTCACAGCGTATCTCCCTTATTACACACACAGCCAGGCTTTCATCCAAGGAAAGGGAAATACTATCAGATTGGTGGCGTTTTGTCATTCACCAGATAATTCATCTGAATTTTCTGTCTCACTAATTGCTGTCCTTCTAGATGAGGTAGATGGCCTAGAAACCAAAGGTGAAGATGAAGGTCTCTCTTCCTGCAGCGCTTGCACGGGGTCCTTTTGAGCACTCCCACCTTCAAAGTGGCACCTGCTCTCACTCACAGGTGTCCCTGAGTCTGATGATTCTGTGCCCTTTCACAGAGAAGCTTGGTACGCCAAACAAATCTCCTAGAGATCATTTGAACAATATATAATATGTTGTTGCTTCTCACCATATAATCGTTTATTCATCATATAATGGCCAAGATAAAACAGAACCTCTTTCATAGTCGAAGTGTCTTTTTGTGCATCAACAGACTTTAGTAACTTCAAAAGCAACGGCTTCGGTCTAACCAGGGTCTCTTTCCGGAGCTGGAATCTGGGAGGTGGTCACAGCACCATCAGCAGGTACGGACATGTTGGTATGGCACGTTTGCCTGCTCCACACCATCCGGCGTTTTCGCGGTTACCGTCGGGGGTCCCTGGAGCGTCCCCAGTTTCCTTCAGGCCCTGGGCCTGGGGGACCATTCCCTCTCGGGGCCGGGCACGGGGCTCTCCAACGCACTAGTCCTAAAAGGGAGGGGCTCCTGGCGCGGAAGCCGCAGAACGTGGGTCGGGGGGGTCGGAGGGGTCGGCCTCCTGCTCCACCTTCCTGACGCGGGGAGCACGGTCCCTCCCGCAGCCAAGCTCGCCGCGGTGACTCGGTGCCCCCCACCGCCCGAGGGAGGCGCGCCGGGCCGACTCGCCATAATTTTTTTTTTTTTTGAGACGGAGTTTCACTCTTGTTACCCAGGCTGGAGTGCAGTGGCGCGATCTCGGCTCACCGCAACCTCCGCCTCCTGGGTTCAGGCAATTCTCCTGCCTCAGCCTCCTGACTAGCTGGGATTACAGGCACGCACCACCATGCCCAGCTAATTTTTTGTACTTTTAGTAGAGACGGGGTTTCACCATGTTGACCAGGATGGTCTCGATCTCTTGACCTCGTGATCCACCCGCCTCGGCCTCCCAAAGTGCTGGGATTACAGGCTTGAGCCACCGCGCCTGGCCTCGTCATCATTTTTTTAGTTTGGTTTCCTCTTCGTTGTATAGCCGTATATTTATTACCTCTTCTCTTATCTGTTTACTTATTTCTAAGTGGGATATTTTACTAGAGTACCTTTTTAAAATAACAGCAGGCTTCCACACTTCTGTGAAACTGCTACATATAACATCATGTAGTAAATATAAATTTTTAATTTTATCATCTACTAAATTTATGGAACGAGGCCGAGCAGGATCAGAGAGCCTAAAAGATTTAGAAATCAAATAGACCTGAGTTTGAACTGAATGAAAGTTTGGCACTTAGCTATTTGATCTTGAGAATTTTGCTTTAAAATTCTAAATCTTAGAGTTTCCTGGTATTGTTTATAAAATGAGTAATAACACTGCTTTGACAGTTGGCTCTGAAATCTAGAGGTAATGTATGAAACACTTGGTAAGAGCAGAATCTGAAATAATAATACCTATTTTCTTTGTTTCCATATTTATTATTTTATTATCATTTCAACAATTACTTTCTGACTGAGCTGATTTTAAATGGTGCCTTTTAAAATAAGTAATTAAATTTATCCAGTGATACAAAGCATTGTTAACTTAATTCTTTTGACCTTTCTTGATCTGTCTAGTTTATTTTAAAGGAGCTTCTAATTTCATTTATTTATTTATTTATTTAGAGACAGAGTCTTGCTCTGTTGCTCAGGCTAGAGTACAAAGGCACTATCTCAGCTCACTGCAACCTCTACCTCCTGGGTTCAAGCGATTCTCCTGCATCAGCCTCCTGAACAGCTGAAATTACAGGTGCCTGCCACCATGCTTGGCTAATTTTTGCATTTTTTAGTAAAGACGGGGTTTCACCATGTTGTCCAGGCTGGCCTCCAACTGCTGACCTCAGGTGATTCATCTGCTTCTGCCTCTCAAAGTGCTGGGATTACAGGAATGAGTCACAGAGCCCCGCTGACTTCTCCTTTTTTAAATAAAGGCATTAATCCCATCACAAGAGCCCTAACCTCAGGATCTAATCTAATTCTATTACCTCGAAAAGGCCCTGTCTCCAAATACTATTATATTGGGGGTTAAGATTTCAACATATGAATTTTATGGAACATATACATTCAGGTCATAACATACAATGAACTTGCTTTTGTCTATGCTGAGACAAAAATTATAAAGTAGGCTTGCTTTGTCTCATTTTAAGATGGTCTCAGGGTAATCTTGTCTGAGGTTGTGTTCTGTTAGATAATATTTAATAGGAGAATGCCGTGGATTGCCCGTCAGTGCCAAACCAGTTTTTAGATGTTGAGGATACTCTATTTTCCCCTTTCTTAAAAGAAATTAAAGCCTGAAATTCAGAATAAAACATAAATTTTATTGTGGTGGTAAATGTCCTTTGCAAAAGACTTCCTTTAATGTAATTTTTTTTCATCATGGTGACTAGCAACTTATGAGTACAAAAAGCACCTTTGATATATAGTATCTGGGAGGGTTTTCATTGAATTATAAAACAGAAGCAAGTTTCTGCTTTTGACTGTGATGGAATAGGAGAGACCAGATTAATATGCTGCTTAAAATAATAATAAAAAACCCTAGAAAACCAGAAAGCATATGAAACGGCGGTGTTGGAGAACTGGAGAGCAGGCTGGTCCATGAGGGAAGAGACACCCGGCGTGATCTCTGAGAATTACCTTTGGTGCTTCCCAGAGGTGGTTTCCATGCCGAAGTACAGAGAAGGGTTCCCAACCAGAGACCAGCAGGCTTGCTAAGTTGAGGAGACAGAGACTGGGGCTCAGGAAGCCTAGTGTGAAAACTGGTGGTGTAGGGGACCAGTGAGCAGGGAGCTTCACAGAGAGCTCTAGAGAGCTGCAGAGGCTTCCCCTAAAATCTTTAGCCAGACGCTGATTTGCACGTGTCAGAGGAAACTACTTGCAGTTAGAAAAGAACCAGTAAAAATCCCTGGGCCAACCCAGAAATCACCCAGGGTAAGGAATACTTTGTGTTACTACCAGCTAGTGTGGAAAGACCTTGCTACATAGCACTGGACGGAGCCCTTAGAAAGGTGTCACCTTAGTAGAAAGGCTAAATGAGCCCTATTGTGAAGAACATTCTGGGCTTGCTCTATGAAGCACAAAAGTAAACCCAAAAGATCAAACCGATCCCAAGAGATGTAACTGTGTGACAGAAGAAAGTCCAACATTCTTGAAAAAAAAAAAAAAAAACAAAATCTGCACCCAAGAAACTAAAATTCACAGTTTCCATCACCCAATTTAAAATTAACAGGCAAAAGCGTCATATAAGAGTTAGAAAATACAAGGCGCCAAAACATGACACAAATGAAAGGAGAAAGAAGCAAATCCCACACCTCTCTTTCAGTAACTGATGGAACAAGTAGACAGAAAGTCAGTAAGTATATCAAAGACCTGAAAAAGAAAATCAACCAACCTGACTTAACTGATATTAATATAGCACGTCACCCAAAGCCAGAGAATACACAACTTTTTCAACGACATAAGTACCATTCCCCAAGATAGATTATATTCTGGATTACATAATAAAGCTCAATAAATTTTAAAGGATTAAACTCATAGAAGATATATTTTTCAATCAAAACAGGATTAAACTAGAACACAATAACAGACCTCATAAAAATCCTCAAATATTTAGACCTACTAAGTAATCAAGGTGTCAAAGAAGACATTATAAGAACTGTTAAGAAATATCACGAGGTCAAGAGATCAAGACCGTCCTGGTCAACATGGTGAAACCCCGTCTCTACTAAAAATACAAAAAATCAGCTGGGCATGGTGGCGCATGCCTGTAATCCCAGCTACTCAGGAGGCTGAGGCAGGAGAATTGCCTGAACCCAGGAGGCGGAGGTTGCGGTGAGCCGAGATGGCGCCATTGCACTCCAGCCTGAGTAACAAGAGCGAAACTCCATCTCACACAAAAAAAAAAAAAAAAAAAAAAAAAGAAATATCTCGAACAGAATAAGAATGCAAACTTAATATACAGAAATTCTGAGGATATATCTAAAGTAAAAGTTAGATAGAAATTTATAAACTTAAATGGTGATATTTGGAATGAATAAAGACCTCAAGTCAATGATGCAATCTTCTACCTTAAGAATTAGGACAAAGAATGGCAAATTGCATTCAAAATAAGCAGAAGAAAGGAAACAACAGAGAGGAGTTAAAGAGAGACATAATTGGTTCAGGCTCAATAATCCCAGCACTTTCGGAGGTTGAGGTCAGGGTTGTGCTTGAGACCAGGAGTTGGAGACCAGTCTGGCCAACACGGAGAAATCCTGTCTCTACCCAAAATAAAAAAATTAGCTGGTGTGCACCTATGGCCCCAGTGCTCGGAAGGCCCAGGAGGTGGAGATTACAGTGAGTCGAGATTGTGCCATTGCACTCCAGCCTTGGTGACAGAGTGAGACTCTGTCCCCAAAAAACAAAAGTAGTAGATAACTGAACAACAATAGAGGCAAGTCAACAGAACAAAATATAACTGAGAAGCTCAATAATATTGATAGACCTCAAGATGAACTACCGTATAGAAGGGAGAAGACACATAATATCAAGAAGGGGGCATATCACTACAAATAATCAGGATATTAAATGGTTAAAGAGGGACTGTCCTCAACAGTTTTATATTAGTAAATTTGACAATGAAATGAAAATATTTGTAAAAAATACAACTTATAAAGTTAACTCAAGGAGAGATAAATTGCATAACTAAATCTTTTCCCTCAAGCATTTGTCATTTTTTGTGTGTTACAAACAATTCAATTTTACTCTTTTAGTTATTTTACAATGTACTATAAATTATTGTGGTGCTATCAAATACTAGGTCTTATTCATTCTAACTACATTCTTGTACCCATTAATCAACTCCAGTCCCCTCAGCTCCCCACTACCCTTCTCAGCCTCTGGTACCTATCATTCTATTATTTGTCTTCATGAATTTAATTGTCTTAATTTTCAGCTCCCACGAATGCGCGAGAACACGTACATTTGTCTTTCTATGCTTGGCTTATTTCACTTAACATAACGTATGACCTTGTGCTAGGGAAAAGAGAATTTGGATAGGATACTAGAAACATGAAGCATAAAAGAAAACATTGATGCATCACATTGATAAACGATAAACTGGTACATGAAAAACTGATAAATGAAAACATTTGCTATCTAAATGGCATTACTAAGAAAAGTAAAAGGCCAGCTATAGAATGGGTGAAAATAATATATCTGATGACAAACTTGAATATAAAATGTAAAAAAAACACTCAAAAATAAGAAAAATAAATCCTTTTTAAAAATATGCTGAACGTTTGAACACATGCTTTATCAAAGAAGAAATATGAATGGCAGCAGGCACTAGAAAAGATGCTGACTCTCGTTGGTCAGCTGGGAAATGCAAACCCAGACCACTACGAAGCACTAAGACACACACGCCTCTTAGAATGGCTCATATTAAAGAGACTGAACATAACAAGTGTTGGGGAAACTGTGAAACAGTTGCAACTCTTATACATTGCTGACGGTAATTCAAAATAATACAGCTGGTCGGGTGCAGTGGCTCACGCCTGTAATCCCAATACTTTGTGAGGCCGAGGCAGGTGGATCACCTGAGGTCAGGAGTTTGAGACCAGCATGGCCAACATGGTGAAACCCCGTCTCTACTAAAAATACAAAAACTTAGCCCCGTGTGGTGGTGTGCACCTGTAGTCCCAGCTACTCCGGAGGCTGAGGCAAGAGAATTGCTTGAACCTGGGAGGCCAAAGTTGCAGTGAGCAGAGATCCTGCCACTGCACTCCAGCCTGGGTGACAGAACTAGACTCCATCTCAGAAAAGAAAAAGTGATAATAATACAGTCATTTTGAAAAGCACTTTGGCAGTTTCTTTAAAAGATAACATTAAAACTAGGACACAGCGATTCTACTTTTAGGTGTTTATTCCCAAAGAAATGAAAACATATTTTCACACAAAGACTACCACTTAAATGATGATAGCACTTTTACTCAGAATAGCCCCAAACTGAAATCAAAGCAAATATCCATCAGCTGATATATGGATAAACAAACTGTGACATAGTAACACAATGGGTGCCACTCAGCAATAAATGGGGATGAATTGCTGGTGCCCACAACAACATAGATGAATTCCAATGTATTATGCTAAGTGAAAGCTGCAAGATTCTATACTGTCTGATTACACATGAAATTCTAAGAAAGGTAAAACTCTAATGACAGAAAGCTGACCAGTGCTTGCTGGAGCCAATGCTAGGGGCATGGAACTGGCTGCAATGAGCAGAAAAGTACTATCTGGGCTTATGGAAATGTTTGATATCATGATTGTATACATTTATTGTATGATGTACACATTTATCACAACGAATTTATTTGTCCACATAAAATTGGTGAATTGTTATTGCGCTATTGCATGTAAATTATACCGCAATAAAACTGAATTAAACAGACAAAGACACGCTAGGCATGGTGACTCACATCTGTAATCCTAGCATTTTGAGAGATTGAGGTGAGCGGATTACCTGAGGCCAGGAGTTCGAGACCAGCCTGGCCAACATGGTGAAACTCCGTTTCTACTAAAAAATACAAAAAATTACTTGGGCGTAGTGGCACGCACCTGTAGTCCCAGCTACTCAGGAGGCTGAGGCGGAATAACTTGAGCCTGGGAGGCAGAGGCTGTAGTGAGCCAAGATTGCGCCATTTCACTCCAGCCTGGGCGACAGCGCGAGGCTCCATCTCAACAAGCAAACAAACAAAAATTAGCTCGGCATGGTGGCATGCATCTGTTGCTTGTACCCGGGAGGCGGAGGTTGCAGTGAGCAGAGATTGCACCACTGCACTCCAGGTTGGGTAACAGAGTGAGACTCCATCTAAAAAAAACCCAAAAAACATAAAACAACAAAACAAAGACAAATATATTATTATTATTCACTAGATATTTTCATGATCTTACCCTTATTATTGTTTACTGGTTTATAGCAAGTCTTCAAATCAGGTAGAAAAGTGTATCCAACTTTGATTGATTGATTGATTGATTTTTTTGAGATGGAGTTTTGCTCCTGTTGCCCAGGATGAAGTATACTGGCATTATCTTGGCTCACTGCAACTGCAATCTCCGCCTCCTGAATTCAAGTGATTCTCCTGCCTCAGTCTCCTGAGTGGCTGCGATTACAGGTGTCCCTCACTGTGACCAGCTAATTTTTTGTATTTTTGGTAGAGACACGGTTTCATCGTATTAGCCAGGCTGTTCTTGAACTCCTGACCTCAGGTGATCCACCCGCCTCAGCCTCCCAAAGTGCTAGGATTACAGGTGTGAGCCACAATGCCTGGCTGATTTATTTTTTTTAATTGTTTACATTCTCATATATATATTTTAGAATTAGATTGTCTATTTCTAATCATGCCCTCAGTCTGAAAGAAAAAAAGCCCTCTGAATTGTGATTGAAATTATATTGAATCTATGTATCAGTTTGCTGGAACTTCTGTCACCAAACACTCTATAAATGTATTCAGGCCAGACAAATGAAATGGGTTGGTTTTGGGTAGAACTGCACCAAAGCAAAAATCTTAGTTATGTAAATAGTTTGGAAAAGTCAAAGCACATTTTTGGCTGGAAACAGCACCCTGTGTGTCTTGAGTAGAATCACTGGTGTCTCTTTCGGAGAACCTGAGGGATGTGAGGGCTGGGGAGCAGTTTTGGGCACTGCAATGTCACCGTCTTCCCTGAACATCAGTGAATGTTCATTTGTAAGCAGCTGTCTAGGAATAGATCTATTCTGCATTATGTAATTCTTTGTAGCACGTTTGAAATACATTTGCTGAGCAAACAGTCACACGCTATTCTCTGTTGTTAAGTTATGAGAGCATCGTTTTCTGGGGCAGGACTGGCTGCATGTCATGCTAGCTGGAAGTGGTGTGGTTTTTCCGATCTATTCCATCCTTATTCCTCACTGACATTCCTTCTCATGGGTCTAACTCTGGTAAAACCTCTTTTTTTGGGCACTGCATGACAAAAACAGGGTTTGAAGACCTTTCCCTCTTCTGTGCAATTCTAGATAAAACCCGTATGATGTAAAGAGCATAACTTACTTTGAAAATGCCCAAGTTTGTTCTTCAATAGGCAGTACATGTTAAAAACAGAGAAGTTCTCTGATATCCTTTGGGGGCTCTTCAAGGTTTCCGCGGAAAAGGCCCAGACACTCACACTGAGAAATAGGTCAGTAGGGGGTGGAACTGAATGTCTCCCTTCCCCCCTGTTGCTCTTTGCTTGTTCACAGGTACCTGTGACTGGCTGGGATTACAGGGAGGTAGGGGACTCATGTCTAACTTCAAGCAGTGCAGTTTTCACAATGGCTAGAAGGGAGAATAACATTCAGAGGTCTGAATGTGTTTTGAAGTGACTCTGTAAACAGTTGCTGCCAATTTATCTGTCTGAGTTTCTGATTGAGTTTCCTTTTCTAAGTTATGTTTTAAAAGGATAGGTTGAGATTAGTTGAAACTTTTTTTTTTTTTTTTAATAGAGACGGGGTTTCACCATGTTGGCCAGGCTGGTCTCGAACTTGTGACCTCAAGTGATCCACCCGCCTCGACCTCCCAAAGTGCTAGGATTACAGGCGTGAGCCACCGCACCCGGCCGTTTCTGTCTTATCATGGTGCTCAGCAGTGTCCCCAGCCAGCGGGTGTCCAGCCCGCAGCCTGTTAGAATCACCACGGCACTGCGTATCCATACTCACAGTGATTCAGATCTCAGGAGGGGGGGGCTGGCATCAGTGTTTTTTTTTTTTTTTTTTCCAAAGTTCCCCATGAGATTCTAATGTGTGGTCAGGGCTAGGAATCATTATCTCTGCCTTAAAGGTATGACATGTCCTGGAGATACTATCCGAGTCTTATCTGGGATTTATGTTTCCTTTTCTGTCTACAACCCTCTCCCAGCAAAAAAGCCCCATTATCTAAAGTCTGCCTATATCTGGCATAAAAACTGTGTCAGGCACTGGCCAAATAAATACATTAGATTTGGGCTTTAAATGGATTTTCATAAACGTCGAGTTCAGGTACCTAAGAAATAGAAGTCATGAAAATGTCATCTTCTTAAGTTTTTCTGCACCTCAGGGCACGTTTGTTGCTGAAATCACTTTCTCGAACATTCGTTTCTGATGTAATTACATGAAAACTGTTGGGAACCAGACTTCTTCAGTTCCATTTAGTGTTGTGGCAAATATTCATGTTTGCCAAGCATAAACCTTTGAAAATCAGATGAAATTTGTGATATAGTATGAAGAAAGAAGAATCCAAAAGCTTAAAGAATAAATACATTTTTTTTTTTTTTTCTGAGATGAAGAAGTCTCACTCTGTCGCCCAGGCTGGAGTGCAGTGGTGCAATCTCTGCTCACTGTGACCTCCACCTCCTGGGTCCAAGCGATTCTCCTACCTCAGCCTCACGAGTAGCTGGGACCAGAGGTGCGCATCACCACACCTGGCTATTTTTTTTGTATTTTTAGTAGAGGCAGTGTTTCACGGTGTTAGCCAGGATGGTCTCGATCTCCTGACCTTGTGATCGGCCCACCTCGGCCTCCCAAAGTGCTGGGATTACAGGCGTGAGCCACCGCGCCCGGCCCCGAATAAATGCATTTTTTAAAAAAACTAAGACACTTGGGGAACATTGAACAAACTTGGTGCCAGCCTGTCCTAGGCCCTGTCGCGCCTGTGCCCTGGACGGTGTCACACTCACCCCCGGGCCCTTCCCATGCTCTTTTGTTTCCTTTCCACACCTTCATTACCTCTTTTTTTTCAGCATAGGCTCAAGTTTTTCTCACCAGGGAAGCTCATTCTTGAGCCAACATTCCATTTAACTACTGTTCTCTTTCCTCCCTTTACATCTTAATGAAGCACACACTACACTGTAGGTAACAGATAATTCAACTTCAACTGGCTTGGGCAAAAAATGAGGCCTCATCATCTAGACGCAGACTTAGCACAAGGTTTTTCACTCTCCATTTCCAGTTCCTGTGTCCTTGGCGTCAGTATTATTCTCAGGCTCTATAACTGTACAAAAAGGCTGCTTCAGCTCCAGCCTCCTCATTTTATCCCCATTCTTGTTCGTTAAGATAGAACTTGGTACTCAAATATTCAGGAAGATTTCAAGGCCCTAAAGGATGTGGCGCTGAGTGAACTAACTGGGATGGTCAGGTGCTGGCTGCTGGCCTGACTGCTGTGGCCAGGGGTCCGCATGCTCTGGTTGGACCAGACACTCAATCACTTGTTCCATCCTGAGTCCAGGGCTGGGGTCAGCTTTACACAGATCACAGAAGTTGAAATGTGTTAAGAGTTGTAGTCACAGTAAAACAGAGTGAATGTGGGGACGGGGTAAGAGCAAATCTCCACTCTACCTTTCCCGTGAGATTCTATAAGGACTAAGATTTTTTTTTTCTTTTTTAAGAAAAAAAGAAAGGAAAGATGGGTGAAAGGAGAAAAAGAAAGAAGAAAATAGAAATCTATACCATCTCTTCTCAAACTTTAAGTAGCATATGAGGCTGGGCACAGTAGCTTATGCCTGTAATCCCAACACTTTGGGAGGCTGAGGTCAGGAGTTCAAGACCATCCTGGCCAACATGGTGAAACCCCGTCTCAAAACTAAACATACAAAAATTAGACAGGCGTGGTGGTGCATGCCTGTGATCCCAGCTACTTGGGAGGCTGAGGCAGGAGAATTGCTTGAACCCAGGAAGCAGAGGTTGCAGTGAGCTGAAATCACGTGAATGCATTCCAGCCTGGGTGACAGTGAAACTCTGCCTCAAAAATTAAAATAAATAAATAAATAAATAAATAAATAAACAGCATATGAATACTTGGTGATATTTTTTCAAAGAAGATTCTGATTCTGAAGTTGTAGTATGGGGCCATGTTTCTGGTTCTTGAACCAGCTTCTGGAGACGGTGCTGTGGCTGTCAGGAGGCCACACTTTTTTCTTTCCTTTTCTTTTCTTTTTTTCCTACTTGATTCAATTAAAATTGTATTCAGTTTCGTATTAAGCCAGAGCCGTGGCTTAATCAAAAAAGAGGTTCATTTATTTCATTCAACAAGAAGTCCGGGCATGGGCATTTGGGAGTTAGTGTGGTAACTCAACAATTACATCTGAGAACAAAGCTTATTCTATCTTCTGTTTTAATATCTTTAGTGAAAGCTGCTCTGCATCCATGTTCCAGGGTAATAAAAGGGGGAAACAGCACAGACAGCACCAGAAGACTATTCCTGACATCTCACTGGGAGGAGTTTGTCAAAGACACCACACCTTGAATTAGCGAGCTGCCTGAAGCCTTTCCATTCTGCTTCCATCTTTTCAGTGGGACCGGCACCAACGACTTACCGAAGGAGAGTTTAAAAACCAAAAAGCAAACAAACAAACTCAAAGATGCTACTCTCACTTCTACTCAAACAGCAATAATAATAATAGCATCACACACGGGCATCAGGCATCCTTGTGAGCACAGTGTTTTTGTACACATTGTGGCATCCGGGCTCTAGGAACTGTGAGTCTGCTGTGAGAAAGGTTACAGGAGAGGCAGCAGAGTCTTGGAGAGTTTCACCAAGTCACACATTGTCGCACAGCTGGTGAGCAGTAAGCCAAATACAAACTGAGGTCTTTTGCTTTTGAGTTTCGTGTCTCCACGAGAATATCACTATATCACACTGTGAAAAATAACAGGCTTTGCTCTTTTAGCAGCCTTTTCCTTTTTTTTTTTTAAAATTCTGGCCACTGATTCTCAAGTGGTACTTATAAAGTTGTTTCTAGCGTCGGTACCTCTAATGGGAGGGTATTACTAAGCTATCTTTTTTTTTTTTTATTTATTTGAGACGGAGTTTCGCTCTTGTTACCCAGGCTGGAGTGCAATGGCGCGATCTCGGCTCAGCGCAACCTCCGCCTCCTGGGTTCAGGCAATTCTCCTGCCTCAGCCTCCTGAGTAGCTGGGATTACAGGCACGCACCACCATGCCCAGCTAATTTTTTGAAGTTTTTAGTAGAGACGGGGTTTCACCATGTTGACCAGGATGGTCTCGATCTCTTGACCTCGTGATCCACCCGCCTCGGCCTCCCAAAGTGCTGGGATTACAGGCTTGAGCCACCGCGCACGGCCCACTAAGCTATCTTAAGAGAAACATGCTTTGCGTTAGTCATACTGACCTGCGTTCTGCACCGTGGACAGACCAGACCCCACAACCTCCATTATTACAGCACCTTGATCTACCCAAGAAGCCATCGCAAGGATTTGCAAGCTATTGTAGCAACATTGAGTCAAGAGAAGGGATATATTAAACCGTGTTTCAGGAGCGTTCTTGCTTCCTGGGATGTCTGCAACTGAATGTGGATGACGATGGCGGAGGGAGCTCTTCACCACTACTTTACGATGGGAGTCTGGCCATGGCCGAATGCTGTTTCTACACTTGAGCTTGTGTGTTGTCTACTGAGGTGTGTGATGGTAATCCCCATCCTCTCTTTGAATGCCTCCCCTCTTCTCTTACCTCCAAGACTTCGCGGATTCTCTCCACATTCCTCGCATCTCATCCCTATCTTCTTTACTGAAGCTCCTTCTTGCCCATAAATCTGTGTCAGTGAGGGCTGTGTCACCTCACTGTCTCATGCTCCACCTCTCTGCCGACCCAACAGAGCCCTGTGTTCATGCCTTACTTGCTATAGAATGCACCTGCCTTCTCCCCAGGGATCAACCTGAGCCCCGTCTCATTCTGGCCAGCAGCTGAGTGTCTGGGATCTCTCCACTGTACCATTCTCCACAGCTGCTCCAGATGTGGCCCTCAGGCGCTGATGGCTGGCAGACAGTCTATCCACTTACCCCCTTCCGTACATGCTGAGGGCAGCGGGACGGGGTAGGGGGTAGAATAGGGTTAATAAAAGCAAGCGAGCTAGCAAATGCTCCTTAAAGAACATGGAGACCTGGAAGGACACAGTCATCACTGGTCGGCAATGCATGTCACATCCTGATGAGCAAAATTATAATTCCTTCCACTGGATTCAATCCCTTGGTTAAGTAATTTGGTAGCTCTAGATGGCTCTAGCTAACACACTTTTGGGGGCAGTTTTTGGGGAGATCGTTCTACCTGTAGGCCTGGAAGTTTTAGCCACTGCCCTCTTCCTGTTAGTGTCAGATGAAAGGCTCATAGACCGCTTTAAATTTTAAAAGTCCCAGGCAATAACTTTTCCTATTTGGGCTTTCTTATGATGACAGTTCATTCATTTACTCATTCATTTATTCTTGTGCACATTCAAAATATTTACTGAGCATCTACTTTGTGCTAGGCATTTTCTGTCTAGGCACTGGAAATCAACTAGTGAATAAAAACAAAGGACTGGCCCCAGGGTTCTTCATTTCGGGGAGGAGAGAGAAACAAAGGAACACATTAATATGTGGAGTAGCAGAGAGAGGATTGTAGCCACTGGGAAAAGGTGGGGTGTGGTGTTAAGCAGAGTGGGCGGAGGCTTCACAGCAGAACTGAAGCCTGGAGGGAGGGAAGGCGCCTCAGGAGCAAAGCACCACAAGCAGAGGGTAAGTGGAGAGGCCAGAAATCAGAGGTAACTAGGCACTGTGTGTCTAAGGAAGAGCAGGGAGCTGGTTGGGCAGAGGTGCCGTGCAGGGGTGGGTGGAGAGCAGCATAGACACCTGAGCAGCCGTGGGCGGTCCTGGGGGTCATAGCAGCAATGTTGGTTCTACTTTGAGCAGAAGGACACTGGGGATTTCCAGCTGAGCAATGACAGATCAGATTTATGTCTGAAAGAATCATTCTGTCTCTTTTGAACTATGCAGAAAAGGAGGAAGACTAGAGGCCAGGGACCGGGAGGAGGAGGGGAGAAGTGTTTCTACTGTGGATTTAGGAAGGTAAAAAAGACAGGTGTCCCGAACAAATAGATTTATAAGGTGAGCAAGAAGGAGAAGAGAAGAACTTCAGAATCACAGGCTAGATCCATTTTTGCCACTAGGTATACTCTCCCTAACCCATCTCATCCGTCTTTTGAGTTTAAATTGTGTCCATACAATGATGACTCTTAAATATTGAGCTCCCAACTAGACCTCTGCTTAGAACTCCAGATGCACACAGTCAGATGCAGACCCCACATCTTCCCTTGATCACCTGATAGTCTATCTGCTTTATCTTCAGCCTATATCCACAAGGACTCCAAAGCTCTTGGCCTAGATGTGTGCTTCCTTGCAGGGGATTTGAGGAAGTTGCCTCCCTGGGGACCATTGAACAATGTCGATGCATTTTTGGTTGTACAGCTAGGGAAAGGGATTTCTACAGGCATCTTGTGAGTATAGACCAGGATGCTGCCACACATCCTACCATGCATGGGACAGCCCCTCATAAATGTCCATAGTGCCTGGCCTAGAAGAACAATTTTCATGTACTGACATGTGGAAGAATGGAAGGGGTGTGGCTATGAGGAGAGATGGGGAACTCAGGTTGGACAGGTTAGACCGCAGGTGGCTATCAGATGTTCAGGGCTGGAGAGCTGGCCATGTGCATCTGGAGTTCACAGTAGAGGTCTTCTTAGGAGATCAACATTTGGGAGTCATTATTGGATGGATACAATTTAAATTCAAGGGATGGATGACATAGTTTAGGGAGAGTTTACCCAAAGGCAGAAAGAGATCTAGTGTGTGAATCCCAATTCACTCAGACATGTGGAGATCGGGAGGTGAGAACAAAATGGCAAAAGAGATGCTGAAAAGGCAAATCAAATGTCAAGATCCTAGGAGAGGCATCCCAGAGCCCAGCCAGCCGCACTTCTAGGTCTTCAGGAGTGATAACCTGTGGGCAATGCTGTTGATGAGTCAAGTAAGATGACAGCAGAAACAGTATTCGACTTCGCAACTAGTGACCCATTACTATGGCTCCAGGCGCAAACATGGAGGCAGAAGCCCAGCTGGATTACCACCCAGAGAGATAATGAGTTGGAGAAGGGGGGAGAGGGAGTCTGGATTAGCATACAGAGAGACAGAGAGTGGAAGAAGGGGGGAGAGGGAGTGTGGATTACCATCCAGAGAGACAGCGAGTGGGAG
>NW_022436975.1:3919558-3949801 GCF_009761245.1 Sapajus apella | reverse complement strand
GGGGTCTGGATTAGCATCCAGAGAGACAGAGAGTGGGAGAAGGGGGGGGGGGGGGGTTTGGATTAGCATCCAGAGAGACAGAGAGGGGGAGAAGGGGGAGAGGGAGTTGTGACAGGTAACATATCCAGAGGAAATGAAAAGGCCCATAATCCCCAAACTCTGAAAAATACTTTTGTGTACTTCTTTTTCATCTTGCATGTGTGTATACAACAGGGATGTGAGTGATGTTACAGCATCTATGCAGTGCTACGCTGGGCTTTTTTAAAAACCTGACATTGTCCATGATTTTTATTGCTGTATAATGATACATAGAGTCTTAAATATATTTGTTGCCATAACAAATCACCACAACCATATACATGGTTAAACAATACCAATTACTTGTTTGACATTTCTGCGGTCAGAATTTTGGTGTGGGTCTCTCCTGGCTACATGTAAGTGTCGGTAGGGCTGTGCTTCTTTCTGGATGCTCTAGGGGAGAACTCCCTTCCTACTGACTTGCACTGTGGGCGGAGTTCAGTTTCTTGCAGTTGTGGAAAGTGTAAACGGAACTTCTAGAGGTTGCCTGCAGTCCTATTTCCAGCTTCAAAACCAGCAACAGTAAAGTGAGTCCCCCCCATGCTCTGAATCTCTGCCCTTTTCCTCTGTCACATCTCCCTGATGGACTCCTCTGCCCCCCTTTCCACTTTTAAGTCCCTGGTGTGATTAGATAATAACTGTACCTATCTATCTTTTGTGCCTATCTATTATAACTGTATCTGGACCTATACAGATAATCCAAGATAATCTCTCCATCTCAAAGCTCTTAATCTTAATCACGTCTGCACCATCCCTCTTGCCATGGAACGCAACTCAGTCAGGTTCGGAGATTCATGCATTTACATCTGTGGGGGGCTGTCTGCAATAACATTAAGCATTGTTTGATAACACGATTTAATGGCTGCATATTTTATGAACTATATGAATGCACTATATTTCATTTTAAACACTTCATTTATTGTTGGGTATCTGCATATTTTAAAATCTTGCTCTTTTAAATATTACTATGGTGAACACACTTTTTGCCTTCATTTTTTTTCTTATATCCTTAAGTGAAATTATTTGCATCTTTATGACACTAGCTGGTAGAATTTGTTTCTTTATTTTCTGCATCCCCGAGTCACCTTTTCAGCTGCCAGGAGAAGGGGGATCTGTTGTTTTCAATTCCATGGTAATTGTGTAAATAACATAAGGATAAGTCAAGTGGCCATTTTTTTTTTTTTTTTTTAGAGACAGAGTTTCGCTGTTGTTACTCAGGCTGGAGTGCAATGGCACGATCTCGGCTCACCGCAACCTCCACCTCCCGGGTTCAAGCAATTCTCCTGCCTCAGCCTCCGAGTAGCTGGGATTACAGGCACATGCCACCATGCCCAGCTGATTTTTTGTATTTTTAGTAGAGACGGGGTTTCACCATGTTGACCAGGATGGTCTCGATCTCTTGACCTTGTGATCCACCTGCCTCGGCCTCCCAAAGTGCTGGGATTGTAGGCGTGAGCCACCGCGCCCGGCCCAAGTGACCATTTTTAACTAACATCTTAACCCTCTCCTGGTTGTAATGTTGCAATGGCCCTCTGATTAATTCTGTTACCTTTGGTTTCTTCTTTTTCCAAATTATCTTTCACACAAACCACTAGATTAGACAGATGGGGAAACCGGGGCACGTTGGCATTAAACTCCTTGGCCAAGCTCACACAGCCAGTGAGTGCTGGAGCCAGGACTGGAACCCAGGAGTCAGGCTCCAGATCTGCACTCCTAACCTGCATGCAAGCTTCCTTTTCTGCATTTTTCCCCCTGACTGATTCTCTCTTCAAGGCTAAGTAGAAGTAACCTCTGTCTCTCCCTCATGGATTCCCACGGCCTCAACCTATGCACAATTTTGTGATAACAACAATTCTAGCCTTTCTCCACACTCCTTCAGACGGTTCTGTCTCCTACATGTAGGTCGTAAGGATTATGAGGTCCAGACCTGTGTTGGCAACCTCTACCATTACTGCCTGCAGCTCACTTTCAACATTTACACTCAGAAAAGCCGTACCACTTAGACAGCTGTTCTGGGCCCTGGGCCATGACATCTTCTGTGGATAATAATACTCACCTCACAGGGTTGTTGTAGAGCAAACGGGATAATTCATATAAAGCAGCTGGAGCGGTGTTTGGGACCCGCTAAAGGCCACAACGTGTTTGCTCTCTTTATAGTTCTGGTGGAGGTCTACAATGAGGGGTGAATATTTCCCAGGTGTGGATTGGAATTTGAGGGCGGAAGGCAGGTAAAATGATTCTATCAAGCAAACGGAGATATGAGGCGGGGGCGAGCAAAGGTGCTAAATCATGGACACACGGCAGGTAGGGGACTGGAACAACATCCTCGCAGCAGGCAGGAAGTGGGTGTGAAGGCGTGAACCCACGTCGGCAGGTCCCAGATCATTGCGGGTCCTCTATGGCAGGCTCAGGTATCTGGCGGATCAGGAGGAGCAGAGCAATAGCTTCACTTCGAGAAGATATGCTGGCGACTGTTCAAGAACTGGGCTGCATGCACCCAAACTGAGAGGCAGGAAAAGGAATTAGCTTTTTAAAAGAAGGGTCCAGTTGAAGACACGTGCAGTGGGGAGCGGGTATAAAAAGAAGATAGAAGGCACAGAAGCAGGTGCCTGAGTGGAGAGGCGGGTGAAAAGAGAGGCTCATGGTTGACCAGGTCAATGATGGTTATTCCCAGGGGGCAGCACAGAGGGGGCGGCAGGAGGAATCCTTGCTGTGCCGATATAGGGTGCCTGCAGGATGCCTGGGAGGAGGTGTCTAGTAGGCATTAGGATACTGGAAGTACTGACATAAGATGGATTCAGTTTCACTCTTGCTGCCCAGGCTGGAGTGCAATGGTGCAATCTTGGCTCTCTGCAACCTCCACCTCCTGGGTTCAAGTAATTCTCCAGCCTCACCGCCTCCGAGTAGCTGGGATTACAGGCACCCGCCGCCACGCCCAGGTAATTTTTATATTTTTAGTAGAGACAGGGTTTCACCGTGTTGACCAGACTGGTCTTGAACTCCTGACCTCAGATGATCCACCCACCTTGACCTCCCGAAGTGCTGGGATTACAAGCATGAGACACCATGCTTGGACCCGGGAATCTTAAATTCCAGTGGGGTCATGTGCTCTGTTGCAGGGCTGATCTCAAGCTCCTGGCCTCTAGCAATCCTCTGACCTCTGCCTCCTCCCACACAGCCGAAGTGCTGAGATTACAGGCATGAGCCACTGCACCTGGCCTAGTTATAGTTATTTTAAATGTCAATATCTTGTTCATGTTTGAGTGTGGTGATTGCTTTGTTTCTTTGAAATGTGTGTGTTATTCTGACTTTTGCTATGCCTCTACTTTTTTTGTTGCTGTTGTTCGAAATCCAGGAGACTGAGGGCTGATCTGGAAAAATAAACGGGAAGTCATCAGGATAGAGAGGTAGTGATGGTCCAGCTCCCTGAGGCGACCCGGCCACTATTAACAACAGCCAAGTCCCCCTCATGTCGCATCACATATTAGGAAAGAATATGTTCGATCAGAGGGATGTGTTGTGTGCTTTGGAATGTAGAGCTTGAGTGACAGAGAGAACAATTATTTAGTGACAGAAATAGCAGAGGCAGGAGGAGATTGATGGGGAGACAATTAAATGTCCCTACTAAGTTTTTCTACCCCAAATGGAAACTTTTCTTAACTGCTTTTCCTCACTTCCCTTCTAGAGGGATGTATATAACCTCAGCTACCAATTGTCACATAACCTTTAGACACTATTGGCTTCATAGGTTGAATATCAACATTGGCACTGACCTCGTAGACTGTCTCATAAAATGAAATAGAAAAAAAAAAAAAGAGCAAAAAGCAGATCAGCTACTTATTGATACACGAGGATTTCTGGTTCTTAGCTGTTTCTGTTGCCGATATGCTCTGTAATGCCCTCTGTGCCCTGCAGGTGGCACTGTTAACTCATAGTAACTGCTTTGCCAGTCCCATGCTCAGCTGCAGAGGCCAAGAATGCGTCCACCTGTCTGTACTGGCTGGTCCAGGACTCCTGTGATGGACACGTGCACATTGGGAACATGCTGAGGACACATTTTAGTAAAATGACGGTACATCAGTGACATTTTCATTTTGGTGAGGGGGAAAAACTATATATGTAATAATATTTCAGATGGAGAAATTTCTGGAGTTTCAGGAGCATTTCCCCCTAACAAGAGCTGTATGAATGAGCATGCCATTTGACACACAGCACAGTATTCTTCTGGGTTGGCTTTTCCCGTTTCTTATTTGCCACAACTCCATATAGCTATGTCTTTAGGGCAAATCTGTGAGACGGTTCACAGTGGACTTGTGGTCTGTACATTTCCCTGATGATGTGCCACTCCCTGGCACTGCTGTCTGCTTGCCATCATTGTGACTGCTGGCCATGGACATGCTCCAGTTCCCTTGGTGTTCAGGGGTGGCTCTGCTAAGAGGACAGACAGGCTGCCAGAATCTTCCCTGAGCCAGATCATTGCTTTTAGGGTTTTTACTGATTTTTATTTATGGCATCAGTCACCACAATGGAACATTTTTTATTTTGTCCAGCATTTTGGACTAGGCTGATGCTTTTAGCTACGCCTTGATTTTCCATCTGTAAAAAGGGCTCCATGTTAGAACTTTGTTTACTGAAATGGAGGAAGGAAAAGAGATATTATATTAAGTTGGAGACATATTTCTGAGCATGTATGATTACAGATAGAGAGCAAAGCAGACCTACGGGCAGTGGATGAATGTTACATGTGGCAATTACTGGGCAGTTGGGTTTTTAGATTTTTTTAAATGCACTTTTCTGTATTGTTTGAATTTTCCTTAACCCAGTTATCATTTTTAACAGCTTTATTGAAGTATAATTTACATACCATAAAATCTACCTATTTAAAGACTATGCAATTTTCACAAAAATGACAATGACATTAAATTTCAGGAGTGGGTCAGAGGGAAGACAAAAAGGGCTTCAGAGAGATTTCCTGCACTTTTCCTGCTGTGGGGAAAATGATGTGTGAAGACTTTTAAGAGATTCTTTTTTTTTTTTTTTCTGAATAAAGGTGACATATAAACTCAACTAGCAGTTTTTTTAAATGCAGAAGCAGTGTTTGCTTTAAAACTGGTCTTTCTTCTTGTTCATTCTCAGTCTTCTGGGATGACGCCTCATCAGGAACAGTTCAACACGCCCCTCCCTGTTCCAGCAAGGCTAGGGTGTGTGAGTCAACCGTTTTAGTGTTTTTTTGGGTGGGTTTGGAACTTCTGCATTTCTAACCTTAAGCTTGTTCAGAGATTCCAGAAGTCTCCAGATTGCAATATTGGGTTGGAAAACTCCCAAGAGCAATTTCCTCTGAAATTGTGCTGTTTCTATTTCAGGAGAACAGTGACCGTAGAATAGAATTAGATGATTTCCCATTCTGTAACTGGGAGCACACACAAAAAGTAAAAGAGGCATTTTCCTGACACCTCCAAACTGTTGAAAAGATATCTTTTGAAAAATAATTTAAAAATTAATTGAAAACAATTTATTTTATAGAAAATTTTTTTTTCAGTTAATGACGGTGTGTAAGAAAAGTTTCACACCTAAAATAAAAACTCAGTAGTACACATTTATGTTTTGTGTTTCATTGTATATTAGGCGGAAAGATTTGCCTAAAATTTCAGATTTGTGATGGTATTTCACAAAGCTTAGAGAAAGAGATTTAGGAAGTGGCTTTTAAAAGCTCCTATTATAACCATTTAAATGTATTGCCCTTTTGGAGAAAAGGGAGTCTACTAAGCCAATTTTCTATGACACGCCAGCCATAAAAAATTATTTCCAAGCTCTACAACATGCTTCTCAGCAAGAAGAACTTTAAGTTTTAACTTTAATTTAATAAGTACTACTATTCATTGTATGCCTATTATGTGCTTTGAAGTTATCTCTTTTCATTACAAGAAAACACAGCTTTTCAGAGGATGAAAACAACTAGGTGTCACGTTAGGGAGTGTATTTAACCATGTGTCATAACAGGATTATATTTAACACAAGGTCATATATCAATTGTATGACTCCATTACAATCCCTTGGGTTCCATGAGGAGCCGAGGTGGCAAGTCCCAGTGGGAGAGCCCGTCGGCATGGGTGGGGCCACACAAGCAGTGGGGTGCCCAGATCCAGCTGCAAAGGCCCCAGTTACATGCTTAAAGCATTTATTGATCTTGACCTAGTTGAGACGTGATGCTAACTTTTTTCTCTGTCGCTCTCTTTAAACATTCTTGGAGATTTTCCTTTTCCAGCTCTGATTTCGTCTCTGGAAGATCAGAGAATTTTCTGATTTCTTTCAGTGATTAAAAAGAAAAATCTTGCTTGGTCTAGTTCAGTCTTGAATCAATTAATATTCTTCTCCTGCCATGGCTCAGGCTCACCCTTGGGCCTGAGGGACCTCCTGTACAAAGAGAAGATCGCATTTTCCCACCTTAAAGTAAGACTATGGGAGCCTCTAGCATAGCAAGTGGCAAAAGCAGGTGCAGTTTGCAATAATGCTAAGTTACTGGGATAATGTTAACTTTCATTTTCCTAAAAGCATTTTCATATCACACTGGAAGAGACTTTGGTCGTCATCTAGCTGAATTCCTCTATTTGTGTTTTCTTCGTTTTGTTTTTCAGTTGATACGCTTAAGAGCTAAATACTGAAAAAGAACTAGATACTTGAGAAAACGCTGAATTTCTCAAAATCACAACATAAGTTTATGGCAGAGCACAATTAGAACTCCGGTTTTTAGATCACAAGTCAATGATTTTGCCGTATGCCACACAGATTGTTGGCTATACTGATGGCAGATCGTAGAGAGAAAATTTTATTTTTCGAATGCAGTTTACAGCTCTTATTACCAAAACCAATATTAGTAAGGGATAAATTAGATTATTAGAAATGGATGAAACTTATAGATGTGTCACAACATTCTTCTATCGTGAGTGAGAACATTTTTATGTCTTTATCACTCATCAATCCTAATATCTTAATCAATTTTTCATATACTGTTTCTTTAGACACATCATAGATATTTAATTGTGCCCTCTTATACTCCATTTTTCTTAAACAGCAGGATGCATGGCTGGTTTTTTAATGATAGTTTAAAATAGAATATATACAATTTTAAACCATTACTAAAATAGTTATCTTTTTTTTTTTTGGTGAAGCTTGATTTCATAAAAAGATATCACTGTTGTAGATAATTCCACCTCTAGGGAAAGAGACTAAATCAGTTTATGGTCATAAGTTCCCCACAAAGATAAACTATTTTATTAAATGAGAAGAGACTAGACTTCTACTACATTCTCTCTCTCTCTCTCTCTCTCTCTCTCTCTCTCGGTCTCTCTCTCTCTTTGAGATGGATTTTCACTCTTATTGCCCAGGCTGGAGTGCAATGGTGTGATCTTGGCTCACTGCAACTTCCACTTCCTGGGTTCAAGCGATTCTCTTGCTTCAGCCTCCCCAGTAGCTGGGATTACAGGCATGCACCAAGATGACTGGGTAATTTTTGCATTTTTAGTATAGATGGAGTTTCGCCATCTTGGCCAGGATGGTTTTGAACTCCTGACCTTAGGTGATCCGCCCACCTTGGCCTCCCAAAGTGCTGGGATTACAGGCATGAGCCACAGCGCCCAGCCTTACATTCTCCCTTAAGGCCAATTACAATAGAAGAAAATGAACGTATTATATTTTCAATGAAAAATGGACTTCTCTGATAGTCTGTTCTAGTTTCCTCTACTCCACTATAAGTTTTTCAATGAGTCCTTTAATGCAAGAGCTCAGCATGCCAGTCTCCCTGTGGGGTACGGTCATCTTCTCATTTAGACCTATGCTCATTTCATAACTCATTCTGCAGACCCCACCTAATGGCAGTCAAAACAGAGAACCCAGAACAAGAGGGAATACAAATATCTTTTTATAGATTTGCTAAAGAGTTTCTCTTATCTTTAATGATGTGTTTCTGAATAACATCACTTAGAATAGATTATTCCTTCCTATTTGATTCCCATTCCATATAGTCCAGGTTCAATCAACTTGTTAGTTTTGAAGTTTGTATCTCCTTTTCTCATTAGAATTATAGAGAAATTAAAAATAAGAAAAATAAAAGATGATACTCTCCATTTTTTCTTTCTCTATGAAGCTCATTTCCTGTTTGTGTAGATCCCAGTTTCTGACCTATATCATTTCTTTCTGCCAGAAGAATTTTCTCAGTTTTTTTTGTATGTGTGTGTGCATCAGTTTCTGTTTGCCTGAGAAAGTCTGTTTTTCTTTCGCCTTTGAAGTCAACTTCACTGGGTATAGAATTCTTGATTGGTAGTTTTTCTCTTTTAGCATTTGAAATGATTCACTCCGTTTTCTTCCTGCTTGCATGGTTTCTAATGAGAAGCTCAACGTAATTCTTACCCTCGTTCCTCTATAGAAGTTTCTTTCTTTTTTGTCTTTTTTCTTTTCCTTTCTTTTGACTGATTTCAAGGATTTTTCTTTGTCTTTGCTTTTCTGCAGTTTGAATATGTCACGCATAGATGTAGATTTTTTTGGTATTTATTGTGCTTGGTGTCTTCTGAGCTCCTTGGAGTTTTAGCTTGATATTTTACACTAATTTTGGAAACTTTTATTTCCATTCTTTCTTCTACAAAGAAGCCATTGTTTATTTCTTTAAATATATCTTCTGTCCATTTCTGTTTTTTAGCTATGCACACATTACAACTTTTGACATTTTCCCACATTTCTTGGATATCTGTTTATTATTATTTCAGTTCAGTTCTCTTTGAGTCAACTTTTATTGACTTTTTTCATGTTGGCTACCGTTTATTCAACTATATCAAATCTACTAATGAGGCTGGAGCATTTTTGTCGCTATTGTTTTTGAGTTATTTTCTATTTTTAATTGTTTCCATCTGTCTGAGATCAACTATCTAGTCTTATAAGTTGTTTACTTTTTCCAGTAAACACTTTAAGATATTAATGATAGTTTTTTTTTGATGTTATATTTTCAGAGACAGGGTCTCACTCTGTCACTCAGGCTACAGTGCAGTGATGCAACCACAGCACACTGCAGCCTGACACTCCTGGGCTCCAGCGATCCTTCCACCTCAGCCACCTGGGTAACTGGGACTGCAGGTAGGCATACAAGGCCTGGCTAATATTTTAAATTTTTTTGCAGAAATGGGGTCATGCTATGTGCTCTGTTGCAGGGCTGGCCTCAAGCTCCTGGCCTCTAGCAATCCTTCCACCTCTGCCTCCTCCCACACAGCCAAAGTGCTGAGATTACAGGCATGAGCCGCTGCACCTGGCCTAGTTACAATTATTTTAAATTCCCTGTATGATAAATGTCAACATCTTGGTCATGTTCGAGTCTGGGGATTGCTTTCTTTCTTTGAAATGTGTGTGTTATTCTGACTTTTGGTATGCCTCTACTTTTTTGGTTTGTTTGTTTGAAAGCCAGGAGCGCTGAGCACACAGCAGGTGCAGAGGCACGCAGGCTTCAGCGTGAGGGTCTGCAGTGCCCCGCAGGAGCTGGGCTGTGAGCACCTTGCTGGCGTGTGGGCAGGAGAGTCTCCCGTGTCTTTCAGTGCACCTCGTTTCCCCTCCCTTTCAAGTTTGGCCTTTGTGATGCTCCTTAGAGCTCTTCTCACTCTGCCCCGTAGTTCCTGTCCCTGGAGATTTATTAGCGCGGGTGGGAGGGAATGGTGGGTGGACATCCTCAGGTATTCCGATGGGGTTTGGGTTCTCCAGGCATGCGGCGGGCCTGCGTCTCCAGGGTGTGGCTCTCCCGGGTGTTCCTGTCCCTCCTCCGGGTGCAGCGTGTCGGGATTGCCCCAGTCACGTCCCTGCGGCCAGGTCCCAGTCCACACATTCAAAGCTCTCTTCCTTCTGGATGGATGCTTTCTTTTCTTTCTTGTGCTTATGTTTCTGAGGAAAAACTGAAGCTAGAGTTGGATTGAAGAGGGGCAGACAGGGCGGGATTTCACTGCTGCCCTCTGGCCATGTTCCTTCCAAGGTTGAGACTTTAGTTCTCCGAGGGAGCAGGGCCTGGGCAGTCGGCCCTGGGATTACTCCTTCCCTTCCCCTGCCTCCTGCGAGGGAAGCTCCTGTAGATTCCCCTGCATTCTCCCTGTGGATCTCAGTGAGCTCCTTCCTGGAGGAAAAGCCTGTAGAGGTGGGGGTCCCCACGGCTGCAGCCCGCAAGGACACCAGCAACTCCTCCAAATTCCAGATTGTGGCATCCTACGCTGTTTCTCTCTAGGTAAGCAAACCTCACGTTGTTTTTCTCCCTGAAGGTACCTACCTGTCTTTTCAGATTAGGGGATGGCTCTTTGCTCTGAGACCTTGGTTCTCTGGTGGGTCCAGAGCAGTAGTTATTTCCATTTCACTGAACCTGTTTTTATTGTAAGGACAGAAATCCTGACTTCCAGTCTCTTGGGGTGCCACAGTCTCTCATTATTGTTTACCACTTGAGAGCACTCACCTTCCGGCACTTACACAACCATCACAGTTTCTGTTGTCATTGTTGATCTCTTGATCTTCATTTTTTAATGAACTCGGTCTTGAGATGCATGTAGCCCTTCCAGCGTGAACCCTTCCATATGATAAGCAATTTATCTTCCTGCTCCTTCTTCTCTTCCTTGCTTTTATTTTTTTGAGATGGAGTCTTGCTCTGTCACCCAGGCTGGAGTGCAGTGGTGTGATGTCAGCTCCCTGCAACCTCTGCCTCTCGGGTTCAAGCGATTCTCCTGTCTCAGCCTCCCAAGAAGCTGGGATTACAGGCGTGCACCACCACGCCTGGCTAATTTTTTTATTTTAAGTAGAGACGGGGTTTCACCATGTTGGCCAGGCTGGTCTCAAACCCCTGACCTCAGGTGATCTGCCCACCTTGACCTCCCAAAGTCCTGGTATTAGAGGGGTGAGCCACCGCTCCCAGCCTTCTTCAGGAAATTCTTGATCACTCTTCAACTTAGATATTATTTATATGTTAGTCTTCATTTTACATATCCAATCTGGATTTTTATCTTACTTTTTTACCCTACCATCACAGAATTAAAATGACCGATGACAATTTTTCCCTGTATTTCTTCTCAGCCTCTCAAAATCAGAAAATCCATCTTATGTCAGTACTTCCACTATCCTAATGGCCAAATCCGTTTCCTATCCCAAAGTTTCCATTTCTGTTTCTAAAAACTTCTGACAGAAATCCTGCAGTCCTCTTTTATTTTCTGTCCCTTTTGTCTTTTATGCTAGCCTTTCATTCTTTCCTTCCTTCTACCCCGTCTTCCTCCGCTCGTGCCTGTCTTCATTAGGTGACACCTGCAATGACCACCTCCGAGGTTTTTCTGCCACCGTCATTTCTCCTATCGAGCCCATTCTTTGTGTCTCTGTCAGATTCATCCTCAGCCACTTTCTTTCTCATGAATATACAATTGCTCCATGCCACCTGCAGTGATGAAATCAGTCTCCCTCTCTCATTCTCAGGGTGCAGTGTAATCTAATCTGTGAGTCACCTCCTCTTTCTGCAGTGCAGTGAATCCTCTAGTGAGGTTACTTTTATTTTCTGCTAAGATTTACGCTGTTTTTCCGTCACTAACCTCTTTCTCATGTTCCTGCCTCTGTAAGAGTTTCTCAGGACACAAATCAAGATTACATTAACATCTTCCCTGACAACCTCAGTCCATAGTGATCTCTGTCACTTTCTAGCAATGAAAACACTTAGCAGTATTCCACAGTTTTGAGTACATCATATGTTCTACGCTCGTATGCATATGTACACATATGTGTATTTTTTTTTTTTTTTTGATTTTTTTTTTTTTTTTTGAGACGGAGTTTCGCTCTTATTACCCAGTCTGGAGTGCAATGGCGCGATCTCGGCTCACCGCAACCTCCGCCTCCCAGGTTCAGGCAATTCTCCTGCCTCAGCCTCCTGAGTTGCTGGGATTACAGGCACGCGCCACCATGCCCAGCTAATGTTTTTGTATTTTTAGTAGAGACGGGGTTTCACCATGTTGACCAGGATGGTCTCGATCTCTTGACCTCGTGATCCACCCGCCTCGGCCTCCCAAAGTGCTGGGATTACAGGCTTGAGCCACCGCGCCCGGCATATGTGTATGTTTTATGCTGTGATTTTCCCATGTGCATAGGTTTGATGTTCACAGAAACACTTGATTCTCCCAAGTGTCATGTGCTCCTTGAGAATAGGGACTCGGACAGTCTTGACCCAAGAATCAGTGACCTGTGTCCAGATGGAGCTCCGGGAGCTCTCATAGGCCAATTGGAAATTCAGCATTGGAGTCCATCAGTGGGTTTACAGAAATCCTCATGGAAGTTCTTATTCAGTAGGTATGAGAGTTAGCCATTTACATTGTATTTGTGCTTCACAAAGATTAACAAGCTAGAGAAGTCACAATAAACACAAAACAAGATACACTCACCCTGACGTCAGGAAGAACACTGTTAAGAAACAGTAGCCTTAAAGAGGCTTGTTGGAGACACAGCCTTGCCATTATATGAAGATAAATTAAGGACCTAAGTACACCAAACAGAAGCAATCTGTTAAAGCCAACATTAATCACACCAAGAACTATGTTTCATTTGATTTTACACCCAACTATAAAAAAAAAAGGGAGTGGAGAACAAAAACAACTCTTTGCCTTTAGCTGTGAATTTAGAAGGGCTAAAAAAAAGTCATTAATATTTTATTGATTAGATGCTGATCTTCACAAACAGGACGCAACAGTTACAATGTACTAGATTTCAATTAATCTCGGCTTTCCCTCTGAAGCTAGTTGAGAGCTTGTCACCAGTTAGAAACAAGGACAAGATCATATAAAATTACCCCTTGATAAAACATATGAGGCAATTACACATATAATGGTGTTATCACTCATCTTTGATGTGCCATAGAATGCTGGCATGATACACTTTATTTTGCACTGGCATTTTAGAAAAAAGGAATCTAATGCTCTGGTAAAAAAGCTAGACCAAGTCTTAGAAACCATGAGCAAGACATAGTCAATTGTGTCTACAATGGATAGGAAAGGGAAGGGTTACATCACTGCTCTAGCACCCTAAGCATTATTATACATACCATTATTATTGGTTTTAAACTTGAGTACAGTAAAAGCACTTTGCACACTACGTACTAATATTTTCTTCAGAAAGTCCTTCAATATATTTTAGTATATTGTGGTTATGATATGGGATCGTATTTTATTATAAAACAATGGTTTTCCACTAGAGTGTTATATAAGAATCACCTGGAGAATTTAAAAAAAATAACAGTGCCTGGATACCCCCCAGCCTAATGAGATCAGGATCTCTCTGAGTGCATACCTGATAATAGATTTTAAAAAAGAGTTGTCTAGGCAAATATAATATTCCGTCAGAGTGGAGCATCGGCAGTAAAATGTTACAATGAATTGAAATAAATCACGGCTACTCTTCTATTTATTTGTTTTGTACTTTTCCTAAAGAAAAGTAAAAGGAAGAATATGCAGAATATACAAAAACAAATTAAAAACGGAATAATTAGAACTTCTGATAATTGGGGTTAATAATAGATACCAGTGTCGAGCTCTATGGCTTGCTAGCTTCGAATTCTTCTATTTGTCAGGCTTTGGTGTGGAAGCAGGACCTCAGAGGCATTTTAACTCTTTCAGGCAGGAAGTGCCTATTTGCGTAATTTATAAATCTTTATTGGTGCCTAGTGTCAGGAAACAGTTAAAGAGACTCCGGCAGCATTTTACCACGAAGGAATGATTTACGTCGTAGCCAATGGCAAGAACAGGAAGGACTGTGTGACTCCAGGCAAGTTATATCACTTCTTTGTATGTCTCGTTTCATTCTGGCAGATGAGAATAATATGGCACTCTCTAGAAAATGCTAATATTGTAAAACTAATTTGGTCTAGAAATATACTGAGGTAGAATGTCAATTTAAAGTAAAATAAAGCGCCATGAACAAATTCTAATTACTGATCGTGGTGGATTTTCTATCAATCCTCTTACTTTGAAGGAGAAATATAAATAAAAGTATACTCTTAGAAAGGCTGTAATTTGTGTCTGTCAAAGCCGGGATACTCACAGAGGCTCAGGCTTAAACACCAGTTTATCTGCTTTATAGGCCAAGTGAAAATTAACTTCTTCCTAGAGTTGCCTTGAATTTGTGTTTCTAATCAACAGTGGCTCCGCTGTATTTTCACAATCAGAGTTCTGTCTTTCACCTTGAATATTTTACATAAATCGAATAGAAGAAATATAACATGTTTCTTTGATTTAAATTATAGGATGCTGTTACTCATCTCAGAATGATCTTTATAAATATAAAATTTGTTTGTTAAGGTTACACAATTTTATTTCAAAAGAAGCTTTAATAATATCCTTTCCAAGTTAGGAACACAGAAAGAAAATCCACCCAGAGCTGAAGCTATATCCTTTCTATTGTTTTATTATTGAAAATAATATATCTCCTTATACCTCAGTTATGATCCTAAATTGAAATTTCAGACCCCAGTGGCTTATAAAGTTACTTAGAGGATTTTACAAACTGCAGTATATCTCTATTAATATAAAAACTTGAAGCAGGTGAATACTTTAACATCTCTTAAAACTTAAAATTAGGAAAAAGAATTCATAGAAATATGACATCAAAATGATCACAATTATTGTGACAGTCTGTACTTGTATTTTATATGTCTCTATTTATGAATATTTCACTCAAACTCATGAAACTTCCAAAAAAATTGTCATTTTCACTTGAGACAAGAACATTAGCTCTCAGTGAGTTCCAGTTAGTTTCCAGAGGCCAGACAAGTCAAGCCAAGAGCTTATTTTCTCCCCTGTGGGAGGAGGCTGATGGTCCATCAATCCTGTGAGACGTTCAGGAGGGAGGACAAGAGGAACAGAAAATGAAGGCAAGGAAGGTGTTTTCCTTACAGCTCCCAAGGATTTTCGCCATGAACAGGGAAGAGAAACATCAAAAGACGCACCCGCAGTGCGCCTGGGTACGTGTTTAGTGGTGTGTGTCTAGGGTGCCTGGAGAACATGGATTCTGGGCACTTTGCTTCCAAGTTAACTTCCCAGAATTATCAGGTATGTGTTCACAACAGGTCCCTTCTCCATCTCTCGACATTGCCGCCACCCCTAGAGCCTGGCAGCAGCACAGACCAGCTAGACCTGCACCCTGGAAGCCCCAGCGTCTGTGGATGATCTTCCCCTGTTCTTCCACCTAAGCCCCCTTCCACGGAGCTCCTGAAGAGCCTGCAAGTCCATGACCGGGGTGCTTCCACATCGCCCCGATTGTCCCTCAAAACCCTGCCCCCTTCCCACCTCACCAGGCATCACACCTGGGGGCTTCAACACTGAGGTTCTCAGACCCCTGTAAGGTGAGGCTCAGCTCTGGCAAGGACGCAGCCTTCTGCTGGCCTCATGCTGCTGTTTCAGCATCTAGTGTGATTTTAGGTTTAACCATTCTCTTTATTCTTCACTATGTATTTCTCTGCTGGAGACAATGTCATGATGCTTAAGATCAGAGTTTCTCCAAGTATGTTTCTCCAAAAGTGTATGTTATAAAATGGGAATTTTGCACAGAGCAACAATGATTGTGGGAGAAAGAGGACGTTGGCTTATCTCAAATGCCTCTTTTCTTCAATACTTTGGTTTCTGGAGGTCAGTGTGGGGATGTAACTTTTCCCCATTTCCAGGGCTGTATTTATTACGTCTCTGGGGCTTTCTATCACGCCTCAGAGGGTCTTGCTTGGTTACCTGGACTTTGTGGAGTGATATAGTGGATGAGGGTGTGGACATACTTAAGTGGTGTCATTTGCTTGAAGTATCGAACAGGGGTTCAGGAGCATCAGTTAATTTCTAGTTTACCTTCCTTTGTCAGTCCTGTGTATTGGATAACATTTAGATTGTACTGTTGGAAGACACTACCTGAAGGATTGGAGTATTACAAATAACATAAACGTTTGAATTATCAAAGCATGCAAATTTTCATAATATAGTATAGAGTCTACTGCCCTGAGTCTTAAATATTGCATTTGAAAGCTTCATCCAGGGATGGTTTCCATATGTAGCAACCTGACACTTTCGATTACATCTGAAATTAATGGTTTAAAAGGAAAGAAACGAGGATTATGATATGGAAATATGTCACATTTGCTGACTGAAACAATTGAGTCTTCTTTTTTTTTTTTTTTTTTTTTTTTTTTTTTTTAAGATGGAGTCTTGCTCTGTCTCCAGGCTGGAGTGCAGTGGCACAATCTCGGCTCACTGCAATCTCCGCCTCCTGGGTTCAATGATTCTTCCGCCTTAGCCTCCTGAGTAGCTGGGACCACAGGTGTACGCCACCATGCCTGGCTAATTTTGTTGTATTTTTAGTAGAGATGGGGTTTCACCCTGTTGGCCAGGATGGTCTTGATCTCTTGACCTCGTGATCCGCCCTCCTCCGCCTCCCAAAGTGCTGGAATTACAGGCGTGAGCCACCGCGCCTGGCCAACAATTGAGTCTTCTTTGCAATTTTATTCATTAACGATTTCATACAACTATCATTATGGTTTTGTCTTAGTATCTTTTCCTATCCTATTATCCTCTAAATGTTAAATGTCTTCTATTAGTTTATTTCTTAGGACTCCGGCTGAGATAAAAGCAAATATTCACGGGATTTTAAGCTTCCACCAACTTCCTCAGTGAGGAATACAGCTCTGTGTTCTTCTTCAATAACTGTAAGGTGGTCTATTCATGGCAGGCTGTCCTATAATGTGCATATGGCTTACATCCAGAAGTGAAATATGAAAGAAAACCGTAGTTATGCAAATAGAGGAGAAACTATTCATTTATGGGCAGCTTTGGTTAAAGCTCTATCTAGTTCTCTCTGAGGTGTAAATCTGCAGGTGACAATCAACTTTGTCTGGAAACTGGATTTATGGGTTTAATTGAGAAAGTCTTCCGGGCCGGAATATTTAGAACATTGTAGAATTTTATAGTTGGTTAGAATCTTGTGGAGCAAACTTAAATATAACTTTTAGAGTATATGCATTTATAAAGCGAATTTGAGTTTCTAAAGCCAATTTAGAATAACGGAGGCAGGCATGCATGCATGCCAGTACTAATCCATAGTATGCTGTTCTCTTTCACTATTGTGAGAAAATATATTTATAGAGAATATTTAAATATTGTGCATCCGTGTCCAATGCTAATTTTGCTGTAACTTTCATTATAGCTTAATTCTCTCTCTCATTTAAAAGTTTCTGTTGTTATAGTAATCAAATGCCATGCTTGTATGAAGTCATGAAAAGAATGCAATAAGGTCGCATTGGTGTGCAAGCTAAGGCTTCCGCCGGTCCCTTGCACAGTGTGAATTAGCTTCCTCTGTTGCTAAGATGTGGACTCACCATCTTTATGCTTGGGGTGACCCTGATGTTTCTGAAGCAACTTTCACAAGGCACAGTCCAGGGCACATCAGTGCTGCTGACCTCCCATACTTCCCATTCCTCACTGCTTCCATCCTCAGAGTCTTTATGCCGGGTGCCTGCCTGTAAGTACACAGCCTCACCTGGAGAGCAGCACAGCCTCACCTGTGGGCATCAGCCTGCGTCACAACTCCTCCAGCCTGCCCAGTACTTGTCCATCTCCCTCTGCAACCAGGTCCGCCACACTGCTGATAGCTAGAGTCCTGTTTCATTTGAACAAACCTTAAGCTTCCTAATGTTTACGTACAATTGATTTTGTTCGTATGAAAACGCAAGAGGCTGAGGGAGAGATGGATCATTCCACAGCATGCAGGCACAGATCCTTCCAGGATGCCTTCCTTGCCTTATAATTGGAACGGAACTCAGGTTGGGCTGCTTGCTGCTTGAGAGTTGGTGGGAGGAAAAGCAGCTTAATTCAAGAGCCAGCAAACCGAGACGATGGCAGACTAGTGTCCTAAATACCATCTTAAGTTAGTATTGATTTCAGGCTCTTTTTTATGTTAGAGGCAGCAGGGTGGAGAGGAGGGAATTGAGATCGAGTTATGTGATCATGACTGCAGACATCTTGACACCAGCAAGGGTCCAAGAAGGTTGGGACCTTTGTCCTTGGTCAGGCCACAGTGCTCCTGTAAATCTTCAACAAAACATCATTAGTTGTTTACATACTTCCCCCTTTCATCCCAAAGTTAGCTTCAAAAACTACATGTGGCTGTTTCTGCATTTTACCTCAGTGCTCTAAAGTTATCCTAGCCTACATGCAGGATTGGTCAAAGACCCCTTAAACAAAAATGGAGCACGTTGCGTTCATTCATTTGCTGTTGCCCTGTTACAGAATCAATGCTACCATCTCCCTTTTTCTCTATTATGCTTCCAAACAGATCTTCACTTGATGGCTGAGAGGGGAACGTATTGGAACATCTCCTCCTTTTTGATTTGGTCCTTCCTCTCTGACCTCTGTGCTTCTCTTACTTCTTAGAAATCCCAGCGTCCCTGTGAGGTCAGGTCTCCGTCTCACCCCTGTCCTCACATTCCAGGCGGTTCAGTCTTTCTCCTCCTCACACATTTCTCTCCGCCCCTGGATCTAACTTTGTTGTTCCCTTTACTTCACAGTAAGAGTTCTGAAATTTCCACACTATGCTGCCCTTCTCTGAAACACCCTGTACTTGTTCTGTTTTCAAAATGTCAGTAGGTGTATAAACTCTGCGTACCTACCCACTTGAGTTTTTTTTAACGGGAATGGTCTTAGATGGAGCCATCTGATCTGACAAGCATTGTCCACGGCCACAGTGCCCTAAAATCACGGCGCATGAAGGAGATGGTAAGGGCAGGCAGCCATTCCTTTGCTTTTAAATTCAACTGAAATCTTTTAGCAAGTAACTTGGCTGGATGACGGGGGCATTCACGTTCAGGTCTGAGAAGAAACATAGCAAATACAGTATACTAAGGAAGGGAGATTTACCTTCCTCCCTTCCTGTGTTTTTCTAACATTTCTTCTCAAACCTACTGTACTCACGAGAGGGGAGCATTGCACTCTTCATCCTGGGCGTTTCTCCCCCTTCTGGGGAGCTTCCCCCTAGAAAGGGAGGAGTGCATTTGATTGGTTGGTGACTGATGTCCCAGGACCAGAGTGGCTCTGTGGTGACGTCAGGGATGGCCCACCTGTCATCCTTTGTCTGCCCTTCCTGCCTGTGTCTGGCCTGCAGCCCTCTCCGTGCAACCTGGTCAGTGAATGACTTTGGAGTACGTGCTCCAGGCCCTGCTGATCTCTGCACATAAGCTTGGGAAGGGGAACCCCAGGATGTTAATTTGACAGCAGGCAGTAAGAGTCCTGATGTTGACCTCAGCACCAACCAATTGTCCATTCCAGTTTTTCACAAGGGGCTCTGCATTGGAGTCGCTTCTCCATCTGCAGCCAGCCCCTATGCCGGTTGTATGTTCTATTAACTCTGGAGGGAAGGCGACCGGGTGGCAGGTCTTGGGCAAAACATCCCTACTGCTGGCCCCTGTCTAAAGTTCTAAACCGTAAGGATTTTCTCAACCTCCTCGGCACTCTGCTTGCCTTGGACTTCTGCCACGTATCAGGAAGGTGCTAGGTGACTTTCACAGATGATCTGCAATCTTCCACTGCCCTGACATGAAGTGTCATCAGCCACAGCATCACTGAGCGAGTGACGGGTCAGATAAGAAGATGAGCAGTCCTCCTTGTGTCCAGTGCCCAAGCTTCTGTTAGCCATCCTGCGCCCTGTAAAAGCCTCTGGGATCCGTTTCTGCATTTTCTCTTGGGATTGTCTCTGCTTCACATTAGACCTGCTGCCACTTCGTTCCAGGCTCCCATTTCTTCTTTCCTAGACCACGATAGGATCCTCAGAGCTAACTCACCCCTTGTCCTTCTGTTCCATTGTCCCACCTTTGACCAAACCGTGGACATAAACTGCAGCACTGATAGCATCAATTTCCTGAGCCTGAAACCCTTTAATTAGTCCTTAAGAAAATACAAACCAGCCCCTACGTATCTCAGTATTCACAGGCAAAAACAGTAAAGTCTATGTCTACCTTTCACTTCTCCCTTTTCCTCACTCAGGCATGCAGAAAAATCCATAGTTTCCTTTCCTGATATATTCATTGTATTGTTTACGTTGTTTCGTCTGCCCCATCACTATTCCTTCGCTTGAGTTGTTGAAAACTCACCATCCTTCAAAGTTCCTCTCAAGCACCAATTTATCCACAAAGATGTTATGTGGTTTGTGTTTGTTTCATTGGATCCTTAAGCACTGAGGCTTCTTATGTGACACTTATTATGTCTTTTAATGACTCTGTGTGTGCTCTAAGTGAATTACTTCTCTGGCTGTCTTCCTTGCACCTAACACAGTGCTTTCTACAGAGTTGTCACTCAATAACAGTGTGGCCTTCTTATGGCGCAAGAAACACTCACCTCCAGAGAAGTGTGCAGTTTTATGGTCTGCAATCTCTGTGTTCCGTAATGTATGCTCCCATTGCTCCACGCAGGACCCTGTTATGCTCCAACCCAGGAATCTTTTGTTTGTTTGTTTGTTTGAGATACAGTTTGACTCTTGTTGCCAGGCTGGAGTGCAACGGTGCAATCTTGGCTCTCTGCAACCTCTGCCTCCTGTGTTCAAGTAATTCTCCAGCCTTGCTACCTCCGAGCAGCTGGGATTACAGGTGCCCACCACCATGCCCAGCTAATTTTTATATTTTTAGTAGAGACAGGGTTTCACCATGTTGACAAGACTGGTCTTGAACTTCTGACCTCAAATGATCCACCCACCTTGGCCTCCTGAAGTGCTGGGATTACAGGTGTAAGACACCATGCTTGGCCCCGGGAATATTAAATTTCAAAATACAGCCTGATGAGCCTCAGGTCTCCTGTGCTTCTTAGGTTGTTTCTCAGGTCTCCATTCCTGGGATGGTTTCACCTTATCTAAAATCTGTCCATGCCTTCCAGATTTAAGTCCCTCTGCATGTGGCCCATAGTTCCTGTCCCTCGTGTGCTTTATCCTAGGCTCCTGCTGTCCTTTAGATTCGAATATGAACCAACCTTAGCTTCTGTTTCTTTATTTCTGCTTTCTACTTCACTGTGTTGGGGGAGACCACAAAATCACGTAGCTGTACTGTTTTGAGTCACAGCAAACCCATCTCAAATTTCGGGTAGATTCTCCAATAATTCAAACAATTTTTCCAGAAGCTCATACTTGGCAACACAAAGTCTTAGAGAGTGTGATCTTCTAGATCTAGGTGAGATGAGTTTCTCATTGAGATCATGCTCTCAATGGGTCCATAAAGGTGAAAACTAAACCTTGGCCATAGCCTAGCAATGACAAGGAGCACAGTGGAGCTCCTTCTGTCGCTGGCTCTGCCGTCTCTTCCCAAGGTGCCCCTCTTGCCTTAGATCCAATATTCCCCCTGCACTTCACAGGTCACCTGGCCTTCTGCCTTTCTAGAACTTTGTCCTAAGGGTCTCCTGGGCATTGTCTCTGATCTTGCAGCAGCCCTGCAATAGAGATAGTATTGTCATTTTTCCACCTTAATGGGTGTCTTTTGCATGCCAGAACTCTTTTAGGAGCTGAGCTGTGGCACTAAATAAAACGTAAAATCTCTGACCTTGAGGGACCTGCTAACATTCTAGCAGGGAAGGCAAGCTTTAAAACTAATAAATAAACAAGCGTATTGCATAGTATAATGCAAGTCTTTGGCAAATATTTAAATGTGTATATGTATATGTCTGTCTGTCTATCATCTATCTATCTCTCTATCTATCTGACTAGATCTAGGTGAGATGAGTTTCTCATTGAGATCATGCTCTCAATGGGTCCATAAAGGTGAAAACTAAACCTTGGCCATAGCCTAGCAATGACAAGGAGCACAATGGAGCTCCTTCTCTCGCTGGCTCTGCCGTCTCTTCCCAAGGTGCCCCTTGGGAAGAGGCAGAGGTTGCAGAACCAGGGGAGGGAGAGATTGAGAAGTGCCAGGATGTGGGAATGTAGCTGCAGTTTGAAACGGGAAGGGTCACAGGGCGGCTCCTTGAGCAGGTGGCATTTGAGCAAAGACTTGGAGGGGAGGGAAAGAGACACATGCATGCCAGGGAGACACAGCACAGGCAGAGAGGCAGCCGCTGCTAACACCCCAAGTTAGGAGTGAGCCTGGTGTGTGAGAGGAACAGCTTGGATGCCGATGTGGCCGGGACAGAGAGACAGGCCCGGTTAGCATGGAACTGTGTGGATCAGAGGAACAGATTTGATTCGTATCATTGTGAGCAATGTGTGTTTTATTTCGAGTGAGCACCAGAGGGTTTTGAACGAGAGTTGGCATGCCTGATCCAACAGGCTTTTCAATGATCACTCTGACTTCTGTGTTTCCTGCATTCTTCTTTATAAAAATTTACTTGACACATGAATATTGTATGTATTTATAATGTACAACAGGATGCTTAGATAAATGTATATGTTGTGAAATGGCCAAATCAAGCTAACGAACCTATGCCTTACCTCATATACTTATTGTTTTTGTGTGTGTGGTGAGAACATCTAAAATCTCCTCTCTCAGCAAGGACGGCTATGTTGACAATAGGCTTTGGCCAGGCAAAGGTAGGGAGACCAGTTGGTTGTTTTGCTGTGCACTAGGCCAGAAGTGGTGGGGGCTCAGAGTAAGGAGGCAGGAGGGCAGGTTTGGGATGGGCACAGCATCTGGGTCCATTTTGCAACCAACCACTTGGATGTAGGATGTTGGAGAAAGAGAGAAGTCCGGGGTATTACTGAGACTCTTGCCCTAAACAACTAGAAGGTCCTCAGCTGAGACGGGCAGGCTGTGAAATGGGCATGAAGACTAACCAGGATTGCAGATTTGCACACAACAAGCTTGAGATGTCTATTAGGCAGCCACATGGGCATGGGGCTGGCAGTGGGGCATCCAATGTAAGGCAGCGGTGAGGGCTGGCTGTGCGATGTGGGTATCTTTGACATCTGAAAGTGCTCATAGTCCTGGGACTGGATGTCATTGGGTTTGTCTGGAAGAAAGGAGAAGCCTCAGGACTCAGCCCTGGGCACTCCAGTCCAGGTGGCTGGGGAGAGAGAAGGAAGCAGTGAAGGGCCCTGAGCAGGAGGTCCATTGAGGTGGGAGAGGACCTGGGAGGATGGTGTCCTGGAAGCCAGGGAATAACGTGGCAGGGAGAGGGACTAACCCACATGTTCCAATGCTGCTGCAAATCCATTAAGGAGAGGACTCAGAACGCAGTCCCAGCTTTAGCAATGACGATCAAAACGAGCTGAGCTCCCCGTCCTGCGTGGCGTAGCCACGATTCAAAATACACACCTCTGTCCTTCTTTCTACGTTTCTCTTACATTTCACAACTGACTTTGCCTTTTACCTTATGGGGAAATTGAGGGCAAAGCTAATAGACATCCTACTAACTTTCCTTGTGACAAGAGACAGTTGTGCCCATTATCATAATAGGTATTCTACCAGACTGTGGCCATTGATTCCTTGCATTTTACCACTTACCTGATTGCAGTCTCTGAGAAGGTCAAGGATCTTGTCTTACACTTCACAGGCGTTCAGTAAGTACTTATAAATGTTTTAATATACTAAAGGAGCCAGAGGAGTGAAGTTACATCCGACACGAGCAATCACTAAGTCCTTAATGGAAAAAGTACTGTTGAGCTTAAACGGGTGAGAAAACACTTTGAATGTTAGACATTATGAAAAAAATAGGGGAGGTTCCAGAGATAATGAATTTGGTTAAAGGGTGCTCAGACTTACGATGGAGGGGAAAGTCACAGGTTGGCACTGAATCTTGGAAAGCCCTGAATTCCTGCTAAAGACAGTAAGAAGACATTAATGATCCTTAATAAAGGGGATAGTCTAACCAGAATTTTTTTTTTTTTCAAAAAGAGCCACCAAGTAATTCAATATAGTGTAGATTGTAAAGAGGGGACTGGAATTACAGGGAACATTTACAGCTGTTAGTTCAGGCAAAAAGAGATAGAGATTGAACAAAGGAAGTGAAAGATTTTTCATAACTCTCAATCGTACTATATCTAAATATCTAAACTATTGTAGAAACATGGCTTTTTCTGTAACTATTCTTTTTTGTTTGTTTGTTTGAGACAGAATCTCACTCTCTGCAACCTCTGACTCCCTGGTTCGAGTGATTCTCCTGCCTCAGCTTCCCCAGTATCTGGGATTACAGGCACACACCACCACACCCAACTAATTTTTGTATTTTTAGTACAGACAGAGTTTCACCACACTGGCCAAGATGGTCTTGATCTCCTGACCTCATGATCCACCAGCCTCGGCCTCCCAAAATGTTGGGATTACAGGCGTGAGCCATTGCATTCAGCCTTTTTCTGTGGCTATTCTAATTTAGGATTGAAATAACCTCCTGAGGAGTGAAACTTGTGAAATATCATTTTTAACTGGTTTTAACTCTTTAAGATTAAACACAATTCTCTTTATAATGGATTTGGTAGCATACACTGTTACTGACTTTAGCACAGCATGCAAATGAGATGCTGAAAGTTTTTCTCTGGAAACTAATGGAAACTAATAATTCAGTCGATTTTTTCCTTTAAAATTAGTTGAAATCATTGACTATACTCTGAAATAAGGATCTTCATTCAGATGCTTAATTAATTCCTAAACGGTATGAATAATTTGTTGGTGTAGTAGATAATTCTTGCTTGCTACTGTGCAGGGAAGCTACAAAGTGCCTATTTAATCTCAGCTGAGATTATTATATAGAAATTGGTGTCATCTCAATGCGTCTGGCCCGTGAATGTGAGGCAGCACACGGTGGGTTTCCAAGCCAGCTGTCAGCAAACTGCTCTTCCTCTGAGCTCTGTTTCATGTGCTAGGATTGTTGACGTCTTATTTTCAACATCCCCTCTACATGCTTCAGATTCAGACGGCCTTAACTTACGTTCACACACACATAGACACAGGCAAAATTACATACACAGACACACAGAGACAGGCACAGACACACTCTTGTGTGTAGTTTCCTTCTACCGATAGTATTCCTGTTTTCTTTATAACGTCATGAATTTTCAGAAAATAAAAAGCAGCTACTTTGTACAAAAATGTTGAGAACATCGAACGTATATGCTATTTTGATTGTGCAGTTAGATACAGATAAATACAGTGTTTTTCTCTCCATCTCTGCTCTTGCCTTAGATCGGGGTTGCCAAGGTGATGGTACAGCACAGAGCATTTGTTTTTATGTGGCTTAGTGAGTTCACGCTGAAAGCCAAAGCGATAAGAGCAACTTCTTGCTCTGAGAATCATTATCTCTCTATTATTTTTGTTGTCATTCTCTGGCTACATGTTCCTGCTCTGCATGTTTTAAAGAGTGTAGGAAGATTTTTGTGCTCACTTTGGCGGCCGGATACCTGGGGGTGGCTGTGTAGATAAATATTTACTCAGATAAGAGCTGGCAAATGTGTTGTCAGTGTTTACGAAAATGTGTGATTCTAACACGTCCCTTTGTAGTGAGATGGATTCTCTGAGAAAAACCCAGGAAGACATTGCTAGATGCCCTCTGGGTCCATGAGTGATCAAAGATACTATATGGTTTTAGGAGATATAATTAAACATACGTGATTACAGATCTAACTAAAGTCAGGCTTGTGTAAAAGTTTGGGATTATTCTTCCTCAAGGAAATGTGATACCGTTATAGACCGTTGAGCTGATATTAACGCAGAAAGCTTTTATGAGGGCTCGTACTCCCAGCTTGTGTTTTATATCATAGAACATGCAAGGAAGTCAATGTCTTATCCTCATGTTTGCAAAGACAGTGCTCATGCAAAACTATTGGCTGGTCATTCATTCTCTCAGTGATTAACTATGTATCGACTATCTGTTTGTCAAACTCTGCTAAGAAACCAGGGATGTGAATATTATTTTAAATCCAACATATTCTCTGTCTTCACGGACCTTAGAGCTTAGTTAGGGCAGACAGACATGAATCACATAATAACTCAAAGAAATATACAATTGCAACAGGACAATGATGGGTCAGCCCATAACAGGGGCATATGACCAGGAGCTCAGGGAAGGCTTTCCAAAGAAAGAACACAGCAAGATCTGAAAACAGGGCTACAATCACCAGGCAAGAAGGGTTACTGGGCTAAGAAAACAATCATGCAGAGACTGCTGTGGGCAGGAGTCTGGCAGGTATGTGGCTAGGAGGAGGTCAGAGCACTGGGGTTGAGGTGGGGAAACAGGGGGATAAAGGGGTGACTGGAGGAGCATTTCTAGGCAAGACCAGGCTAGAGCTTGGGTGGGCTCTGTTAAAACAAATAAACAAAAACAAAAACAAACTCTGTCTTTATTTCTATAGAAACTAAAAGCCATTTAAGGGTCTTGGATTTCTACTGGGGGGAGATCAGATGGATGTAGCTAGACCAGTTTGTTTTTTCTTTTCTTTCTTTTTTTTGAGATGAAGTCTTATTCTGTTGCCCAGGCTGGAGTGCAGTGGCACGATCTTGGCTCACAGTAACCTCCGCCTCCCAGATTCATGAGATTCTCCTGCCTCAGCCTCCCGAGTAGCTGGGACTACAGGCGTGCACCACCACCCTGTAGGCGTGCACCACCACCCTGTGGGTATGCACCACCACCAGCTAATTTTTGTATTTTCAGTAGAGACAGGGCTTTACCATGTTGGCCAGGCTGGTCTCGAACTCCTGACCTTGTGATCCATCTGCCTTAGCCACCCAAAGTGCTGGGATTACAGGTGTGAGCCACCGTGCCTGGCCTCAGTTTGCTCTTATATTTTAGTACTTGAGGGCATAGTTTGCTCTAGTGTGGAAGTAGTGGATAAGAGGAAAATGGAACACATTCAAGAGATATTTAGGAGGCAAAATAAAATAAAACGCAGAAATGAGCAAGGTGCAAAGAGTGAGGGAGAAGAAGGGGTCAATGCTAATTTTCTGAGTTGCACAAATATATATACAGCACTGCCATGAATTGAGACAAGGGACAATGGAGGACAGCCAGTGTGGTGAAGGGGGATCCCTGGCTGGGTTTCAGACATGTTGGGTTTGAGATTACTTGAAACATCTAGAGCATATTTTAAGAAGACAGTGTGCATGAATTTAGATCCTAGAGGTACATTTGGGTGGAGATGTAATTTGTGGGTCTTCTGCATAGAGATAACAGTTGAAGGCACAGGTACTGGTGAAATCATCTGGGGAGCTTAGTGTGAATCCATGTGACATGACAATGGCGATAGTTTTCTGCTTATTTTGAATGAAGAAATAACTACTAATTCATTTACATCTAAACCTTATGAAGTGACTTACACAGATTTAAAATCTTCTCGAGTAATCATTCACATTTATGTACCTGCAATAGATATCCAAAAATGGCAGGGTTATCCACAGCCTAGAAAAATTAGGTGCCGGAGAGGAGAACCTTGCTATCTCATCAAAGCTCAGAAGGGAGTGGGGATGAAAGCTAACTCCCTCCTTATTTGAATCTGCTAAAACCATCACACAAAGCAAACACATGTAACCTAAAACATTCTACTGCTTTAAATTGGCTTAAAGTTTAAAAAAATGTTTGAAAAAATGTGGTTGGAAAATTTGTCAAATCTTACGGACACGAAACTTAAATATGCTTGGACTGTAATCAAACAGAACCCTCTGGGCTGCCTCATCTTCCTGCAAGGAGCAAAATCTACTTACATACATTTTTCACATTCATTAGTAGCGAATTCCAATACCAGTTGCTTACCCAATGTGCATTGCATTGCAGTCCAGCAGAAAGCATTTGTCCTTCAGGCCATCCCTGGGTGAATCTAAGATTGGAGTGATTTATTCTAGGGAAGTATTGCTGGGATGGGGAATAGACAGGGTCTGTGATTAGCGGGTTCTCAGTGGGTGCCTTGTGGAAGAGAAATTATGCATTGCTCATGAATTATGAGCAATGCATAATAAATGTTACTTCATCTCTGTACCACATTTTTCCCAGTTAAATAATAAATATGAATTGCTACCTGTGAAATATTTAAATATGAAATTGTTATTTATTAATTACTGTGGAGCAGAAATCACATAGTAGCTACATAATATTGGATAAACTGTTGTATGTTATTTCACCTCTTAGGTTGTCTCTTTGCCCCAATTTTAGGTGGCTCTGTAGGTAAGGTGACCTCCCAAGTGAAAGCTGTCTTTCTAATTCCAGTAACACAAACACCTGTGCAAGCTATGGAGGATACACATTTGATCCATGATGGCAGAAATACTAGTGCTACTTGAAAATTCATATGCTAAACTCAAGTTTTCTTTATAAGAAATTGTTCTAAAGCATAAAAAAAGTAGGAAGGAAAAAACAAAACACTTCTCTGAGCTTACACATGGGGTAAAAGATTCACTTTGAAAATCTGGGAGGTGTTAGGTTGGCTAAACCACAGACCTGGCTTGTGACTCTTTTCCTGCGACCTGTTAGGTTGTTTCATGACTGGAATGTGATGCTTCCCTCCAGTTAAGAACTTCACAGCTTCACATTTTAAAAAGCCACTAATATAGGCAAACTGAGAACCGGAGTGTAGAGAGCATGGGTTTTGCAGGGTTTGTGGCTTGGATTGATTGGCTCTGTGGCCTTGGACACTTTCCCACTTCCTGTGGAGTATCTGTTTTCGTACCTGAGAAGCCTTCTGCTCCGGTATTCTTGGATCAGGTTTCCATAGGTCATCTCTGGGTGCTCTGTGTTAGCTGAGCCTGTGTACGGCTGCACCCTTTGCTGCTAGAGAGGCTGTTGAACCCAGGTGTGAAGAGAAACGTCTGCAGAAACTGAACCTTCGTTCTGGCATTTTCTAAGAGGAGTGTGCAGCCCTTCCCATGGATCCTGCTGTTTATTGGGAAGATTTGCTTTGCAAAGGTCTGCTCAGCTGTATGCTTCAAAAGCATGCTTCTCCATTTCATCATAGGATTTCTGAAGAAAATGCAAGCCTTTCTGTCTTCAGTTGCTCTGCTTCAAGAGAAACCTTTCTGAAATGGAAGCTTTGGAAATACCTTCTGGATCAGTTGCACAGAGGGGATACCTAGGTCTGAAAAAATCTAATTCCAGGATTAAAACAAGACACATTACTTCTCATCCATCCTCTGGCATTAAAATTAATTCATTTCAAGTATGATGATCATATTACATCAAATATGCCACTTTTGACTCCTTCAGATAGGAAACGTCTCCCTGTTCTGAAATGTAAATAAGCATGTGGTCACTTGTAATCTACTTATTATGGTTGTAATCTTAATTATTACTCTAACTTCATTTACTTTAAACATTTTAATGAGTAGAAGAGTGATTTCAACAACCAGAAAGCATCGACTCAAGAGGCTCCCTGGGAAAAGGGCCAGCATCATGACCCCTTCTGGGTGGGCTTTGCAAAAAATATCTCAGCGCTTCTGATTTTCATTTGTGATACAGTGAAATTCACAATTTCAACTGAAGCAATTGCTAATTCTTCAAACATTTTATTTTACTCAGCAGCACAAAAAATAACCAACTTGATTTTGTGCCTTCCAGGTATATTCATTTCAACCAACTAGAAACGCTGCAGCCAGAGACCTTTGGAGACCTTCTGAAATTAGAGCGACTGTAAGTGTTGACCCTTTAGATGTCTTTGCTTCTGCTTTACATTTTCCATTTATACAACCCATCTGACTGCCGTGGAGATCAGGCCACTTTGCTGTAAGCTTTGGAGGCACAGCCTGTACCTTGGCACTGTAAAACAGAGTTAATATAAAGCTTTCTATAGTTTGAGATTAATGGAGAAAAAGTGAATTATCCAATTTAAAAATAGGGCAAAAGAGAGGAAGAAGCACTTCACAAATGAGGTAAAGACATTTAAAAATCTTGCATCAGAGTCTGGGCACAGTGGCTCACGCCTGTAATCCCAGCACTTTGGGAAGCTGAGATGGGCGGATCACCTGCGGTCAGGAGTTTGATACCAGCCTGGCCAACATGGTGAAACCCAGTCTGTACTAAAAATGTGAAAAAGTAGCTGGGCATGGTGGCATGCACCTGTAATCCCAGCTACTCAGGAGGGTGAGGCACGAGAATCGCTTGAACCTGGGAGGCAGATAGTACAGTGAGCTGAGATCAAACCACTCCACTTCAGCCTGGGCTACAGAGTGAGACTCCATCTCAAAAAAAAAAAAAAAAAAAAAAAAAAAAAAAAGCA
>NW_022436975.1:3895093-3919458 GCF_009761245.1 Sapajus apella | reverse complement strand
AAAATCGCTCAACCCGGGGGGGAGAATATCAAAGTGCGGAATGAAAAACCCCCCCCATATGCCTGAGGGTAAAAGTGCTAAACCATAGAAAAAAAAAAAAAAAAAAAAAAAAAAAAAAAAAAGCTTACAGCAGAATTTAGTGCAGTGGAACATACACATCCCCTATGACCTAGCAGTTCCACTTTCAGGCATGTACACAGCAGAAATGCACACACGTATGCACCAGAGGATGTGTTCTTGTCTTTGCAGCAAGATTATTTCTGGTAGCTCCACACTGAGAACTATTCAAATCTCCGACAATGAGAGTAGAGAAATAAGCTGATGTATGGAATACCATAACTGCAACATGGATGGATCGCAGAAACATTCTGAGAAAAATAATCTAAATGCTGGGAATTGCATAGTTCTATTTTATCCTCGAAATAAATTTAAAAAGAGATAGCAGAAACATATGTGGTATTGAGGTCAAATGTTGCTTACCTTTGGTGAAAGAGAGGCCATTGGAAACTGCAGGAGGAACCTCTGCAGGCCTGGCAATGATTTTGTCTTTTTGTTTTTCCTGGGCAGTAATCACACAGCTGTGTTCACTTTCGGGCAAGGCATTGTGCTGTCTATCACGATGCCTGCACTTTTTCGGATGAATGTTGTATTTCAATGAAGGCTTATTAAATAAACAATGGCAAACCACAGGGACACTTGGACATCCTTCTTCTGTTTTGCCTTTTATCAGATGAAGATACTCTGCTGCTTCAGTTTTTCTAATACTTATGTTAATAAATTTATTGTATCTAGCAGATGATATGCAATGTTTTTGTGAAAAGAAAGAAAATGCATAATTACGTGGCTAACCTTAAACAGACATTCGTTTTCCCTAAAAAAAATTTGAATTAAAAATTTATGTTCAAAAAAGGATGCCCTTAATTAGTAGACAAAGTAGATCAGTAAAATTAAAGACTAGGAAGAGCCAGTCAACCACTTTCTAACGCAGTGACTGCAGCCTTATTTGCCTACGGAAGTGTAACAGCTGCAATGCATAAAATCACGCAGCTGACTTTTGTTTGCTTTGTGCTGGAGGCGTTTGATCACGGATCGGAAATGAGGTAGGAAAGTGCGTTGTACCACTCCTTTTCTGCTCTAACCTGTGTGAGCAGGGAGCCAGCCCTGTGCATGGTTGCCGTGGGGCAAGACACATGGATTGGTCAAGTTTAGCATCACAATGCTTAATAACTTCAAAACTCATGGGATGCCATGAGCAAGTGGGAGCTGATAGTCCAGGAACAGGGGGGGACTCAGTGGACGGAAAATTGCTCAGAGGAAACATTAGGGGAAAGAGGAACTAAGGGCGAACCTATTTAGCAGGATTCTTGGTGACGATCAGTCACCTGAGAAATGATGGGGATGAGAAATTTCAGATGTCAAGGGTGGGAGGTGCTGGTTAAACTTTTACTTACCAGGGTTCTTGCTAAAATTGGACAATGTAGAGATGGACAAGGAAATCTAAAAGTCAGGTCTAGCTGGAAAAGAGCTCAGGAGAACCTGAGCAGAGTTTTGTTAAGAAGATCGGGGGATGGAGGCAGCAAACCACATTGCCATGTATGTACCTATGCAACAATCCTGCATGTTCTGCACATGTACCCCAGAACCTAAAGTGCAATAAAATATATAAAGAAGAGAGTCTTTGTCAATACCCACCTTCACTTCATTTCTTCTCTAGGCACTGCTTCTGAGGTTGGTGAATTGGATGGGGCAGGTAAAGATAAGCACAGAGAATCAAAATAGGAAACATCAGGAAAATTTTTTATCTTCTCAGATGTGCATCGATGAAATTCACCTTCCCAAAACAGTAGATACAGTTTGGCCCCAGCTCACTCCCCCAACCTTAACACTTAATAGAGTTAGAATAAAGCCAAAATGCTGATAAGCAAATATGGCCACATGATTTTATTTAATTTTGTGACAGAGATACTAGTCATGATGTAGAGCATGTAAAAGAGGCTGGATGTAGCTAATTGTTAATTTTAAGATATAAATTGATTATTTATGCTTATATCCTTGAGTCTTAAGAAAAATGCCTCCATCTTTCCCCTGTATTGCAGAGATCATCGTATTTTCTCTCTTCACACGTGGGCTCTTTGCTGACTACGTATTCAGTGGTTCTGGTGACTAGACAGTCCCTGGCTGGTGCTTTTCTCGGTCATAATTTCTCTGGTCATAACGAGGGAAATGAGTATAGCCAAGGCAGCATGGAGGGAGCCGAAGCCAGTGCAGGACTGCTCTGGTGGAGGGAGCGGGAAAAGCACGGCGGCCTGGATCTTCTCCTCCTGCCGCCACCTTCCGTCATCTCCCAGGGGGCAGGGTCTTGTAAGTGCCCGTCTCTGTGATCCTGCCCCAGACATGTAGAAATGGCCGGCTGAGCAGCGGCCACAGCAGCACCCATTGGGACTTTTGATCAGCAAAACTGTGCTGGCCAGTAAGCAACAGGCAGAGTTGGCACGTTTCCACATGATCCCACATGTGCACGGTCACATCAGTTACTGTTCTTCATCTATAGGCATCTGTTGTCAAAAATTATTGTGCCTTTTCTTTTTTTTTTTCTTGGAGTCTTGCTCTGTTGCCCAGGCTGGAGTGGAGGGGTGCGATCTCGGCTCATTGCGACCTCTGCCTCCCAGGTTCAAGCGATTCTCATGCCTTAGCCTCTGGAATAGCTGGGATTACAGGCACCCACCACCATGCCTAGCTAATCTTTGTATTTTGAGTAGAGACAGCGTTTCACCATGTTGGCCAGGCTGGTCTTGAATTGCTGACCTCAAGTGATCCACCCGCCTTGGCTTCCCAAAGTTCTGGGATTATAGGCATGAGCCACCGTGCCCGGCCTGTGCCATTATTTTTAAATTTAAAATATTTGGTTCACAAATAAAAATTGTATGCATTCAAGGTGTATAACATGCTGATTTGATATATGTATACATTGCGTGCTGATAATGAGTACGTTGTCTATTACTTTGATTTCTTCATAGTTAAATATTTATTTTTATGGATTTCTCCTTAGCATTTGTCATCTCTAACTAAGCAAACTAAAAAAAATCAAAAGTACACAGATGAAAAAATACCCATATAGTGGTAGACACAGATATGTAAATCTTTAAAACAGACGGTTGTATAAATGACACTCTGACTTACGTTTGCCCTTTCTCACTGAAATATTTCAAAAAAATGTATTGGATTCACAGTTAGGTAAAAAGAAAGGTTTTATTTGTCAAACTCATTATTATTGTATGGTGATTAAAGTTTATCTTTTGTTTTGCAGATTCTTGCATAACAACAAATTATCTAAAATCCCGGCTGGGAGCTTTTCTAATCTGGATTCATTAAAAAGATTGTAAGTGAAAACAAGTACATAAACATAGAAATCTTATAATTTTCTCTAAAATAAATTCCAAACAATGGTTGGTTTCCTTCTCCTGCTTTTGACTGTGAAAGACATTGCAATGCTTGCATGTTAGGGAGAAAATGGTTTGTTAACTGCAGAGCGATAGAGAGCCCAGATAGTCTACTGGTCTTTCATGTATTCTCTTAGAAGTGGCCTTCAAAAGGAGTATCAAAAATAGAAGTTTTCCTCAGTTCTCTGTAATATCCTTGCTGCTTAAATCTAAAGACTCCCAAGAGTTCTTTTTCCTTTAACTTTTTTATGAGAAAAGAGATGTGAAATATTTCAAAAAAGCCTGACTCCTCTGGCCAGGCTTCAGTTTTCCCTGTTGTATGGAGCTGTCTTCCTTCTTATTTCCTCCTACATTAAGCAAAACACAACCAAATCCCCATGCTTACATGGTCTCTGTTCTCCATGGCTCCCTGCTCTGGTCTGTGGGCCGGTGGTCCCTCACTTTTTTTTCTGCCTGTATCTCCACCCTCCTTTGTTCCAGCTCTCTCCTCACTCCCATCTGTGTGTAGCCTTCTGCACTGTTGATGTTTTTATTTTGTGGTTACCCACCTCCCTCACTAATCCTCAGCCCCAAGCCCAAGAATAAGTTCTGGTTATTGGAAAAGATCAGATGCCTGCTTCCCAGATGGCAGTCAGAGAGCACATGGTGGGAAACTCACACAGGTGTATCCATCACCTGCCGTGCAGTCTGTGTTAGTCTCTTCTCACACTGCCAATAAAGACATACCCATGACTGGGTAACTTATAAAGAAAAAAGTTTAATGGACTCAGAGTTCCTCATGGCTGGAGAGGCCTCACAATCATGGCAGAAGATGAAGAGAGAGCAAAGGAATGTCTTACATGGCAGCAGGCAAGAGAGCCTGTTCAGGGAACTCCCACTTATAAAGCCGTAAGATCTCATGAGACTTATTCACTACCATGACAGTAGTATGGGGGAAACTGTTATTCAGTTATCTTTGCCTGGCCCCACCCTTGACATGTAGGGATTTTTACAATTCAAGATGAGATTTGGGTGGGGACACAGCCAAACCATATCAGAGGCTGATAGAGTTTGGACATTGTTCCCTCTAAGTCTCATGTTGAATTGTAATCCCCAGTGTCAGAGGTGGGGCATGATGGGAGGTTCAAGAAGGCAGATCCTTCATGGCTTGGTGCTGTCCTCCCAACATTGAGTTTGTGGTCTTGAGATCTGGTCATTGTAAAGTGTGGCACCCTCAACCCTTTCCCCTGCTTTCACCATGTGAAGTGCCTCCTTCTACTCCTCCATGAGTAAAAGCTTCCTGAGGCCTCCTCTGCAGCTAACACTGGCAGTATACTTCCTGTACAGCCTACAGAACCATGAGCCAATTAAATCTCTTTTCTTATAAATCACCCAGTCTTAGGTATTTCTTTACAGCAATGCAAGAATAGCCCAATACAGAGGCCACTTTTGTTGTGGTTGCTTTTCTAACATTGCGTTCCTAGACACGTCCATGAGCAAGAGAATGCTATGATTAAGTAAAAATCTGCGCCCTGAGGAAAATAAATCCAGGCCCAATTGATGCCTGGAAATAATGCTCGCAATCTTTGACTTTAAGGAATCACGCATAATCAAAGAGACATTTATAATGGAGGTATATACCATACATCTCTTTGACGATCTGTTTTATTTTATGAGGAACAATATGCTAGACAGAATAATCCACTCCTAATCCTTTTCGTCAAGTCCTTATTTCCTGCTTTCTTGGTAATTTTCATGTCAGGCATGCATAATGCTGCTTCCCAGTCTTCTTGATGTGCTTTGATTGTATTCAAACCCTCAGAGGTCTTGGTTGATGACCATCTCTCTCTCTCTCTCTCTCTCTCACTCTCTCTCTCTCTCTCTAAAAGGGTACAAGTGCAGATTTGTTACATGGATATATAGCATGGTGGTGAAGTCTGGGCTTTCAGTGTGACCATCACCCTAATAATGTGCGCTGCACCCATTAGGTAATGTCTCATCCCTCACCCTCACTCCACCCTCCCACTTTTCGGAGTCTCCAGTGTCTATTATTTCACTCTCTGTCCTCGTGCATGCATTATTTAACTCTCACTTGTAAGTGAAAACATGAGATATTTGACTTTCTGTTTCTGAGTCATTTCATTAAAGATAATATCTTCCAGTTCCATCCATGAGGACTCTGCTTTTCGCCGAAGTTTCCTTGCTTGTCAGAACTGGCTGCACCAACTATTTGGAATAACACATCCATTTGTTCCTGTTTATCAATCCTATGTGGGAAATGCAAAATGCATGTTGGTGGTGGGAGAAATATTGTGTATTATTTTCTACCTGTCCACTTTCTCTCTCTCCCTTTTTTTTTTTTTGGATTTGTTGTATCAGTTATGGTTAGAGTCACTGTCTTTGTATATTTGTAATTATAATTCCCATGCAGTGTTTCTTGTCTACATAAATTTCTATCTGGGTCATTCTGGCTTTCTATGACTCAGAGAAAGTCTGGAAGTGCCAGAGCCCTTACATTTTTTTCTAATCTCTTTTTATTATTTTTTTCCGGTTAAATCTTAGTAGCTGCTTTTTTGTTCCAGCCTCTTACAGTTACTGAAACAGCATTCACTCCATTTCTGGAACACACATATGAAAAAAATAAATGCCAGTAAAGAGGCCGAGAGAGCCCTCCTTACAGTGATGTGCCAGCATACCCCTTAAATGCATGCACTGTGCTTATTCCAAATGTTTTAAGGTGATTGTTTTAGTTTGTTATGTTGATGAAGTATCTTTATTTTATGAATTTATTTTATGGGAAACTGACATACAGATGACTTGAGCAAATTGCTCAAGGTCCATGAAATCCCAATGGGTCCAAGACGGGGTGGAAACTGGGCACCTGTGTATTCCAAATCCTCAACTTGTGTCCTATTCAGGCTACAATTCAGATGAGAACAACAGAACATGGGAGAGTGATAGAGGGTTACACCTACTATTAAATAAATCCACCTTCAACAATAAAGTTTTTCAGCTGAGGAGTGTTCATTCACTGATAGCATGTGAAGGCAGAGAAACCCGTGAGAATTCTGCCCTTGACTCCAGGCGTGGCACTTTGAAGGTCACCTGATGCTGAGCTCTCCGTCTGTACCATAGCCTTTCCAACTAACCACACTTCTCACAAGTGGACGGTCAAAATCAATAAACTGTCCTTTTAAAAGTATTTTTGGATCTTTAAGTGAAAGGGATTGTGTAAGTACAAGCGATGTGTTTCTCTGTTTTCAAATAGAAAAGATTAATTTACCTGGCACCCCTTGTTTCCTTTGGAATTTTTACCTGAGCACAGAATATATCCAAGTGAGTAACTATTTTAGTGCTGTGATTCTTGACTGAATACCATCAGAGGGGCGTTTATTTATTATACTTGATATGATATTTGATGTAAGAGCACTTTCAAAATGGAAAACAGTAAAATGATAATGATTTTAAACATACTGTGTTTAATATTTAATATAGTCTAATAAAGATTCATAAGAACCACCTTCCTTATTGATATACTCTATTGCTTCTTAGTTTTCAATATTGATGGCTCTAAATTACAGGCAGCATTTTGAAATTGTCTTCTCATGATAAATTTGAAAATTATTTCTAAAGATTCCTCAGATTATCACATAAAAGTATAATTCTGCTACTAGATTATTTTCCAAACATAAAAGGTGAAAATCTGTATCCTTCCGTTACTTTCTTCGGTGTTTTGCATCTCCAGTATGGATGAATATCTTAGGTTGAAAATAATAATTAGAAATGAAATCTTGTGCTCAGTGTTTATCAAAACACACAGCATGAGAATGCATAAGGGAAAGTAAGACTGTGGACTGACTGAAGGAAGGTGATGAGTAAGCAGTGATGACTTCTGGGAAATGGGGCAATTGCACAGTGAGGCGGCCATGCTCGGGATGCTCCCAGGAGATGTGTACTCACATCCTTGCTTATGTTCAACTTAGAGGTACATCATGGTGATGCTGAAGTGTGAACTTACTCCTTTATATTTAACGACTGTCCATTCTTTTTAAATAAATTTACCAGAAATTAAAAAATAATTTTAATAAAATTACCGGAAATTAAACTCAAAATGTGAAAGTGAACTTTGAACGTAATACTGCTGAAATAGATGTTTCATAGCTACATAGCTGGTATAACAAATCAATCAGTGAAAAGGAACAGCCAGGGCCAACGGAACCAACAGGGCTCCCCTGAACAAGTACTAGTTGACTTTTACGACTTATACCTCACTCCAGACAGGCTGACAGAACTCCCTGCTTTACCTATGGCTTTCTTTTCTCACATTACTGTGAAGTCTTGTTGGAAACATGAACCAAATCATATCTATATGATTAACTAATTTTTCAATTAAGTGCATTTTCCCCCTTTATTTAGCAATTTAAAGCTACTAAATATAGCTATGATTTTCAGGGTAATATAATAAAATTTAGATACAGTTTTAAAAATTAATCTTATGAATTGGGTATCTGCAAAACATTTTATAAAACTGTCAGATAATAAATCTTTCTTAAATTTATTAAAATTTATACATTTTAAGAAGTGCTTTGATTTGTAAATCTAGGGAATAGCACAATTTCTTTATTTTCAGGTTTGCCTGTTCCAGTAACGTGATACTGATGCAAATTTCTAAATTAACACAGCTAGGTGATTTTTTTACTTGCAAATTGATATCTTAAGATTTAATTTGTGTTTGTGTGTTTGTTTTCCTGTGTTTGTAAGAACTTCTTGTGCATGAATAATTTTCATTAAAAGTTATTAAAATTATGGCATTTTGTATTCTCCTCCAGCCACATAGGATGCTACTTCTTACAATCAGGTATAAGCAATCTAACACCAATCATAAATACGTTCACATTACCCTTTCATTGCTGGACTTTCTTGCATAGAGTGTGACCTGACTGCCACTGTAGACAGACTTATAAATTCCACTTAGCAAAAGCTCCCTTTTTAACCCATTGGGGGAAATGAAAAAAGGTATTAATCACTTTTGTACCTTTTTGCTACACATCTTTTGACAAGAATGGAGGTATATACCATAAATCTCTTTGGCGATCTATTTTATCTCATGAGGAACAATATGCTCGACAGAATTAGTGAAGTATAGAAAAACTTGGCAAAATGAGTAACTGGTGTGCCTAGGTTAGGAAATACCATAAAGAAATGAAAAGAGCCGCCACTTTTCTATTACAGTCCGCTAGTGACAATTCCAGAGGGGGACCTTCTAACTGGGACTTTGAGCACAATAAAATAAGAAAGCTTGTCTTCTATCCTGTAAGGCAAATGGAAACACAGAGAACACATGCCTATCCATATTGATGCCGAGAGGAGTTTACAAAAGGAAAAGCCAGCCTCCTGGGGGAGCTGCGTGGATCACACATCACATTTATAAGCCTCCTTTGGGCAGCAAAGCTTCTACCACTTTTTTGAGTAATCCAAAAATATTGAAATCTCACCGCCACCTCTACATCACAGCTTCCCTATTTTGTAACACATCAACAAACCGAACTGTAACGCTTCAGTACTTACAGCTTTTTTGTTTGTTTTTGTTTTTGGGAGAGGATCTCACTCTGTTGCCCAGGCTGTAGTGCAGTGGTGCCTTGATAGCTCACTGCAGCCTCCAACTCCTGGGCTTGAGTGATTCTCCCATCTCAGCTTCCCAAGTGGCTGGGACTGCAGACGAGTGCCACCATGCCTGGCTAATTAAAAAAAAAAATTGTAGACACAGCCATAAAAGAGAATGAAATCATATCCTTTGCCCAGCATGTATACAACTAAAGGCCATTGTCCTGAGTTAATGAAGGAACAGTAAACCAAACACCATATGTTCCCACTTATAAGTGGGAGCTAAACATCGGGTACTTAGTTATAAAAATGACAACAAGAGATGCCGGGGACTACTTAGTACCCCGTGGAAGGGAGGGGTGGATGAGGGTTGGAACACTGCTGAGTACTATGTTCAGTACTTTGGTGATGGGATAAATAGTACCCCAAACCTCAGCATCATGCAGTACACCCAGGTAACAAACTTGCACATGTACCCTCTGAATCTAGAAGAAAAGTTAAAACTATAAAGAAATTAAAGAAGATTTTTATCTGTGGAGATGGAGCCTTGCTAGGATTTCCAGGCTGGCCTCAAAGTGCTGGTCTGGAGTAATCCTTTTGCCTAGGCCTCCCAAAGTGCTTGAATTAAAGGCGTGAGTCAGTGCACCTGGCCATACTTACAGTTTTAATTCTACATTTCTCTAAAACAAATAAGGATTCATTTTATCTCACAATTATTTATTTATGATAGACATAGTGCACATTAAGGGGAAACTGCTTTTCCAGTATTAAAGTGGCTTCTCAAAAACATTGTTAATATGAAAATGTGTCTACTCTGTGCAAGATATGCAATGAGGTAATTATTAAAATCTGTTAATTGGTTAATAGATATCCTAGAGTCAAAAATGTAACAGACAAGGTAAATCAGAGGAAATTAAATGTTACTACTCAAAAGGTTCATCATAGAAATGAATAGTCCCTTTTAACAGTTGTACTTCTTGCCTGCATGCCTAGGCGTCTGGATTCCAACACCCTGGTTTGTGACTGTGATCTGATGTGGCTGGGGGAGCTTTTACAAGGCTATGCCCAACACGGACACACCCAGGCTACAGCTACCTGTGAATATCCCAGGAGACTCCATGGGCGAGCAGTTGCTTCAGTAACAGTAGAGGAGTTCAATTGCCGTATGTAAATTTCGATGTATACATAAGATAGAAATGTGTCTCATTTGCTCTCTTTCTGTAAAGGTTTATTATACAATATTGCATTTTAGAAGAGTGTGTTATCTGGAAGTGTTTGTTAGGATAAAAGTATGGCCAATTTCCTTTCCATCAGCTACATTTTCATTTAAAGAAGTTTTTATCAACATAAACTGTAAGAGCTGAGAGAGTCTTTGAGGAACATTTAATCTAATTTCCATAATTTCAGAGGAGGAATATTGAGAAAGCCGATTTTCAACAACGTCACCAGAAGTGGTGTCCAACATTAAAATCTCCACCTATTCCTTGGTATATGTCTTAGTGTTCATAATCAATAATTTAAGGTTTTCAACTTTAAATCAAATATTGCTAATAGTAGTTGCTGAGAGAGCCTTTCAACAAACCCAGTAATTGATTTTTAAACGTATAATGGGACCATGAATATGACTAAAATAATTAACATCGGTTTTACCATTTCTCTGCAAATTTTTAAATAATGCAAACATTGGATTTAATAAGCATATGGTCATATTCTGACAACCTTACTAAAGCAATAGGCTTTACCTAAATAATTTATTATGGCTGCTTACAGTATTATTTGATTTTAACTTAAAGCTTTTCATATGACTATAAGAATGTATCTCTATTACTATATATGTAGGTTTAAATAGAAATAAGTGAATACCTTTGTGTGTGTGTGTTGTGTGTGATAATTCAGTTTCCTGGAGATTCATTCACATGATTGTTGTAATTATAGCCGAAATTTGCTTTCCACTCTCTCGTTGGAAAGCCGTTTTTTGAATTTCTCTAAGCAGGCAATAAAAAATCATATCAATATAATTCATTTCTACTCAAATTGAGAAGAAAGTGGACTTGGTCTTTACTGCCAAATAATTATCAAGCTTATCCATAACTCTCATCTTTACTGCTTCTGGTTCAAACCACAGTCCAGTTTTGCTGGATTCCTTTCCATCTTAACTGATATCCCAGCTTTCATTTTTCTTGCTCCTTTATGTTTGGGAAAATTGTTTAAAAACACATCTTATTACATCATGTTTTCACCCATAACCCTTATATAGGTTCCTACCTTAAACAAAAGCACAAAGTTCTTAATGCGGTTGACCCATTTTATACGGTCTTTCCCGGCTACACTCCACTCCTCAATTACTTACTCATTTCTCTTCTCAGTGTTGTAGCCACCTCAGTGTGCTTCATTCTTGGAAGTTCATAAGGCTTTCTTCAACCCAAGAGCTTTTTGCATGCTGTCTTTCCTGCCTGCAATGTTCTGATTCCAATTCTTTTAATGGTCCTCTTCTTAAATATGAATTACGGGGAAAGCCTTCATTTAAACCCCCTTTTCACTGGCCTTCCATACAGAATCAGGTCCCTTTTTATAATCCATCAAAATATTGTTTATTTTCCATCTAAGCATTTGTCACATATGTTAATATGTATTTGTGTGTGTGTGTGTGTGTGTGTGTGTTTATTTTCAATTGCTCCAATGAAGCTGTGAACCCCTGGGTACAGAGACCTTGTCTATTTTAATCACTGTTTCATCACTACTCCTAGTGCTTTGTCAGGCACATAGCTGATGTTGAATTATTTTAAAAAATACACAAATGGATAGAATCATTTTTCTAAAAAGAATAAAGCCAAGATATTAATTATATGGACTTTTAATGAAATAAGCAAGATTACTAAACGTCTACAGAATGTTCTACAGACCTAATAGTAATGGTTAATGACAGAAAATTTCAAATAAGTGCATTATTTGAAATTTAATGCACTTATAAAAGGAAGAGTTTTGTTATTTAGAAAGCTTTAAAAATAATTAGGTGAAACAATGGAAAATTAAAAGTCCCTTTTGTACATTGTTCTTTATAATTTAAGTTCATTAATATTACCTGATTCATTACAAAATCAATCACTCCATCTTCTTCTTAAAGTAATTTAAGTGTTTTTATGTTTTATCACTCCATTATTATTGAAGATGGAATAATTCATTTATACAGACAAGAATTTTGCTCAACCAGGTTTGCGGTTTAGACATATCACTCCTTGTAAATTGTGTAAAGTGGGTAGTTGGGTGCTTAGATGGCTATATATAGAATAGAAACAATGCCTACAAAATTGCAAGCTCAATTTAAGTACGTGCTTTGAAAAATTGACCCATAAAATCAAACTCCTTCCATAAATATGGTTGTATTGAGCTCCTGGAAATAAAAGCACAGAAAAACGGACTTAACTTACTTCAATGGAGATTCCTTTGTGTAGTCAATCTTTCAAACTTCTAAAGTTTAAGTCAAATACATGTCTAATATTTAACCTAGTACATGTATTACTGGGTAAATGCAGCTTGATGTGTTAAATTCTAATGTAGAAATAAATTTAAATTGTCTATATCTTTTCCTCAGCATCTTAGAAGGCCATACTTTTGTATCTTTGAAAAATATAATAACAATTATTTTGTTTCAGAGAGCCCCCGAATTACTTTTGAGCCCCAGGATGTGGAGGTACCATCAGGAAATACTGTCTATTTCACCTGCCGGGCAGAAGGAAACCCAAAACCTGAGATTATTTGGATACACAACAAGTAAATACTGAGCATGTACATGCATTGTGATTCTCTTTCTGATTTCAGTAATATATTAAACTCAATTCAACTCTTTACCTAGAGAAGAAATTACTAAAATTATCAGAGTTTCTTAAATATCAAATTCCTTTTAACTGTCATCTTTTGACTTGCTCAAGCTATCTAAAGTCCTTTTCCTTAAAACTTATACATTTCCAGACATCAGTGTTTCGGAAACTGACTAAACTCATTCTGTATTATTTCTAGAATGAAATGTTGGAATTAATAACAAACCAGTTTGTTTTAAAGCTGAATATAATTTGACATGGCCTCACTAAGTTATTTCAGATTTAAACCGATACTTCATAGTTAACATTGCAATTTTCCTATGGTAAATCAGTATGGATTATTTAAGTAAACTGGCAATGAATGACATGCAAAATTATTTAAAAGGCTAGTCATTTATTTTTATGCTCAGGGTACTGTTTGATAAAACATAAAACCAATGTGTGTGATGTCCAAAAACCTGTGAGCGTAAAATTAAATAGTATTAACAATCTTTTAAAAAGTTAAATGTGATCACCATTCTAACTTGTGTGAGATGGTATCTCATTGTGGTTTTGATTTGCATTTCTCTAATGACCAGTGATGATGAGCTCTTTTACACATGTTTGTTGGGTGCATAAGTGTCTTCTTTTGTGAAGTGTCTGTTCATATCTTTCACCCACTTTTTGACGGGATTGTTTGTTTTGTTCTTGTAAATTTGTTTAAGTTCCTTATAGATTCTGGGTATTAGCTCTTTGTCAGATGGAGAGATTGCAAAATTTTTCTCCCATTTTGTAGGCTGCCTGTTCACACTGATGATAATGTCTTTTTCTGTGCAGAAGCTCTTTAGTTTAATGAGATCCCATCTGTCATTTTTGGCTTTCATTGCCATTGCTTTTGGTGTTTTAGTCATGAAGTCTTTGCCCATGCCTATATCCTGAATGATATTATCTAGGTTTTCTTCTAGGGTTTTTATGGTTTTAGGTCTTAAGCTTAAGTCTTTAATCCATCTCAAGTTAATTTTTGTATAAAGTGTAAGAAAGGGGTCCAGTTTCAGTTTTCTGCATATGGCTAGCCAGTTCTCCCAACACCATTTATGAAGTAGGGAATCGTTTCCCCATTGCTTGTTTTTGTCAGAGATCAGATGGTTGTAGATGTGTGGCATTATTTCTGAGTCCTCTGTTCTGTTCCATTGGTCTATATATCTATTTTAAAACTGAACTCGTAGTTGACTTAAAATAGAAACATAAGATGCATTATATACCTAATACAATTCAATGATAGCAGTTGGACAATTATATTATCATTAGTTATATTACTGATAATTAGCATGACTTTCATGTATCCCTTCCATTCTTGCACAAACTTCACTGATTTTTTTTGTCACATGTATAATCAACTCTGATTTTTTTGCTTGTCTGTATAAAATACTCTAAAACATTATAAGTAGTTTTTTTTTTGCTTTTTCTATATAATTTGGATTTATAATTGTAGCCAGAAGCTCAGCCATGTGTTTTAAATTCTTGTAAAAAGTCTAGTAAGTGTAGCTTAAAAATACCTTGTATAGAAGGCAATTGTGAATACTGTTAAATCTGGAATCTAGCCCAGGAAAAGACTTCAATTGAAAGAAGTGTTCAATTTATTTCCATCTTAAGATTGCTCAAATGTGCTTGAGAAACAGAAATCACTGCTTGTAACGTCTTAAAACTGCTTTTTCTGCCTTCTTAAAAATTTAAATTTTAAAATGATGTGTTCAAGGTTACAAAGGTACTGACTAGTATGTAGAAAGAAACAAGTAAAAAATCACATTGCCTGTCTTAACTTATAAAAGTTTCAAATATAGTGACTAAAGAAGCTAAGATGTATTTGAAAGAAAAACAAAAAGATCTAAAAAGGAAGAATAGAATAAAAAATGTATTGGTAAAATGTTAAAATGTCAATTATTTTATATCAAAAAATTAAAGATGAAAGGGAAGAGTTTATGATAAGAAACGTTTAACATATTTAACATAAGGAACTCTTAACTTACTGATTATTTACTGTATAGTGCTTTTCATAGAAACATAATATATGTCCTGAAAGTGCATGTAGCATCAAGTGTGGTATAGCAAGTAATTTGAAACAAACGTCTATTCAACATGAACCAGGCTGAGAAAAATTACCCCAACTCAGAAGCTACCCTTGTATGCCTTCAATATCTTTATCTTTTTCTACTCCCCTGCAGAGGACCTGGATTCAGGATTTTAGAGGAGTGCATTAAAAACTGACTAGACACAATCAGAGGTAGAATTCGAGGATTAGAAGTTAGGTTTGTGAGAATAACCGGATTTAAGTGTGGTTAAGAGACGTGGAGACTATAATACAAAGGTCTGGTGTCTATCCAGTAGAAGTTACAGAAAGACAGGTAGGAAAGAATGAGCTAAGGGCAACATTTGAAAAGGCAACGATAGAATTGTCCAGAAATTTTAAAAAGTCACAAAATTTCAGAATGAGAATTATATTGATTCCAAAATAGGATTTAAAAAATAAATCTAAACTTTTTATTGTGATAACAACATTGAAAGTCAGGGATAAAATATTTCATTCCCAAGTAATGCACAGGTTACCTTCAAATGTATAGCAGTTACACTTGCAGTAAAATTTACATCAGACAGAAGATAATGAAATATATTTAGAATGTTATGGGAAAATAACCAATTTCCTTCAATTTTGTATCCAGCTAAATTATCTAACAAGGTAAAATAAAAACATTTTGAGGCAAAGAATAGAGCTTTACTCAGGAATATTTGCTGAAAGAACTACAAATAAATGTGTTTCAGTAAGTAGGAATTTGATCCAATAAGAAAGATGTGATTTGCAAAATGCAAAGGTAAACAAAGAAAGTTTTAAACATGTTGATAAATATGAATAAACTTAGGTTGTTATATTAAGAATTGAACAACTTTAAAATAGGAGAAAGTAGAAAGACAATATTATTAGAAGAATTATAAGGAGAGAGAATGTAGTTAAATTATTTTACCTACCACAATTTTGAGGTGGAGAATGATACTATGAATTCCGTTAAGTCAAGAGTGAATGTTAACAATTAAGATGAAATACTAACAAATAGAAAGATCTCTCCGTATAGGAGAAGAAAAAAAGTAGATCAAGAAAACTGGATCAATCCAACAAAAGGGAAGCAGGGATAGATTTAAAAGGCAGAGAAAAGGCTTGGGAAAGAGAAAACATAAAATAGCTCATCAGAAATAAATTTAAATGCATTAGTGAAAACAATAGTCTCTTGAAAGACGTAATATTGAATTTTAAAATCCAGCTATATGCTATTTACAATAGGTATACCTGAAACATTATGACACTGAGAGGTGGAAGGTCGATAGGTATACAAATGTATCGACCAAGTTACACTGATCAAGATAAGGATGATGTAAGAATATTATAGTGTAATCGCAAATCATTAGATCATACTTAACAATAAAAAATGCAATTCACCTGAATTTAAAATACATGAACCTTTATATACCTAACAAAATAGCTGCTGAAGAATAAAACAAGATTGAGAAAATTATAGGGATGAATTGACATAAATCCAACTACAGTGAGAATTTTTTTTTTTTAATTTTACTTTTGGTTCTTCGGTACACGTGTAGATCTTGCAAGATTGTTACATAGATATACACATGCTATGGTAGTTTGCTGCATCCATCCCCCATCACCTGCATTAGATATTTCTCCTAATGTTATTTAATACTGCTTTCCCAGAAAGATTAGGAACAAAAATTAGTAGCAAATTCTAAACAGAGCTTAGAACACTGACGATATCTGCTGCATACAAAGCTAAACCATACTGTCTTTTCAAGCAACTATAGAACACTTGTCAACATTGATCACATGAAAAACACAAAATCTACACTCATATCCAAGAATCAATTTCATAAAAATCCCTTTCTTTTGTTATAAACACATTTTAGAAAATATTAGCTTTTCTCTGCAGCCCCAAACAAGACCTGTTATTTTTTGACTTTTTAATGAAAGCCATTTTGATGAGTGCTAGATAGTATCTTATTGTGGTTTAGATTTGCATTTCTCTGATGATTAGTGATGATTTGTCAAGATAATTTTAGAGATCCTTTATACCCCTCAGTAGGAAAATAAAATGATTTCCAGGACTTAATAAGTAATTTTTAAATAACTGAATAGATTCAAAGATGAGAGAAACCTTCCAGGTTGAGGAAAGAATAATCAAAAGCTCAGAACGAAAATAAATGAAGGTTAGTTTCAGGAAAGTGTGTAGAGCATATTTGTGAGAATTAAGGTTTTACCTTGTGGAGAAATAGAAAAAGACTGCATAATATTGGCAAAGCTAGTCACTTTGGCTTTCAGTTTATAAACTTTGAGAACCATTAGAAGATGTTGAGCAAGACAATGACTTGATGAAAAGAGACTTAAAAACAAGCCATAGTTTTCTATTTCCTTTTCAACTTTTATTGTAGATTCTGGGGGTACAAGTGCAGGTTTGTTACAAAGGTGTTGCATGAGGCTGAGATTTGGAATACAACTGAATCGTCACCCAAGAAGTGGGCATAGTAACTGACAGGTAGTTTTTCAATCCTTATCTCTCTCCCTACCTCTTCATTATGTATTCCCTAGTGCCTAGTGTTCCATCTTTATGTCCATGTGTACCCAATGTTTAGTTCCCACTTACAAATAAGAACACGCAGTATTTGTTCTGTTGCTGTTGTTGTTCCTGCATTAGTTCACTTAGGATAATGGCCTTCAACTGCATTCAGGTTGTTGCAAAGAACATGATTCCTTTCTTTTTTATGGCCACATAGTGTTCCAAGGTGTGCATGTAGCACATTTTCTTTATTCTGTTCATTACTGATGGGAACCTCTGTTGGTTCTATGTTTTTACTATTATGAATAGTGTCTTTTTAGTAGAAGAACTTATTTTCCTGTGGGTATCCAGTAATGGTGTTGCTGTGTTGGATGATAGCTCAACTCTTACTTCTTTGAGAAATCTCCAAACTGCTCTCCACAGTGACTGAACTAATCTACAGTTCAAACAGTGTAGAAGCATTAGCTTTTCTCTGCAGCCCCAACAAGACCTGTTATTTTTTGACTTTTTAATGAAAGCCATTCTGACAAGTGCTAGATGGTATCTTGTCATGGTTTTGATTTGCATTTCTCTGATGATTAGTGATGATGAGCATTTTCTTCATAAGTTTGTAGGCTGTCTGTATGCCTTTCTGTGAGAAGTGTCTGTTCTTGTACTTTGTCAGCTCATTTGTGTTTTGTTTGTTGATTTGTTTAAGTTCCTTGTAGACTCTGGGTATTAGGCTTTTGTCAGATGCATAGTTTGTGAATGCTTTCACCCAGACTGTAAGTGTCTATTTACTCTGTTGATAGTTTATCTTGCTGCACAGAAGCTCTTTAGTTTAATTAGGTCTCACTTGCCAATTTTTGTTTTCGTTGCAATTGCTTTGAGAACTTAGCCATAAATTCTTTGCCAAGACTGATGTTGAGAAGGGTAATTCTTAGGTGTTCTTCTAAGATTTTTACAGTTTGAGGTCTTATATTTAAGTCTTTACTACAGTGAGTTGATTTTTGTATATGGTGATATATAAGTGTCTCGTTTTATCTTTCTGCATATGTATAGCCAGTTATCCCAGCAGCAATTATTGAATAGAAGTCCTTTCTCCATTGCTTATTTCTGTTGACTTTGTTGAATATCAGATGGCTGTAGAGGTGTAGTTTTACTTCTGGGTTCTCTATTATGTTCTGTTTGTCTATGTTTCTGTTTTTGTACCAGCATCATGTTTTGCTTAGTGTAGCCTTGTAGAGTACTTTGATGTTGGATAATGTGATGTTTCCAGCTTTGTGTTTTTTGCTTAGGATTGTTTTGGCTACTCAGGCTCTTTTTGTGTTTCATATGAATTTAAGCATAGTTTTTTTCTAAACCTGTGAAAAATGACATGGGTGGTTTGATAGGAATAGCATCTAATTCGTAAATTGCCTTGGGCAGTATGGCTATTTGAACAATATTGATTCTTCCAACTTATGAGCATAAAGTGCTTTTTTATTTATTGGTGTCATCTGTGGTTTCTTTCAGCAATGTTTTGCAGTTCTCCTTATAGCAATATTTCACTTGCCTGGTTAGATATATTCCTAGGTCTTTTTTCTTTTTGTGGCTATTGTAAATGGGATTACATATTTGATGTGGCTTTCAGCTTGAACATTATTGGTGTACATAAATGCTACTATTTTTTGTACATTGATTTTGTATCCCAAAAATTTACTGAAGTTCTTTTTCAGTTCTAGGAGATTTTGGTGAAGTGTTTGGAGTTTTCATGGTATAGAATATCATCAGCAAATAGAGATAGTTTGACTTTTTCTTCTCCTATTTGGATGTCATTTGTTTCTTTCTGTTACCTGATTTCTCTGGCTAGGACTTCCAGTACTATGTTGAATAGGAGTGGTGAAAGCAAACATCCTTGTCTTGTTCTGGTTGTCAAGGGGAATGCTTCCAGGTTTTGCCCATTCAGTATGGTATCAACTGTGGGTTTGTAATTGATAGCTCTTATTATTTTGAGGTACATTCCTTTGATGCCTAGTTTGTTGAGGATTTTTTTTTAATCATGAAGGAATGTTGAACTTTATTGAAAGTTTTCTCCACATCTACTGAGATGATCATATAATTTTTAAAAATTCTGTTTATCTAATGAATGAGGTGTATTGATTTGCAGATGTTGAACCAATTTTGTATCTCAGGAATAAAGCCTACTTGGTCATGGTAAATTAACCTTTTGATATACTGCTGTGTTCAGTTTGTTAGCATTTTGTTGAGCATTTTTGGATTTATGTTCATCAGGGTTACTGGCACATGGTTTCCTTTTTTATTTTTGTTGTGTCTCTGCTAGGTTTTAGTATCAGGATGATGTTCATTCCATAGAATGAGCTAAGGAGGAGTCCTTCTTCCTTGATGTTTTTAGAATACTTTCAGTAGAATTGGCACAAGCTCTTCTTTGTATGTCAGGTAAAATTTGTCTGTGAATCCATGTAGTCCAAGGCTTTTTTGATTGGAAGGATTTTTATTATGCAATTTCAGAACCTATTATTACTATTTATACTTCAAGTTCTGGAATATATGTGTAGAACGTGCAGGTTTGTTACACAGGTATACACACACTATGGTGGCTTGCTGCACCCATCAACCCGTTATCTACATTAGGTATTTCTCCTAATGCTATTCCTCCTCTAGCCTCCTGCCCCCCACAGGCCCTGGTGTGTGATGTTTCCCTCCCTGTGTCAATGTGTCAGAACTCATTATTTATCTGTTCAGGGTTTCATTTCTTCCCAGTTTAATTTGGGAGGTTGTATGCTTATGGGAATTATCCATTTCCTCTAGATTTTTTTTAGCTTGTGTGCATAGAGGTATACATAATAGTCTCTCTGTGTCTTTTATATTTCTGTGGGAACTGTTGTAGTATCATCTTTGTCATTTCTGATTATGCTTATTGGGATCATCACTTTTTTTCTTTGTTAATCTAGCTAATGCTCTATCAATCTTGTTTATCCTTTCAAATAACCAACTTTTGGTTTCTTTGATTTTTTTTGGTATGGATTTTGTGTCTCAGTTTCATGTAGTTCTGCTCTGATTTTAGTTATTTCATTTAAAAAAAATTATTTAAAAAATAGAGATGGCATCTCACTCTGTCACCCAGGCTAGATTACACTGATGCAATCATAGCCTACTGCAGCCTTGACTGCCCAGGCTCAAGTGATCATTCTGCCTCAGCCTCCTGAGTAGCTGAGGCTACAGGTGCAGGCTAGCACACCGAGCTAATATTTTCACTTTTTGCAGATATAGGGTCTTGCTAAATTGCCTAGACTGGTCTCAGATTCCTGGACTCAAAAAGTCCTCTTGCCTCAGTCTCTCAAAGTGCTTGGGTTACAGACCTGAGCTACTGTGTTCAGTCAGTTATATTTTTTTCTTCTGCTTCTCTTTGGGGTTAGTTTATTCTAGTGTTCTTTTAGTTTTTTTCGACTGTTAATTTGAGATCTTTCCTAACTTATTCATATAGGCATTTAGCTTTATAAACTCTCCTCTTAACATTGCTTTTGCTGCATTCCAGAGATTGTGGTATGTTGTACCTCTATTTTCATGAATTTCAAATAATTTTTTGATTTTTGTTTTAATTTTGTTGTTTATCCAAAAGTCATTCAGGGGTAAGTTGTTTAATTTTCGTTTTTTGAGATATATTCTTGTTATTCATTATTATTTTTATTACACTGTGGTCCGAGAGTATGGTTGGCATGATTTTGATGTTTTTGCATTTATTGAGACTTACTTCATGTCTAAATATGTGGTCATCTTCCATGTACAGATGAGAAGAATGTATATTTTGTTATTATTGGATAAACTGTTCTATCGCTATCTATCAAGTCCCATTGAGCAAGTGTCAAATTTAAGTTCAGAATTTCTTTGCCTTCTTGATGAACTCATTATCATTAAGTAATGCCCTTATTTGTCCTTTTATTTTTTATAATTTATGGTTTAAAGTCTGGTTTATCTTATATAAGAATAGCAACCTTCTTCCCTTTTTTGTTTTCCAATTGCATAAGAAATCTTTCTCCATCCTTTTACTCTGAGCCTTTGAGTGTCATTACATGTGAGATGAGTCTGTTGAAGACAGCAAAAGATTGGGTCTTTTTAAAAATCCAGTGTGCAGCTTTGTGCTTTTTTAATGGCCATTTAGACATTTACAGTCAAGATTAATATTGATATGTGATGTTTTGATCTTGTTGTTTAGCTGGTTGTTTGGTAGGCTTGATTGTGTAGTTGCTTTATAGCATTTATCTATGGGCTATATGCTTAAATATATCTTGGTGGTAGTAGGCATCATTGTTTTGTTTCCATGTTTAGAACTCCCTTAAGGTTCTCTTATAAGGCTGTTCTAGTGGTAACCAATTCCCTTAGCATTTGCTTGTCTGGGAAGGATTTTATTTATCCTTCACTTACAAAGTTTAGTCTGGCTGGATATGAAATTCTTGCTCGGAATTTCTTTTCTTTAAGCATGTTGACAATAGGTCCCCAATTTCTTCTGGCTTGCAAGGTTTCTGCTGAGATTCCTTTAAGGTTTTGTTTTTGTTTTTGTTTTTTTCCATGCTGACTTCACAAAATCTGCTGACTATGTGTCTTGGGCATCTTGTATAATATCTCACAGGGATTCTCTGAATTTCTTGAATTTGCATGCTGATGTCTCTAGCAATATTGGGGAAATTTTTGTGGTCTATATTCTCAAATATGTTTTCCCAGTTGTTTACTCTTCTTCATTTTCTCCCAGGAATGCCAATGAATTGTAGGTTTGGTCTCCTTATATAATCTCCTATTTTTCAGAGATTTTATTACTTCTTTTTAATTCTTTTTTCTTTCTTTTTATCTAACCGGGTTGATTTGAAGAACCAGTTTTTGAGCTCTGAGATTCTCTCTTCAGCTTGATCTGTCCTGTTGTTAATGCTTCCAACTGTATTATAAAATTCCTGTAGTGAATTTTTCATTTCCAGAAGTTCAGTTTTGTTCTTTCTTAAAATGTCTACATTATCTTTCAACTATTGGATCATTTTATTGGCTCCCTTGGATTAAGTTTCAGCTTTTTCTTTATCTTGTTGAGCTTCCCTGCCATCCAGATTCAGAATTCGAAGTCTATCATTTTAGGCATTTCAATCCGGTTAGGATCCATTGCTGGGGAACTATTGCAGTCATTTGGAAGTAATAAGATGCTCTGACTTTTTTAATTGCCAGAGTTGTTGCACTGATTCTTACTCATTCCAGAGGGCTGGTGTTCCTTTATCTCTTTGAAGTTGCTGTCATTTGTATGGGGTTTTTGTTTTTATGTTCATTATTTCCCTTGAGGGTTTGTTTCTGTATGCTTTCTGAATATAAGGCATTTCTGTGGGAACTTAATTTGTGGCTAGATTCTTGCATTGTGTTTCATGGGTGATATGTGCTGAAATGATTTTTGTTTGGTGGTGTAATTTCGGGCTGCAATTCAGTAGTTGGTGCTTAAGAGTAAGGGCTCACAGACTCTTCCTCAGCTGTTTTTTTTTTTTTTTTTTTTTTTTTGTATTTCAGCTTGTTCTTGTTTGCTACAGTGCTCTGGGGTGGGGGAGACAGGGAGTGAGAGATATACTTCCTTGGCAAGTCTATTTCTGGGCCTTGGGGGACCTCCACCTCTAATCACTGTTGACACACCTATACATTTTCTTAGGCCCAAGTGGTCCCTGACAGGCTGTGCTACCCCCACTATTAAGGGAAACCCAAGCCAAAGGTTAGGTTATCAGGAGACTCGCAGCTCCCTAGGGGCCCATTGGTCCTTTGTGCTTTGTGATATGTCTATGGGTGGTATATTGCCACCCAGACATATCACAAAGAAGGTCAAGGGCAGAGGACCCCTGGGCATGGTAGAGTTGTTTTGGATATGCAGCTGGTGTAGTGCCCACGGCTTGGGTATTTTTGCCCAGCAGATCGTTAAGGGGACTGCCCAGCTTGTGATCCCTTGACTAGGTCTCCTTCTGGTGGCTTCCCTGTAGCTGACCTGATCAGCTCATTTAGTCTCAAGCCTTCTGCACCCAGATTGCTGGGCTGTCAGGTGTTTCAGGCCATGGAGCTCCTTAAGGCAGAGGCTGTGGCTAACAGAAAGGCCACACCCTTCCCAGACCAGCCCTGTGCAGGGAGGCAAACCCATCTCCTTTGCCAGAATGAAAATCTGCATCTCACTCTTCTCAGTGTTCTGAGATTGGGGGTTCCTTTCCTGTTCAAGCCCTGGTCACAGATCTCAGCTTGATATTCTTCAGCTGTGTGCCTGCACCCTGGGTGGCTGGGATTGGTCCCATGGTTTTGTCCTTTAGCCCCATGGGGTCAAGCACTGGTGGTACTGGGGTAGCTGTAGTGCTTTCAGGCTGCTGGCAAAGCACTCAGGGTGGGCAGTGGAAGCTGTGTTGTGTGCATGCTCTTAGGGAAGCAGCCAGGTGGGGGCCTTGAGAGTGTCCAGAGACAAAGGAGCATGCAGATCAGATTGGCCCCAGTCTTGTGGGTAAGACAGCCCTGCTGTATCCCAGCCCAGCAGAACAAGGTGGAGAGGCTGGGGGCATGGGCTCTAGGGTCACATTTTGCGGGAGTTGCCGCATGTACATGTAAAATCTGGGCTCTGTGCAGGCTCAAGCTCTGCCTCTGCCTTCTCTCTGGCAGATTTCTCTGCCAATTAAAATGTCTATCGGGGACTGGGTGCAGTGGCTCATGTCTGTAATCCCAGCACTTTGGGAGGCCAAGGTGGTTGGATCATGAGGTCAGGAGATTGAGACCATCCTCGCCAACAGTGAAATCCCGTCTCTATTAAAATACAAAAAATTAGCCAGGTGTGGCGACACATGCCTGTAGTCTCAGCTACTCAAAACTACTCAGGAGGCTGCGGCATGAGAATGGCTTGAACCTGGGCAGCAAAGGTTGCAGTGAGCCGAGATCGTGCCACTGCACTCCAGCTTGGTGAC
>NW_022436975.1:3835038-3894993 GCF_009761245.1 Sapajus apella | reverse complement strand
AAAAAAAAAAAAAAATCTGGCTGGGCACGGTGGCTCATGCCTGTAATCCCAGCACTTTGGGAGGCCGAGTCAGGTGGATTATGAGATCAAAAGATCAAGACCATCCTGACCAACATGGTGAAACCCTGTCTCTACTAAAAAATACAAAAATTAGCTGGGCGTGGTGGCATGTGCCTGTAGTCCCAGCTACTATGGAGGCTGAGGCAGGAGAATTGCTTGAACCCAGGAGGCGTAGATTGCAGTGAGCTGAGATTGTGCCATTCCACTCCAGCCTGCTGACAGAGCAAGATTTTGTCTCAAAAAAAAAAAAAAATCTATGGGGGTCATGAGATCTCTTGCAGCTAGGATCGCAGAGATCCATGACGGGGGTGTGGTGCCCTGCAGTTCCTTCACTCACCTCTTTGTTAGGACCTCATCAGGGCTAGGAATGGGTCTTGGCACTTGGTGACTCTGTGCAGGCTTCCCAGCTTGTGCCCTATTCAGCCTCAGTGGCTGTGTTTCCCTCTATCAACTCTCAGTGTTTCCCCTCAAAAGATTTATCTAAAGTGTGATGGGTTTTTCAATATTTTGGCTTCTCTTGGTGGGAGAAGGGCTCCCTGGCTTCATCTAGTTGGCTGTCTTCCATACTTTTTTTAATGTTGAGGTTTAGCTATGGTAATTTAGGCCATTCTAAATAAATTCAAATTCTAGTAAATGTGGTAAGTATGATTGATAGTTCCAGTAGATTATAAGCAAACTTTACAACTATACTATAATTTATGGTTGATGGTGGTTTTGTATGTGGAGGAATTGTTTTTGTTTTGTTTTTGAGACAGAATCTCACTCTGTTGCCCAGGCTGGAGTTCAGTGGCACAATCATAGTTTACTGTAGACTTGAACTTCTGAGCTCAAGCAATCCTCCCACCTCAGCCTCCCATAGTGCTGGCATCACAGGCATGAGCCACTGTGTGTGACCATGGAAGATGATTTTAATTTGTGTGGTGATAACTTATTTGGTATATTTCTGGTATTTAGCCACAGCACCCAGTTTTTAGAAAGCACTTAACAAATGAATGTTGCAATGAATCACCTTAATAGAAGTTATTCATATATCTTCATTAAATCAAATATGTTTATTTGCATATTTTCAAGGAACAATAGAATATATTCACATATATTCTACCTCTGCAGACCTTTGTGTTTTTATGTATTATTGCTATTTGGTTTGCATCAAACTGACAATTGAATGGGATGTATTGAAACATGGAGACTTTGACTTTTTGGGAAGGAACATCATGATTCATGAGCAAACAAGTTTTATGAGCATAAGAAGAGGTTATGAACAAAAAGGGAAATCACCAGAAAAAGGAATAACGCATTTTGAATTTATGGGTGTAATGTACTACTGCCTGTTTTATATCATTTTTAACATAATGAATCTTGGTGAATTCGATTGCATTGTGTAGCCAGATGATAGATAACACGTACATATCTGGTAGCCTTTGACATTTTGGGCTGCAAAGTTTTGGAACAAGATTTCAGGAACTTAAATCATCTTCTGAAAAATATGATTTTATTATTTGGCATATTCCTTTGCAAATAGTTTTACTTGGGTTCAATGTTAGATAAGTTAAGAATTACACTTAAAATAATTAAATTGCTTAATACTAAATGAGCCTCTTGAATTGGGTACTTTAAGAAAAGCATTATTTCTCGAACTCCTGACTTCAGGTGATCTACCCATCTCGGCCTCCCAAAATGCTGGGATTAAAGGCATGAGCCACTGCCCCCAGCCTTGAAAAAACATTCTTTCTGATGTTCATTCCGTGCTACTTACCCTGAGAAATTTCATAGGTTATATGGATAGGAGTATCCAGTTTCTCCTTTTCTTGTCTGTGTCTTGCATTGCTGGCTATTTAAAAACATGAGTTTTTGGTTTTTTTTTCCTAAAACTATCTCTTCAAAAATGACAACTTGAATTTCTTATTTGGCTAAATGGTATTTTTTCTTCACATTGAGCTTGTCTCACCCAATGGCTGAAGAAGAACAGCTCGCCTCCAGCTGTCCTCTCTTCACTCTGTGATTCCACTCTAAAACATAAAAGTAAAATATGGCCATTGTCTGTTTCTTTCTTATTTTTCATGACAAAAATAGTTAAATAAGAATGGTGATTTCTTCATCTCTTTAACAAGCTTCACTGTTTTTACCTATATGGGAATGGACCATTATTCCTTAGTGTGGGTACGTATTGAAATTAGTGGGAAAATGTTTACGTGGTTTTATAAAACAAATGCATGAATTTTAATTCTCCTTTTAGGGATAACTATGGGATTCTCCTAATGGACTTTTTTTTTTCTCTGTGAATGACGTTTTTGTGGGTGACACCTAGTCAGTGTTTAATAAATATGTATTGAGTGATGGATGATGGAAGAGAGATTTCCTTTATCTATGCTTAACACGTTCATTAGTTCTCAGCATACACATGTCAAAATCGATATACCTTCTCATATATAATCACTAAATATTTCTAAAGGAAAAACATCTTGGCCAGAAATAAGGCTGTAAAAATTTCTAACATATGTTTCTGTGTCGGTAGCTCTTCATTTATTGCTAAAAATATGCAGGCACACTCCCTTTATTGTGATTATCAATGTAATATGATTTTGCACATCTGAACCTAATTGCACTCAATGGATTATCCATTTAATTGATAAATGGCACTTTTCAAGTATATCCAAATGGTGCAAGTCAGAGAAGAGGGCCTAATATTCAACAACGGGGTGGGTAGGTGTGTTATTTATTGCTCAGTCATATGATTATACTTGACTTTGAGCCATGCTGGTTTGAATAGGAATATTTCTTTTACAGTTTAAGAAAATATGAAAGAATACTGAATGACTCATGGAAGGAGGTAAAAGGATTACATATTACCATCTGTTGATTCTTTTTAAAAAAAAATGGGCATTCAGATGTATAAAAATGTGCTGAAGTGTCTGTCATATGGGAGTGCTTGCTTCAGTGTCTAAATTCATGCCACTCGGGAAGGCGGAACATTTAAACCCCATTTCCCTCCATCAGATGTTGACTCACAGTGTTTGATCAGGATATAATCTTGAAATAGGAATAAGAGAACTAGAATTTAAAGTAAAATAATTAAAATCATTCAGATACAATAAATTGAACAGATTGGGTAGACATGAAACATAGTTATATAGTACTACATTCTCAGTCTTGTTAAGAGCTTTAAATATCAATGTGATTAAATAATGTACATGCATAATATATATTTCCAGCCATTCATTGGATTTGGAAGATGATACTCGACTTAATATGTTTGATGATGGCACACTCATGATCCGAAACACCAGAGAATCAGACCAAGGTGCCTATCAGTGCATGGCCAGAAATTCCGCTGGGGAAGCCAAGACACAGAGTGCCATGCTCAGATACTCCAGTCTTCCTGGTAAAACTACTATTTTCTAGTTCTCTCAGTTATTTGAACTAGAAAATAACCTAATATTGCTTCTTTAGAGTACGTAATGCTTTGAAGTGAAACTATTCCCATTGGCCGTAATTTTTCTAATTCTGTTTTAAAGAAACTTGAATATTTTCTCTTGAAGTTTATTTTAATTCCCTGCCTTAGTTCCTTCCAAAGCCTCCTTCCCTTCTGCCTCTAGGTCAAGTCTGACCCTGTACTTCTAGGAGTAGGAGCATTTTTACTTTGAGAACATGACTTCCTCTTGATCCTTTCCTAATGCCATCAATCCTCTTTTAAAATCTCTTCTGCCTGTCTAAAATGTGGTGTTCCTTACAACGCTATCCTTCCTCCCTTTCTTTCTCTAATCTCCTGCACCCTAATCACAGTTTATTACTCTTCCATCTGATCTCTTCCCAAACCTTCAGCTTTCATACTTCATGTAAAATGTATGGTCTTTATTGCTGAGACCCTTCCTGAGACTTCAGTGGATGTTGCCAGGACCTTCTTCTTATCTTCATAGGTAAATTTTTACATCTCTCGAGCACATTTGCCCACACAAACCCAGAGCATCCTGTGTTTGCTATCTCTATTGGTATCATTACTATCCTGCTGCAGTAACCTCCGATTCACTTCTAGTGCTACTCCTTCGACAATTCTTTAAAAATTTAGTTCCAAGATGCATCAGACTATCTCTCTTTCCAGTTCTACTGCCATTGACTTAATTCAGAACATTCATTTCAATTATTGTAATAGCTTTCCTTATACCCTCCCTTACTTCCTGTCACCATGTTCTCCTACCACATTTACGCCTAACTCTTGAGACAATTCTTTCCGAGGCATGTTGTAGTTTTACAGATGATGTATTCTGTCCTCTGTTTAGGCAACTAGAGTACGAGCACACAAGGAGTGTGTTTTGTTCATCTCTGTATCTTTCCAACATCCAGCATGTTACTAATATACTTGAGCCATTCAATAGTGTTAGGAATTAAGTTAAACGTTTATTGTTGAATTGGATTGAATTCATTTATTTCTACTCTCCAGAGTATGTTCATCTCAGGAATGGAGGAGCCCGCCCACCCCCCCGCCCCAAACTTAGACTCAATCATTAGGCATTTTTAGCACCTTAGCAAGTATTTAATTTTTGCTTGAGATTCCCAGAAAAGAGAAGCTCTTATGAATTAATAAGAGTGGAACACCTTATATGAAAGTCTAAATTTTCTATTTACAAGGATACTTGATGAATCAACTTATAATATGTTTAGCTGAAAGTAACTGAAAACTTGACTAGATATGGCTTAAATGCATAGCATCTATGTGTGTGTTTGTGTGTGCACATGTTTATTTTAATTGCATGCCTCAAGTAGGACAGGGGTAATCTGTCACAGAGCTGCCACATTACTCCAATGGGAAAATAATCTTCTTTCTGCTTTTTGATCCGCCTTGCACATAGGTTTCTTTATTTCTTATAATTTTCACCTCTTAATCACAAAGTGGCTCCTGTAACCCAAATGCATGCCTGCCCGAATTCCAGGTAGCAAACAGAGGGAAGAGAGGACTAGTTAGACTTGGCGCTTTTATTTATTCCTAGTGACATGTGCCTATATCTCATTGACCGAACTATGTTTAAAAAAAAGGAGAGTATTCTTAAGAGGGAACGTTCAAACACGTAGCCCCTAAAATAAGGAATATGTATTTGGTAGGTGCTTTGCAGTGTCTATAACACATTATGATATTAAAGCAAGCAATCTTTTTTAAAAAGTATGTAATTACAGCAAATCCACATTTACTTAGTTTAGATTTAATTCTTTGGGAATTAAATATATATATGTATATATATACACACACACATATATAATATTTTAGTATAAAGACAATTTGAAAATGATAAAATAATCCAGAATAAATAAATCATCCTAACTTCGATTGGCTGGATTTTGTTTTGTTCCCCGCTTACCATCAGCCAAACCAACCTTTGTAATCCAGCCCCAGGACACAGAGGTTCTAATTGGCACCAGCTCAACTCTGGAATGTATGGCCACAGGCCACCCACACCCCCGTATCACTTGGACCAGGGACAACGGATTGGAGCTGGATGGATCCAGGCACGTGGCAACGGCCAGTGGACTTTACTTACAGAACGTCACACTACAGGATCATGGTCAATTTACCTGTCACGCCAGCAACAGCCACGGCTCTGTTCAAGCTGCAGCAAACATAATTGTACAAGGTATGGGAGCAGAAGGTCATGAATGAAATATTCCTCCTGTCACACTCTGAAAATTATTTTTCAGCTTAAATAATGTCATGTACATCAGTTGAGAGGTATTTTTTTGCCAATTAATTTTTGACACAATAAGATTTTCAAAGCTAATCTGTTTCAAGTTAAAAGTTGTTTTTCTTCTTTCCTATTTCAATCTTTATCCAAAGGTCAGAATCAACCATTAGCAACAAAAGAGATGAAGTCATTAATCTGGAAGGAAACTGTCAAAAGATATTTGTGCTTCAGAATATTTTACAGATACAGGAAAGACAGTACGGATACGAAAGTGAATAGGCTGTGCTCTGTGTTCATAGTCACTTACCAGACTGTCTACTGAACAGAGCTTGAGGACATGCTGAAGGCTCCTACAAGGCCAGGCTGTGTGACAACGGCAATAATAAAACCATTCTGAATCCAGAAATTAATTTATATGCGCGGGCATGCAATCGTGCTGTAAAGAAGACACATTCTTCTTTGTATTTTAGTTCGCAGCCTGGGGCAGCCCCTTCCTTTCTGGTGTGAGGTGTGTGTGTGTGCATGCATGTGTATGTGTGTGCACGTGTGTGTGCCTGTGTGCGTGTATGTGTGCATGCATGTGTGAGCGTGCATGTGTGTGTGTGTGTGTGTGCATGTGTGTGTGCATGCCTGCGTGTGTATGCATGCATATGTGTGTGTGAGCGCATGTGTGCTTGTATGCCACCCTCCTGCAAGGTTAGAGTTCAGTAAGCAGCAGAATATAAGTGCTATTGGAGTCATACCAAAAGCCCTGTTCTTTCTAAAATAGTTTTTCATCCTTGACAAGAGTATAGTAATTTACATGATCTGCATTAAGGGCTTCCCGAGGTTATGAATAGTTTGATTGAGTTAAAAAGTTTTATTAAGAGTTGCATAGGGTGTTATCTACCAAAACACTGAACCTTGTGAAACACAGAACAGAGTCAGGAGGGCTTCAGAACAGTGAGTCCTGTCAGCCCCAAGAGTGGTCTTGGCCACTACAAAGCATAAGGCTTCCTCCAGCCTAGGCTTCCTGTGCATTCAGAGAATGTTTTGTAAATTGAACTGCTTAGCATCAACTCCTCAAGTAGCAATCGATACATACCTTCTTGTTCCTATTTACATGTCTCAGGAAAAAATTGTGCTTTTCCCTAGAACTGCTCATATCCCGAAAATACTTTCCTTGCTCTAATAATAAGGTGCAGAAATGAAATATTTTCTTAAGGTCTTTGGTAACTCCTGGGGGAAATTACTTTTAAAGCACCCAAACATTATTTTTAAACTTTTAATATGTTGAGATTGAAAAATGCCTTCAAAGAAATCGCATTTGGGTTTTGTTTTGCTTACATTATTTTGTCGTCAGTACCTCCTTTTTAGAAATGTAATGCCTGATCACCTTCACACTTTAGCGATTACCTGTATTCCACATTGTGCTAGGCTTTCGTTTCTCAGCTTTTTCCATGTACTTCCTTCCTATGCTTCTATCTGTCCATCTGCGTCAATCTACGTTTTACAGAACTCTGGTAACCTTTACCATCCCGCCTACTTCGTATACCACAGTATGCTAATGATTTCTTGTTGCCAGTGAGCTTGCCCTGAAATGGCCATGTGCTTGTTCTATGTTATTTGTGACCATGTACTTGTGTCACTTTTGGATCTGTGTGTCCAGATTTTTAATTGGATTTGAAATGGTTCATTAATCATTCTATACATTAATTTAAAAGGCTGATTTTATTTGCCTAGTCATAGATTAAGCATTTTAAGATGTATCCTTTTGTATTATTTTAACAGGTTCTATTCACGTTCTTGATCTTTTAATGCCCATTTAAACCAAGATCACAGTTATCCAAGATAAACTTCCTTTTTTAGACTGACTGGAACAAATATTAATGATAAATCAAATGACATAAAAAAGCTTCAGTGAAAGATATGAGTCACAGGGTGAACATACAGGTAAAAAGGCCTGTGGTCATCAACAACGTAAATCAAAATGTTTTGTGTGTGAGGCAGCACCTTAATGAACAGCCAGGATCTTAGATTTTAATAAAACAGCAAAACACTTCATCTCAGCATATGCTAGCTATTTCAGCTCTGGAGGTGGGACTCAGAAGGCCACCACTTTACGTGAAAAGCCCAAAGATGTCGGCTTCATCATTTCTGTCTAATTATTCCACCTCCTCTGCCTGCTTTGGTGATATTCATAATTTCTTCATCAACCTAGCAAGCTGCTCATTTTAGTGATAGAAACAAATGTAAATTGACTATGTTCTTAAATGTTTTCCATACTGTGCTAAGATGTGGATCTTGGTCTTTTTCTAAAATGGGAACACATGAAGTATAACAATGCTTTTCACACAGTCTTGGCTAATTGTGAACTTTAATTATTATTTCAAAAGTTTAAATCAAATTTCCCAACACTAGAACCGGGACTACATTATTTCTCTTAACTACTACCATTTTCTGTTATATAGCTCTTTTACTGTGTAATGAATCTATTTTTTAATGTAGAAATATTTTTTTCTTTTTAAGTTGTTCCTAGTAATTTTGGGAGTTAGTGTAATGTTCTGGAAAGAACATCAGGCTGGGGGTTGAGCGGCCCAGATTCCCTACTATCTTTTCTACTTATTAGTTCTGACCAGGGGAAATTCAATCCTACCTCCCCCAGTCTGAATTTTCTCATCTGTGCAGTGAGGAGCCTGAGACAGCTGATTTGTGGTCTGTTTTCCAGCTTGACTTTACTAGACCTCTATTTACAAATAGCTTACGGGCATTCCTGAGGGTTTCCATGAATTTGTGTTACTTGGTAGTTTATCTTATACCATAGTTTTTTAGTCTAGCACCTTACTTAGAATGATGAAGACTTTAAAAAAAACTTTAGTACCTGCATACAGCCTGAAACTTACAACAAATACACTTTGCCATATATTATTCACTTTATCATGTTTCTTGTACTTCCAGAGGCAGGTGAAAGGAAGGAGGTAGTAGGAATTGTGCAAAAATCTAACAAGGCAGAGAAATGACTTATCAAATTGTCAAAGACATTTGAACCAGAGTGACTCCATCTTGAATGGGGGCTGGGTAAAATGAGGCTGAGATCTGCTTGGCTGGATTCCGAGCAGGTTTGGCAGTCTTAGTCACAGGATGAGGTAGGAGGTTGGCACAATAAACAGGGCACAAAGACCCCATGACGGAACAGTCAAGAAGCTGACAAAAACCTGCCAGAACCAAGATGGCAATGAAAGCAACCCCTGTTTGTACTCACTGCTCATTATATGCTAATTATAATGCAATAGCATATTACAAGACACTCCTACCAGTACCAGGACAGTTTACAAATGCCATGGCAGTATCAGGAAGTTACCATTTATGGTCTAAAACAGGGAGGAACTCCAAGTTCTGGGAATTGCTCATCCCTTTCCCGGGAAACTCAGAAATAATCTGCCCCTTGTTTAGCACACAATCAAGAAATAACTGTAAGTATACTCAGCCGAGCAGCCTATACCGTTTCTCTCCTGTGGAGCAGCCATTCTTCATTCCTTTTAATTTCCTAATCATCCTGCTTTCACTTTATGGATTTGCCTCATATTCTTTCTTGCACAAGGTCTGAGAATTCTTTCTTGCACAGGCCCCTCTTTTGGGGCCTGGATTGGGACCCCTTTCCAGTTACAAAGTCATCTGGGAAAGTTCTTTTGATCACTTAGGTGTTACTGAGGATCATTGTGCCCTTTGAAAATGTCCACATTGATTTACTTTTCATTTAATCCAAGAGTCACGGACAGAATCCCTTTCTAGGAATGGCATATGCACCTATTAGCTCTTTCTTATTTATACAAAATCAAGAATACAAGATCTGAATATTTGGAACTCTGAATTTTGACACAGATGTGGCTTTTTCAAAAGTATAATTTTAAGTGTTGGAACATTCATCTTAAGGAGCTTATTTTTCTTCTTGAAATCAATAGATCAACTCATTTCAAATTTTTTTATGCATGTGAAAGCTTGGAGAAAACTGTTTTGTTAACAGTTCCGGTACGATTTGTAGCTTTAAATATATTTATCACATCTAGTAAAATGATAACCGAGATGATTTAATCATGGGAAACAGCTGCCATAAGATTTAGAAATGGTTTCTTCTTATCGGCTACTGCTGTTTTGCTTTGCAGACCAGATGTGTGTATTTCTGGCTTCCTTGCAAACAGGCACAAACATACAGAGGCACCTTCACACTCTTTATAACCTTGGTGATATGTAGTTGGAAACAAATTCTGATCACACAACTTATTTGAACACATTTTCTTTTTTTTATTGGCACTGAAATTTGTAAAATAATTTTCATTGTTGATGTATGTTTCGTTCTCTTTAGCACCTCCGCAATTTACAGTAATCCCCAAGGATCAAGTGGTGCTGGAAGACCATGCTGTGGAGTGGCTCTGTGAAGCTGACGGCAGCCCACCTCCTGTAATTGTCTGGACAAAAACAGGTATTAGCACATCTACAAGTAATTGTGGGGAAAACAAACGTCTTCTTTTGTGGAGAGTAAAAAACATAGTTTCAACTAATTATTGAAGGTATATCATGGACATGAAAAAATTACACAGAAAGTAATCTTTGATCTAAATATGACATCATCATAATTTTCATGATGTTTTGAGTTTTGGCATTTGAGTGTGTGGCCTTCCTGAGATTATCCCCTCTGGGACATGGCTTCCTGATTTTTAAAATAAAATTATTGGAAAGTACCACAGTTTTAAACATTTATTTTTAAGTGGGAGAATTTTCTTCTAGTACAAAATGCAATCATCAGTGAAATGAAATCTGAAAGGAAGCTCCAACAAAGAGCTGCTGTTCTTAAAGCGTGGGTGGGTGGGTGTGTGCCTGGCAGGTGGGATCTTCACGCCCTATCCACCACCAAGGGCGCCAAACACTTCCAGGGAACCTGGGCACGTAGCAGAACAGAACTGACAATTGGCTGGATGAGACCTTGTCTAAGATGCCTCCAGGATTGGAAATCCTACTTTCCATATTAGTTCAGGTACTAGATAAAATTTAAAGTACGTCTACATTTATGGATTTCTTGTATGAAAATTCTTTCTCTATTCTTTATGAGATTAGTTGATAGGAGGTACACATTGGAGCCACAAAGCCTTGGTTCACACCTCCATTCCTTCATTTGCTTGTCATGTGTCCTTGGGCAAACACATTTACTGCTGCTCGCCAGAGTCCTTGTTGCTATGCTGGTGGTGATGACGTTTCCTACATCATAAGGTGGGTGTGGGGATTGATTTGAATAATTTATACTCTTCAACATTTAGAACAGTTGATGGCACAGTACACTCAGTAGGGTTAGCTAATTTTTTTCCATCTATAACAAGACATTCAATAAGACACAAGTTTTCACTGAACTAGTTGAAAATGATAATCTCATTTAATTGATAATGACCATAAGAATAAAGTGTTAAGAAGGATTCAGAGGCTCATATAAGCTCAGAAGTGAAAAGTACAACGGCCTGTGGTTGGCTGTGTAGATTAATAGCGTGGATATCACAAAATTCCCATTTTTGATATGCTGCCTCTGCATTTTAAATGTATTTCAGTCACGTTACTGTATTCCAAATATTGCATACACATGATAAACAGCTGTCATGAAGATATCTGAAAATCGAATTTAATAATCAAATTGGTTCTGAAATTTGCTTTTTGATTATAGTACCGCTGAAGGGCACAAACATGAAGGTTAAAAATTTACTAGGAGGCTGGGCTGTTCTTTTGGTGACAGATGAGACTTCCATGTGATACAGTAGCAGAGCTTCAAGGACAAGCAACAGGGGGTGTGGTGTGTTTCTGGGGTTGCAATGCTAGTGCAGAACCCACACAGTACACCCTGGCACCGAGGATTTCCTGAAAGACAGATCTCACTCTTAACCCACGACAGCCTGCAGCTCCGGCTTTCACTGCTCTGGGCCATACAGAGTACTTTCTTTACCTCTTTGCAGGAGGACAGCTCCCCGTGGAAGGCCGGCATACGGTTCTCGCCTCTGGAACTTTGAGAATTGACCACGCAGCACAGCACGATCAAGGCCAATATGAATGTCAAGTAGTCAGTTCGTTGGGGGTAAAAAAAGTATCTGTGCAACTGACTGTAAAACCCAAAGGTAATCCATACTGTGACTCATATTCACATTCTGAGGTGTGCACCTCTGCCTCTGTCTTCGGCACAGCTGACAGGGATCTTATGACATATATATTATATATGACATATATAACATATATATTATATATATTTATATATTTCACATATATATCCATAAATATATATATATATATATATAGGGTCTAAGGATCTTATATATATGTATTATGTTATGGGATCTAAGAAATTGCAGATTGGATATCTTTTTCCAGTCTTTTATATAACTTCATTTTTTTAGAATTTTATTTTTATTAATATTAATTATGATTCTGTTTTTCTTAAAAATGCCATTTCATTTTTTCTTACAAAATTTTTTACAATTGCTATGATTAGTTAGCCCTACCTGCCTAGGCCACCTTACAAAAGAATGCAGCTTCCCATGCCGGAGTGGCTGAATCTCACTCTGACACTGACATATGTTTTATGTTCAGTGGTATTGGGAATACAGTGAAGACACTCCCCTTCAGACTCCTCATGTGACAACTGTACTTCGATTTATCCTACATATATATACTGTGGAATGAGTTTCTATTATTCATCCATAATTTATTGTCAACTGAGATATAAAAAGGGAGAAAATTCAAGATTTGAATTTCTAAAGATGACTCCAATATAAAAATGAAAATGGTGGTTATTAATTACCATTGACATTTTTTCTTGCTTTTTGGCTTATGTTGAAATAATGGAACTTAATTACAAAATGGACAGCACCTAAACTGCATTTTCAGCACGCTTTGCATTTCAATATAATTTCGTAAGTCCCTCCACAGTTTGCTACAATTTGTTTGGACTCAGTAGATCTCAGTTCAGAGGTAACACATGTTGATGAGAGCACAGGAGAAGGAAAGCAAAGCTCCGCTGCATGTGTCAACGTAGGTGTGAGAAGAAACAAGGGAAATGCTGACATGTTCGTGATGCCTGAACACAGATGAAAACCTACACTGAGCTGCTAACTACATACGGCCTGTTAGCAATTAATTTCCCTTATACTTTAGGCATATTAATTGATTTTTTTAATAAAGAAAGTTGAGGTTCTATGTGGGGGAGAAAGGATTGTAGCAAAAATGTGCACATAATAACTCAAATGGGTGGGAGATTTGAAAATACAGTTGCGGAAAGGTGCCGTGACGAAAGTCTTCCTGTCGAACAGGAAATAACAAAAGCTGGTCTGCAGAATGTTTCAAACTACTTTTAAATTGATGTTCAACTAAAATCCAAATATTAGGTGATATTCACATTATATCTGTTAAAATGGGACCAATTGTAAGTCCACACATATTATTGAAATCAAAAGGACACTAAAGAGCCTCGTCTTGATTTTTCCCCATTGCCAAATCCTTTCACTTGACTTCCTCCCATTAAGGCTTTAGATTTCAATTTAGAAGCCACTTCGCTTCCATAAGCAGGCTTCCTTGACTCTCTAAGACCACTGTAACTTGCCCCTGTTGAAATTAGTACTGGAATACACCATTTAATCTAGGAGTTGGCATATGTAGAAGAATTTGATAAATCTATCAAATATCTGTAGTTGAGAAAATACCACGTGCAATTGGCATGAATATGGAAGTAAACAAGTTTTTTAGAGAACAAAGAGCCCTAAGTGTAGCACCAGATTTTGTGAATGGTGGCAAGCGAGGGCCATATGGGAGGAGTTAGTTGGGATGGTTAGTTGAGTTGGAACAATCTGATCTAGGCTTCTGACGATAGAACTATTGAAAGTCTTGATCAGATCGACTACTTGGAATATTCATTAACCTGGGCTGTGGTGGCTCATGCCTGTAATCCCAGCACTTTGGGAGGCCAAGGCAGGTGGATCACCTGAGGTCAGCAGTTCGAGACCAGCCTGGCCAACATAGTAAAAACCCCATCTCTACTAAAAATACAAAAATTAGCCAGGCATCATGGTATGTGCCTGTAGTCCCAGCTACTCAGGAGGCTGAGGCAGGAGGCTTAGGAAAGAGAACCATTTGAACCAGGGAGGCAAAGATTTCAGTAGGCCAAGATCATGCCACTGCACTCCAGCCTGGGCCACAAAGCAAGACTCTCTCTCAAAAAAATAATAGTAGTAAACAATATTCGTTAACCTAAAGAGGATAGGATAGGTTGGAATGGAGAAAAAAAATGAAAGCAAGAAACCACTGGAGCTACGACTGTAACTGAATGATACGTTATGAGATCTAGAAACAAGGATCACAGTGGTGGGAATGGAAGAGTGAATGAATTCAAGAAAAAGTAGAGTAGGTCAAATATTTCACCTCTGAGATTATAAGCAGCATTTTCCCTCCAATTCATGCTCTCAGTAATACTTTACAGAACCTTCATCTCCTTTCAGCGAGGAATTGGCTTCCTTGACTAGATCTTGGGCATATTACATAGATCTTCATGAATGTCATGTGCTATAATGGTCTCATTCTGCCTAAGGTGTCTTAGTGTTGAATTTTCTTCAGGTATTCGGTGTTTTTTTTTTTTTTTTTTTTTTACTGTGGAGATACAAATACTATTTTATTTAAGGAATGTTCTCTTGAATTAATTCTTTTAACATTCTTTGTGTCTCATTATTTCTTTCTTTTTGGGGAACCCCCACATTTTGTGTATGCTGTAATACGCCTCAAAGTGTGTTCTGAAGATTGCTGGTTGAGGGAAATCCCTGGACCCTTGCAGGGAGTTTCCTAGGTTAAAACTTTCTCATAATAGTCTCAGGATGTAATTTGCCTCTTCGCTGGGTTGACATTTGCAATGATGTCAAATGTCATGGTGGGGGGAAACTGCTGCAGCCTCAGCCTGAACCAAGAGAGCGGGCGCCAAATTGTAGGAGTATATCGTTATATCCTTTGCTTGTAGCAGAAAGTAAAAAAGAAAGGTAATTTTACTTGATGCTGTTATTGATAAAACTGGGGGAAATATTACTTTTATTAAATCTTGACCTTTGTATACATATCCTTTCAGTAATTTGTGTGATAAAGGAAATTATCAAAAGAAGCTACCTATTGTCAAATTTGGGTATAGTATCAAAGAATTTTTACAATTATCTGAAAAATCCTTACAAATACTTCTATTCTTTTAAAAGCATGACTTTGTGAGGTAATATTTTATTCCTAGACTTCAACCAAAACAACTAATTGTAAAAGATTGAATTTGAAAGCAATTCTTCTAAAAACTTCTTGTAAAATAATGCTACTCTACTCACTACTTTTATTTGCAGAAAATATAGTTAATTTTCATAAAAATGTTATTGAAAAATGCTATGAGTTTATAATTGTAATTTCAAAATGAACACATAAATTTTTAAATTCTCAGTAAGCAGAGCTACATATAAGCCATATAACAAAAGCTCTTAGAGCTTGTCAATAATTTTTAAAAGTAAAGGATTCCTGAGGGCAGGATGATTGACTGTCAGTCATCTGTTGATCTTCTTTGCTCAATTTCTAGCTCTCCCATTTTCTTTTCAATATCTTTTAGCTCTTTGTTTTCAGGGCATTATGCTGGCTGTTTTGTATCCATCTTTATCTCCCTCACGTGTTTTGACAGTGCCTTTTCACTCCAGAGATGCTTCTAACCCTTACTTATGCATTTTATTTTTTCCACCGGTATTTTGGTTAATTACATACAAATATTTGTAAGCAATGAATGACATTAGTAATTTTACAGAAAAGTTAATTAATGAAAATTTATGTCGAAAGAGAGAGAAATCTAAACAGAATATAACAAGGAGGAGACAAGTTGCCAGATATCAGAGCAGAGCAGATACTCAAATTATGACACTAGCATGGTTGTAGAGGTTGTTAATTATTCCATGTGTTAAACCTGTGGAAGAACTACCTTTAGTAAATCATGTGGTCAGGCACTTTCCCAGGAGGAAGCATCACTCCTTTCAATAACATTTCCAATGTTATTTAAATTACTTTGGGGGTTAGAAAATAATGAATGCCATAAAGTATTTTTTAAAAACAAGTATAATATTGATAATAAAACTCTAAGAATTAATTAAAAATAAAAAGCAAAGCTCTTACATATCCACACAAAAATCCAAAATGAAAATAAATCAACGTAATCATAGATAATCAAAGACGCCAGTAGCACATTAAAAACATTAGTGGTATTTATTTCAGAAATGTAAGAATAAAACAGTAGTAGGAAAGCAATGAATATATTTTATTAATTAATATATTTTATATTAATAGATTTAGGGAGAAAAATCATGAGTATTTCCATAGCTACTAAAAAGGCATTTGTTAAACATTCAACATTTATTCTCATCAAAAAAATCTTTATAACATAGGTCTGAATAAATATTTCTTTAACATGATAAAATAGATCTACTGATCTCATTAGCTAGAATCTTACTGAATCAATAAATGAGATAATATTTTCACTAAAGAAAGGAATATTTTCAGTATTTTTTCACTAACCAAAGATTTCTACTCTTATCACTGTCATTTAATATAAATTTGGAGTGATAAGTCATCAAAATTAGATAAGACACATGAGAAAGAATAACCAAGAAGATTCTGAAGAAGAACCAAAATCAAGAAGGGCTAATCATACTAGATACTAAAACACATGATAAACCTACAGTAATTAAAACATACCCAGATGGTATATTAGAAAACGATATGTAATCTACAAACATGTTCCATTTTATCTGGGAATTAATGTGTGAAAAGGATAGCATTTCCTCTCCGTGAAGAAAGCAACTCAATAATAAAAGTGTTGGGGATAACTCAGTAGACATAAGGAAAAGTGACCCTGGGTCCATGTCATATGCGTTTTGTTTTGGAGGTGTCCTTCCCAGAAAGGGTACAGAAGGAGGGAGAAGGACAACCCATTGACTGGAAGCCAGCAGTGTGGCGACCTCTCCTTCTGTTGCTACATGGGCTTGCCTGATCACTAGGGTGTTCTGCATGGGCAGCTCCCAGGCTTCACGTGTGTATTATTCAGAGGCTGTACTGAAGTCCTCTGGTACTCTATTTCCTGATGTAGGACATCCAGCTCCAGCCTTTGGTATTTCAGCCAATCTTATCTCCTCTTAAAACTGACCCCAGATAATGGGGTTTCCTCACTCAATGGACAGTCCTACAGGGCATTTATTACCTGAAAGAGAGTTTAAGTCACCGTCTTATGTTGCTATCACTAACCATCACAGTAACTGTCTGTGTACCAGTACTGAGGGACTTCAGCATGTTCATGGAGAATGCATATTACGAAAAAACTGTGCATAGATTTCAAAAATTTTTTTTACACTAAAATAAATTGACACTGACTTGTTATAACATGTCACATTGCTGTGCTGCTCTGTCTTTCAGCTCTGCCTTTGCTCTCTAGTGCTCTGCTGCTGTTCACCTCTACCATATCATATAATCCACTGACCAAGCAGATGTCTAACTAGGGAGGTAAATGCCAGTCACTGCTTCTGGGTGACACTTTTAATTATATGGGAGGCAATTCTCCTCTCCATATCCAAGAAAATGAAGGGCCTTGTATTAGCCTGTTCTCATGGTACCATGAAGAAATACCTGAGACTGAGTAACTTATAAAGAAAAGAGGTTTAATTGGCTCACAGTTCTGCATGGCTGAGGAGGCCTCAGGAAACTTACAATCATGGTGGAAGGTACCTCTTCACAGGGTGGCAGGAAAGAGAATGATTGCCAAGCAAAAGGGGAAGCCCCTTATAAGACTGTCAGATCTCGTGAGAACTCACTATCACGAGAACAGTATGGGGAAAACCATCCCCATGATTCAGTTATTTCCACTGGGTCCAGCCCTTGACACATGGGATTATTACAATTCAAAGTGACATGTGGGTGGGGACACAGAGCTAAACCAGATGGTGCCTCTTACCCTGAGCACTGCGCTGCCCAAAGGACATGGCCCCTCTGTCGCACAGTCACCTGGTGGTGTCGGACAGGCTCTGGCTCTGCTTAGTAAGGCCTGCAGCAGGGAGGCAGTGTGATGCTGCTGGCTCTCTGCACCTCTTGGCTGGGACACATCTCACTTTTCTCCCTGTGCCTTAGGCCTTAGCAGCAATGCTAAGACAACTGGAAATGTCCTCTCAATGTCCTGTTTCCTGTGTTTTCAGACCCTTCCTGGTCTCAGTTGTTTCTCTGTGCCCAGTTCAGACTCAAAAATGTAACTTCCTTCCAAGATAGATACTTTAGCTATTATTTTAATTTTAAAATGTATTTCATCAGCAGAAGATAAATAATGAATAAATGTGTACGATTGGTCGGTAAGAGTGACGTGTCGTGGGCTATGTAGAGTGCTGTGGGATAGCTGCAGTGTGGGAGAGCTTTCATGGGTGGTGCGGACTCATTCATGGTATTTCAGCAGTAATATCCCCAGAGGTCCCTGCCACATGAGTTATGTTATTATTTTCCAATGGAATTTTTAAAATCTCAGTAGGTTTGGGGGGAACAGATGGTGTTTGGTTATATGGATAAGTTCTCTAGCGGTTATTTCTGAGATTTTGGTGCACCTCATTACCCAAGCAGTGTACATTGTACCCAATATGTAGTCTTTTATCTCTCACCACCCTCCCAGCCTTTCCCCTGAGTCCCCAAAGTCTATGGTATCATTATTATCTGTTTGCGTCTCATAGCTTGGCTCCCACTTATGAGTGCGAACATACAATATTTGGTTTTCCGTTCCTGAGTTACTTCAGTTAGAATAATAGTCTCCAATTCCATCCAGGTTGCTGCAAATGCCATTATTTCATTCCCCTTTATGGCTGAGTATACATAAACCACAATTTTTGTATTTTTAGTAGAGACGGGGTTTCATCATGGCGAGAATGGTCTCGATCTCTTGACCTCGTGATCCACCCGCCTCGGCCTCCCAAAGTGCTGGGATTACAGGCGTGAGCCACCGCGCCCGGCCGATTATTACCATTCTTGCAGGAGTAAGGTGGTATCACATTTTCTCTTTGATTTGCATCTCCCTGATCATTAGTGATGTTGAGCATTTTTTCATATGTTTCTCGGCCATTTGCATTTTCTTTTGAGAATTGTCTATTCATGTTCTTAGCCCACTTTTTGAAGGGATTATTTGTTTTTTTATTGCTGATTTGTTTGAGCTCCTTGTAGATTCTGAATATTAGTCCTTTTTGGATGCATGGATTGCAAAGATTTTCTTCCATTCTGTTGGTTGTCTGTTTACTGATTATTTCTTTTATTGTACAGAAGCTTGTTAGTTTAATTAAGTCCCATTTATTTATCTTTGTTTTAGTTGCATTTGCTTTTGAGTTCTTGGTCATGAAGTCGTTGCCTAAGCCAATGTCTAGAAGGGATTTTCTGACATTATCTTCTGTAGTTTTTATGGTTTCAGATCTTAAATTTAAGTCTTTAATCCATCTTGAGTTGATTTTTGTGTAAGGTTAGAGATGAGGATCCAGTTTCATTCTTCTCCATGTGACTTGAAAATTATCCCAGCACCATTTGTTGAGTAGGATGTCCTTTCCCCACTTTATGTTTTTGTTTGCCTTGTTGAAGATCAATTGGCTGTAAATATTTGGCTTTATTTCTGGGTTCTCTATTCTGTTCCATTGGTCTATGTGCCTATTTTTATACCAGTACCATGCTGTTTTGGTGACTATGACCTTATAGTATAGTTTGAAGTCAGGTAACGATATGCCTCTAGATTCGTTCTTTTTGCTGAGTCTTGCTTTGGCTATGCAGGCTCTTTTTTGGTTCCATATGAACTTTAGAATTGTTCTTTTCTAGTTCTGTAAAGAACATTGGTGGTATTTTGATGGGAATTGCATTGAAATTGTAGACTGCTTTTGGCAGTATTGTCATTGTCATTGATTCTCCCCATTTATGAGCACAGCATGTGTTTCCGTTCATTTGTGTCATCTATGATTTCTTTCAGCAGTGTTTTGTAGTTTTCTTTGTAGAGCTATTTCACCTCCTTGATTAGGTACACTCCTCTGTATTTATTTTATTTTATTTTATTTTTTGCAGCTCTTGTAAAAGGAGTTGAGTTCTTGGTTTGATTATCAGTTTGGTTGCTTCATACGTAGCAGTCCTACTGATTTATGTACATTAATTTTGTATTCTGAAACCTTGCTGAATACATCTATCAGTTCCAGAAGTCTTTTGGGTTTTCTAGGTGTACAATCATATCATCAGCAAACAGTGAGTTTGATTTCTTCTTTACTGATTTGGATGGCCTTTGTTTTTCTCTTGTCTTCTTGCTCTGGCTAGGACTTCCAGTACTATATTAAATAGAAGTGGTAAGAGTGGGCATCCTTGTCTTGTTCCAGTTCTCAGGGGTGGTGATTTCAACTTTTCCTCATTCATTATTATGCTGGCTGTAGGTTTGTCATAGATAGCTTTTATTACCTTAGGGTATGTATTTTCTATGACAGTTTTTCTGAGGGTTTTAATCATAAAACAATGCTGGATTTTGTCAAATGCTTTTTCTGCATCTATTGAGATGAACATGTGATTTTTGTTTTTAATTCTGTTTATGTGGTGCATCACATTTATTGATTTGCATATGTTAAACCATCTGTGCATCCTGGTATAAACTCACTTGATCTTCATGGATTATAATTTGATATGCTGTTGGATTTGGTTAGCTGGTATTTTATTAAGGATTTTTGCATCTATATTCATTAGGGATATTGGACTATAGTTTTATTTTTCAGTATGTCCTTTCTTGGTTTTGGTATTAGGGTGATACTGGCTTCATAGAATGATTTAGGGAAAATTCCCTCTGCTTCTATCTTGTGAAATAGTGTCAATAATATTGGTACCAATTCTTCTTTGTATGTCTGATAGAATTCAGCTGTGAATCCAGCTGGTCCTAGACTTTTTGTTGGAATTTTTTTTATGACTGTTTTAATCTCACTGCTTACTATTGGTCTGTGAAGAGTTTCTACTTCTTCCTGGTTTAATCTAAGAGGGTTGTATACTTCCAGGAATATATCTGTATCCTCTAGGTTTTCTAGTTTGTGTACATGAAGCTTTTCATAGTAGTCTTGAATGATCTTTTGTATTTCTGTGGTATGGGTTGTAATAACTCCTGTTTTGTTTCTTACCGAGTTTATTTGGTTCTTTTCTTGGTGAATCGTGCTAATAACTATCAATTTTATTTATCTTTTCAAAGATAAATTTGCAGTACATATGTACTGCATATGTAACCCTCTGATTTCCTGCCTCTATGAAGCTGTTCCCATCAATGAAGTATTCTACTTCTGGGTTCTGGAGAGGGCAATCTGTAAGATCCTTCTGGCTAAAGAATACTTCATCTACTGTATCTATGCAGTCATGGAGTGAGGCCCCCTGTTGTACAGGAAGCAGGGTGCCTGGGTTGAGGGTTTTTATAGTCTCTAGAATTATGCAGGAGTTCTTGCATAAGAGCCTTTGAGATTGAGTCATTCTTGGAATTGACGACCAATGGTGTCCTCTTTGATCCACTAAGGTAAGGACTGAGTGTGGCACTCATACAGTTAAATGCTGCCCCAGGGTGAGTTTATCTGCTTCCTTTACCAGCATTGCTGTGGCGGCTAACGCCTTAAGGCAGGGGGGCCGTCCTTGTGCCACTACATCTAGTTGCTCAAGTAAGTAGGCTACTGGGCAGTGCCAAGATCCTAGGACTTGGGTTAAGACTCTAATGGCCATTCTCTTCTGCTTATGTACATACAGGAAGAAAGGCTTGGCCATGGCCGGTAGTCTCAAAGCAGGAGCCTCAGTTAAGGCTTACTTAACTTGTTTAAACACCTTCTCCTGTTCAGTTCCCCAAAGGAAAGGTTACTTTTCCCCCGGTTTAGTAGCTTCATACAAGGGCTTTGCTATGAGTGAGAAATTTGGAATCCAGATATGGCAGAACCCTGCTTCCCCTAAAAATTCTCTATGTGTCACCTGCAGGGTGGGGTTGGAAGGCTACAGACAGCCTTCATCCAAGGTAACCCTAATTTCCACTTCCCTTGGGCTAGGTGAAATCCCAGGTAGCTTAACTCTCCTTAAGCAGCCTTGGGCCTTTTTTCTTAACACCTTATACAGGTATTGATCGACTTACCACCTATGCAACTTACGACCATTCGACTTTATGATCACAATCGCTAGCCACGACTGCTCCGCGTCTGGCAGTGCAAACGTTGCCCAGCTGGGCGTACGACAGTGCGGACCAGCTTCCGGCAGCACTACCATCTCCACGTGCACCATTTCAACTGTATATAGCCGCGGTCCTGACCGTGGTCATAAGTGGAACATTAGCTGTATCCTGTTTTCCATAACAGCTGAAGTTCTTCTGTGTCCCTAGGTGACAATTTTCTAGGGTAGGGGATGCTAGTGAAAGATCATCCACATACTGCAATAGAACATACTTCTTTTGGGGAGGAGCGTAAGCTTTAAGGTCTGTTGCTAATGCTTCCCCAAAGATTGTAGGAGAGTTCTTAAACCCTTGTGGAAGTGTGGTCCAAGTGAACTGAAAGTTGTCCCACTGGAAGGCAAATAATGGTTGACTTATTGCTGTCTGTTGGAGGCAGAAAGAGGCATCTCTTAGATATAGGACTGTAAACCAGGCTGCGCTTGCTGGAATAAGAGTCACTAACATATAGGGGTTTGGCGCTACTGGGTCAATAGTGACCATAGCCCCATTTATAGCTTGTAAGCCTTGCACTGGTCTATAGTTATGTACTCGTCCAATTGGTGTTGGCTTCTGCACTGGTAATAGTGGAGTATTCCAGGATGATTGACATGCTACTGTTATACCATGCTTTTGGAGTCACTCTGTGTGCTCCCATATACCCCTGACAGGCTCTTGAGGCAAAGGGTATTGACGAACCTGGACGGGGTAGAACCTAGTTTCAGCCCCACTACCACTGGGGCATGATTTACAGCCAGCCTAGGTGGCTTATTTTCAGCCCAGACTTCCAGGAATTCATCTATTAGCCTGATTAGTATCTTCTTCTGGGGTTAAGGGATAATCCAGCCCTTGTGTTCCCCTAGTGTGTAGATCCACTCCTCAGCCTGTGGCACAGTTAGAACTAGCACGATTGCTGCTGGCCAGGTGAGATCTAAAGTTACATTCCCTTCTGGTCTGAAGGAATTTGAGCCTGCAGCTTTTGGAGCAGGTCTCTCCCTAGCAGAACGGGACAGTTTGGGAGGCATAAGAACTCATGCTGGACTTCCCAACCTCCTATGACACACTTCTTTGACTGGGAAAAGGGCCTTTTTTTCTGCCACTCCTGTGGCTGCAATTATATAGCATACATTTTAGTTAATGGTCCAATTGGTTGAGTTACTACTGAGTGTTCAGCACCTGTGTCTACAGTGAAATTTATTTCTTGGCCCCCTACTTCTACCCTTAACATAGGCTCCTGGGGGCCTAGAGAAATGGAACCTGGTCTGTCTTAGCCCTCATAGCATTTGGCCCCTACCAGGCTGATTAGATCAGCTTCTTGAGCCCTTCTCTGGCTTTCATTGCTGGTACCTGCATCGCTTTCTGGGCATTCATTTTTCCAGTGTCCTTTCTTTTTGTATATTGCACACTGGTCTCTCTGTAGTCTAGGTCAGTTTTCTAAGTTCTCTCGGGTTAAACATCTCCCTTGCCCATGACCTTGTGCATGTCCTCTTGCTGCATTCACCCTCCTTTCTGTGAGAGCCACGGCCAGCAGATCTGCTTTCCTTTTATGCTTTTGATCTGCCTTTCTTTTGGCCTCCCTTTTGGCCTCCTCCTCACTGTCAATGAACACTTTGTGGGCCACCTGTATGAGCTGAGTGGCAGTCATGCCTTCAAACCCTTCTGGCATTTGGAGTTTCCTTCTGATATCACTCTGCATTTGACTAACAAAGGCTGTGTTCACCATACATTGATTTCCTCCTGTCTCTGGTTCAAACGGGGTGTAGAGTTGATATGCTTCACAGAACCTATCATAAAACTCACTTGGGCTCTCATCTGCCTTCTGATGGACCTCTGAAATTTTTCCGTATTGAGGGCCTTCTTCCCTACTGCCTTGATTCCATTTAGAAGTACCTCCTGAATACCTGCAGGTGTTGTAACGGCTCTGCCCCACTGGGGTCCCATTGGGGATCTGTCACTGGGTAATGTTTCTCAGCATATCAGTGGGCATCAACTGTGCCTGCCGGGGCATGTCTTTCCAGGTATTGAAGGGTTGCCTGGGTTACTCTATGCCACTACTCTCTATTAAGCAGTGTTAACAGGAGCTCCTGGTAGTCTGCCCATGTGGGGTTGTGGGTTAATAAAGTGGATTGTATTAAATTTATGATGGCTTGGGGTTTCTCCCTGTAGGAGAGAGTGTGTTGTTTCCAATTTAGGAGGTCATTGGTGAAAGACTGGTGGGTAAAGGGCCTTTCTCCACCTCTGACTTGGCTCTCAGCGTCACAGTAAATTTGGGACCTAGTTTCCTGGAGAGGCATTTGTAAGGCTCAGGTGTGACCAGACCAGAGTCAGCTAGGGGAATCATCTCTTTCCTTTTCCCTGATTTCTATGGACATGCCTTTTTGTTCCTCACTAAGGGATGACACTGGAATGTCACTTCTGTCTGAACATGAGTCTCCAGCTGCTTGCCTTTTACCTTGCCTTAGGTTAGCCGAGGATGGATATATTGGCACATAGCGGGTGGGGATTCTCTCTCCTCTGGAGGGGCTTGTAGGATCAGTTTTTGTTTTTCCATTTCTCTCTTCACTACTTTCTGGGTGCGGGGTCCTGTGGTTCCCTTGACTACATTTAGCTCTGCCTAAGCCACTGAAGTTTTACAGTACACTGCATGGCAGGGCTGCAGCCACTTGGGATTTAATTGGACCACATTTAGCGAGGAGTTAATGTATGGGTGTTGGTCCGGGTGTCCAAGTTGTCCTCCAACCCTGGTTACTACTCTATACACACGGCCAATTACTTCACGATCTGTTGTCCCTTCAGTGAGCCACCCGACATTGAAAGAAGGCCACTCTAGTTCACACAGAGTTTTTAACCTTTGAGGAGTTAGTTTGACACCATACTCTCATCCAAAACCCTTCTTAAAGTTATTTAGCATGCACTCCAATGGAGCCCGTTTCAATTTGTTGTTTCCCAGTTTTGATTTACTGCCTCCAATCACCCTTATGATGCACAATCACCCCCTACTTTCACTGTGGACCAGTTAAGCCATCCCTCTGATCTGAGTAGGAGAGGGTGTTCCAGGTCCTGCTTGGCATTGGAGTTTGTTACCTCACCCATTGTGGGGACACCTCCTTAGGCCATATGCAGATCACCTTTGGTTGCAGTTGGCCCCACACTTGGCTCAGAGGGTACAGTCTTCGCTGAGGGACTTGCGGCCCCCACACATCACTCCCCATGTTGGCTCTTCCTGGAGCTGTCTCTTTCAGGCACTTTCACACACCTCCCCTTCCCAGTTTTCCACTCCTGCCACTGGGCTTCCCTACTAAGTTGGCCTAGCAAGCCACCTTCGCTTTCAGTGTCAATGGGCATGTGAGTTTCATCCGAATCAGCAAGACACTCTTGCCTCCCACATCCCTTCTGGGTCAGGTTAGTAATCACTTCCCTGGAGCTGATCAGGTTCTGGTTAGGTGAGTTTCAATCCAATCGGCCAGCTGCCCTCGCTTCCCCAGCCCCCTGCTAAGTCGTGCTACTAGTCACTTCACCGCAGAAGGTGATTAGAGTTCCAGACCTCCTTTCCCTTTTTCCTTTCCCTACTTTAAACCTCAAAAGTCTTACCACAGTTCCCAGAGCACACTGATCTAGTTCTGCAGCCTTTTCCCTGTCCTGTTACACTACTTGGGGAGGGTACTGGGTCTCCAGAGAGTGGATCTCCTTCTTGGGAGAAGCTTCCCGGTGGCACCTAGGGTCTCAGGTTTCTCCTTGGCCTGGAGCCCTGGCCCCCCACAGGCAAGGGAGACAACAAGCCTATCATCTCCAGTTCCCAGCCAATGCACCAGAAATGTTGCAGGATTTAAGAGACTGGGGTGACCGCTGAGGTTACAGAAGTAATTTATTTTAGGTGTACATTGGCCCAGCTGGTTCCAACTGGGAACAAAATGGATGAGCCCCTAACAAAGGCAGGGTTTGGCTTTTTATACATGAAGTACACAGTGGCATTAAAACAAGTTTGCAGGTGTAGAACAAAGGCAATTCATTAAGCAATGATAGGCACCTAACTTGGGCTTGCATATGACTGTTGCTGTGTGACCCAGATGTTCACTATCTGTAGAGCTCAAGGATTCTAGCATGGACCTTTCCTGCTACAGTGTCCAGAAGACCAGAGTCCTGCCTGTTTGGGCATTTTTTATGACCTTAGCTGTGTTACAGAAACTCGCAGTTATCAACTATAGAGAACAAGAATACAAGAATTTATAAACTCTTCTAACTTGCAAAGTAGGATACAATCCCACGGGAGGGGGAAGGACTCAGGGAGGTTTGCTTATAGAAGAAAATTTTAATTTCTGCTTCTCTTTCTCGCATTAATTTTATTTTTATTAATTTTTTCCTCTTCAGTATTTTACTCACTGGTGACTTAGCAGTAAATACAGCAAAAGAATCCCCGTTCTCTTGGAAAAGATCCTTCTCATCTGAAGGGAAAGAAAATTAAATAAACATTGTGTATTCCAGAGAGTGTTAAGGGTAATGAAGAAGCAACAAGGCATAGGGCCAGAAAAATGTACCAGGACATGTCATTTAAAAAGAGAGGTCAGGGGATACCTCTAGAAGGACATGACATCTGAGCAGAGAGCTGAGTGAAGTGACAGAGAAGAAAGGCAAATCACTTACAGCAATTAAACTAACAACAGGCTTCATGTCAGTAGCAACAGAAGGCAAAAGATGCTAGAATTAAGTCTTCAAAGTGTTTCAACAAAAATAACTGTAAATCTAATATTATATAAGCATCAACTCCTTCGTGGATAGGAGCTAAGTAAAAATATTTTCAGAAAATAAAACAGAATATAGTATTATACATTCATCAAAGTACTCAAGAATAAGGGCTAACGATCATCATCTTGAGGAAGGAGGAAATATTAAAAGAAGAGCTGAGATTCAAAAAAAGAAATTCAATAGTGAATAAACCTGGTAAACATGTAGATAATATTAAAATATTTTCTGCATTCAATAATAATAGTAATCATTAAGGTGTGATATAGAATAAAATTTCATAATTAAATACTGCCTTACAATGGAATATATGTTGGAAAAATGGTTATTGGATTTAAAGTTTTATAATATTCTTATATATCTGAAATGAGGCGTTGGTTAATAGGGTGGTTAATCTATTAATCTCAGGCTTGTAAGAATAAATGCCAAGGATATTAAGAGTAAATAGCAAAGTATAAAAATATGATTATAAGTTTCTGTTTCTTTTTTTTCCCCATTTATTTTATTGCATTTTAGGTTTTGGGGTACATGTGAAGAACATGCAAGATTGTTGCATAGGTACACACGTGGCAGTGTGATTTGCTGCCTTCCTCCCCATCACCTACATCTGGCATTTCTCCCCTTGCTATCTCTCCCCAGCTCTCCACCCCCCACCATCCCTCCCCTATTTCCCCCCAACAGACCTCAGTGTGTAGTGCTCCCATCCCTGTGTCCATGTGTTCTCATTGTTCAACACCCGCCTATGAGTGAGAACATGTGGTGTTTGATCTTCTGCTCTTCTGTCAGTTTGCTGAGAATGATGGTTTCCAGGTTCATCCATGTCCCTACAAAGGACACAAACTCATCATTTTTGATGGCTGCATAATATTCCATGGTGTATATGTGCCATATTTTACCTGTCCAGTCATCATCGATGGGCATTTTTTCAAATCAGAAAAGTGAAAATAATGAATTAGAAAACCAACAAATTATTTGTTTAAATAAAAGTTAAGAAAGGAGCCTAAAATATACTAGCAAATTTTCAGATGAATTCTGTAAATGTCCTAAAAGTCAAACCAGTCTTATACAAAGTTTCACAGATAATAAAAGAAGAAATACATTTCAAATGGAACTAATAAAGGACATTATGGATAAAAAAGTCTTAATCTCTGTACAAAATATTGCCCCAGTGATTCACTGACATGCTAGACTAATAGAGGACAAATTATTTTAATAGATGCAGGGAAACATTTGATCAAATTTATCAACTAACTATTAACAGAAGATCTTAGCAATATAGAAATAAAATGTTTTCTACAAAAAACCCTTTTTTGTAGAAAGAAAACTACAGAAAATGACACTTTTCAAAGTAAAATGTTAGAAACATTAATTTTATTATTCATTTATTCATTTTTATCTATTCGTTTATTTTTTTGAGACAGAGTCTTACTCTGTCACCCAGGCTGGAGTGCAATGGTGCGATCTCTGCTCACCGCAGTCGCTGCTCACCACAATCTCCACCTCTTGGCTTCAAGCGATTCTACTGGCTCAGCTTCCCACCCACCTTGGCCTCCCAAAGTGCTTTGATTACAGGCATGAGCCACTGTGCCTGGCTGAAATATTCCTTTTAAAATTAGGAAGAAGATTGCATGTACTCAATGTTGTAATAGAAGCTCCTAGCCTTTACAAAAAGAAAACATAGAAACAAATGTTATGAATTTAGAAGGAATTTATACAATTTTATTTGTATGCAATAGGATTTTCCTCATACACATTCCAAAAACATCTACAAATAAACTCTCAGACCTAAAAGTTCAGCAAGATCATTGGATAGGACATCAATAGGTCAAAACTATTTTTCATTCTATATGCCAGCAACAAAATGCCTAATTTTATTTTAAAAACAATGCTCCTTAAAATGACAGGAAAGTATAAGTTAAAAATAAATCTAACAAAATATGTGCGAGCCTTGTATAGAAGAAAAATAAAATGTCATTGAAAGAAATTGAAGAGGACAGACTTACTATTGTAATGATCCAACTGACCTTTAAGAGAAGAGTTATTTTTTTTCAGTTTAGATGAGGATAGGAGGGGCGGTAAGAATGGGTATATGGATTGAATGATACCTCTGTGGAAGAGGAGTATAGGAGCTGAGGAATTTATAGTGTGATGGCTTCTGCTTTCTTTGTGGAGAAGTCAATATTGTGAAGGAGAAGGGTATTCCAAGAGATGAAGTAGGTGACTCTAAAGAGAAGTACATGCTTGAAATTTGTTGCTGTTGATGTTCAATAGGATCTGAATTTGGGACAAGGGCACTTTGTTCTTCACAAACCAGGACATGGGATCACTCTATTTTCACTCCAGATATTTTGAGGGAGGAAATGCAAGAAAATGGTGGAGAGTTGTTGAATGAAATAACAATGGGGTAAAGGAGTTCAGCATTTTGGAAGAAAAGTGGTAAAGGTAATGAAACTTGGGTTCCTGAACAAAAGCTGTTTGAAAAGGAATTTGAAGGAGATACTTTATGCCAGTGAACAGTTTGCAAACTGGAGAGACACAGCCCCTGGTGTAAAACAAAGGTGCGTTCCAGGTAACAAAGGCAGAGTTCAAGTTTTGCAGCAAGAGTTTCTACCCAGCTTCCTAATCAGGTCCATTTATCCAAATGAAGGATTGAAATGTGCTTAATTCTGATTGGCCAATGCAGCTGAGTCTTGATTTGTTGGTTCATGTAAGCTCTGAAGGTCTCCATGTTAAAAAGGTGTGTATTACATAACAATATTAACATTAAATGTAAATAGACTAAATGCCCCAATCAAAAGACACAGACTGGCAAATTAGATGAAGAGTCAAGACCCATTGGTGTGCTGTATTCAAAAGACCCGTCTCGTGAAAAGACACACATAGGCTCAAAATAAAGGGATGGAGGGAGATTTACTAAGCAAATGCAGAGCAAAAAGAAAGCAGGAGTTGCAATCCTAGTCTCTGATAAAACAGACTTTAAACCAACAAAGATCAAAGAGATGCAAAGGGCATTACATAATGGTAAAGGAATTAATGAAACGAGAAGAGCTAACTATACTAAATATATATGCATCCAATACAGGAGCATCCAGATACATAAAGCAAATTCTTAACAACCTACAAAGAGACTTAGACTCCCACACAATAATAGTGAGAGACTTTAACACTCTACTGTTGATATTAGACAGATCAATGAGACAGAAAATTATCAAGGCTATCCAGGACTAGAACTCAGATCTGGACCAAGTGGGCCTAATAGACATCTACAGAACTTTTCATTCCAAATCCACAGAGTATATATTCTTCTCAGCACCACATTGCACTTACTCTAAAATTGACCACATAATTGGAAGAAAATCATTCCTCAGCAAATGCAAAAGAACAGAAATCATAACAAACACTCTCTCAGACCACAATGCAATCAAATTAGAACTCAGGATTAAAAAACTCACTCAAAACCACACAACTGCATGGAAACTGAACAACCTGCTCCCAAATGACTACTGGATAAGTAATGAAGGAAGAAATAAAGATGTTCTTTGAAACCAATGAGAATGAAGACATAACATACCAGAATCTCTGGGACACATTTAAAGCAGTGTCTAGAGGGAAATTTACAGCAATAAATGACCATATGAGAAGCGAGGAAAGATCTAAAATCAACACTGTAATGTCACAATTCAAAGAACTAGTGCAGCATGATCAAACAAATTCAAAAGCTAGCAGAAGACAAGAAATAAATAAGATCAGAGCAGAACTGAAGGAGATAGAGATACAAAAACTCTTCAAAAAATCAATGAATCCAAGAGCTGGTTTTTTGAAAAGATCAACAAAATAGATAGACCATTAGCTAGACTAATAAAAAAGAAAAGAGAGAAGAGTCAAATAGATGCAATAAAAAATGATAAAGGGGATACCACCACAGATTGCACAGAAATACAAACTACCATCAGAGATTACTACAAACACCTCTATGCACATAAACCATTAAATCTAGAAGAAATGGATAAATTCTTGGATACTTACTTGCATCCTCCAAGGACTAAACCAGGAAGAAGTTGAATCCCTGAATAGACCAATACAATAACAAGGTCTGAAGTTGAAGAGCAAATTAATAGCCTACAAACTGAAAAAAATCCAGGGCCAGGTGGGTTCACAGCTGAATTCTACCAGAGATACAAAAAGGAGCTGGTACCAATCCTTCTGAAACTATTCCAAACAATACGAAAAGAGAGAATCCTCCCTAACTAGTTTTATGAGACCAACATCATCCTGATACCAAAACCTGACAGAGATGCAGCTAAAAAAGAAAATTTCAGGCCAATATCTCTGATGAACATTGATGCAAAAATCTTCAATAAAATACTGGCAAACCGAATCCAACAGCACATCACAAAGCTTATCCATCACAATCAGGCAGGCTTCAACCTAGGGAAGTTAGGCTGGTTCAACATACACACATCTATAAATGTAATCCACCACATAAACAGAACCAAAGACAAAAAACACATGATTGTTTCAATAGATGCAGAGAAGTCCTTCAACAAAATTCAACAGCCCTTTATGCTAAAAACTTTCAATAAACTAGGTATCAATGCAATGTATCTCAAAATAATAAAAGTTATTTATGACAAACCCACAGCCAGTGTCATACTGGATGGGCAAAAACTGGAAGCATTCCCTTTGAAAACTGGTACAAGACAAGGGTGCCCTCTCTCACCACTCCTATTCAACATAGTATAGGAAGTTCTGGCCAGAGCAATCAAGCCAGAAAAAGAAATAAAGGATATCCAATTAGGAAAAGAGGAAGTCAAAAATGTCTCTATTTGCAGATGACATGATTGTATATTTAGAAGATCCCATCGTCTCAGTCTAAAATCTTAAGATGATAAGCAACTTTAGCAAAGTCTCAGGATACAAATCATTGTGCAAAAATCACAAGCATTCCTATACACCAATAACAGGCAGAGAGCCAAACGATGAATGAATTCCCATTCGCAATTGCTACAAAGAGAATAAAATGCCTAGGAATACAAGTAACAAGGGATGTGAAGGACCTCTTCAGGGAGAACTACAAACCACTGCTCAACGAAATAGGACACAAACTGATGGAGAAACATTCCATGCTCATGGTTAGGAAGAATCAATATCATGAAAGTAGTTTATAGATTCAATTCTATCACCATCAAGCTACCATTGTTCACAGAACTGGAAAAAAAACACCTTAAACTTCGTATGGAACCAAAAAAGAGCCCACATAGCCAGGACAATCCTAAGCAAAAAGAACAAAGCAGGAGGCATCACACTACCTGACTTCAAACTATACCAAAATGCTACAGTAATCAAAATAACATGGTACTGGTACCAAAACAGAGATATAGACCAATGGAACAAAACAGAGGGCTTGGACATGATGCCACACATCTACAGCCATCTGATCTTTGACAAACCTGACAAAAAAAAGTAATGGGGAAAGGATTCCCTATTTAATAAATGGTGTTGGGAAAACTGGCTAGCCATATACAGAAAGCTGAAACTGGATCCCTTCCTTACACCTCATACAAAAATTAACACCAGATGGATTAAAGATTTAAACGTTAAGACCTAACACCATAAAAATCCTAGAAGGTAACCTAGGCAATACCATTCATGACATAGGCATAGGCCAGGACTTCATGACTAAAACACTAAAAGCAATGGCAACAAAAGCCAAAATAGACAAATGGGATCTAATTAAACTCCAGAGCTTCTGCACTGCAAAAGAAACTATCATTAGAGTGAACTGGCAACCAACAGAATGGGAAAAATTTTTTGCAATCTGTCCATCTGACAAAGGGCTAATATCCAGAATCTACAAAGAACTTAAACAAATTTACAAGAAAAAACAAACAACCCCATCAAAAAGTAGGCAAAGGATATGAACACAGACTTTTCAAAAGAAGACATTTTATGCAGCCAACAAACCTATGAAAAAAATGCTCATCACTGGTCATTAGAGAAATGCAAATTAAAACCACATTGAGTTACCATCTCATACCATTTAGAATGGTGATCATTAAAAAATCTGGAGACAACAGATGCTGGAGAGGATGTGGAGAAATAGGAACACTTTTACACTGTCGTTGGGTGTGTAAATTAGTTCAACCATGGTGGAAGACAGTGTGGCAATTCCTAAAGGATCTAGAAGTAGAAATACCATTTGACCCAACAATTCAATTACTGGGTATATGCCCAAAGGATTGTAAATCATTCTATTATAAAGACACATGCACACATGTGTTCATAGCGGCACTGTTCATGATAGCCAAGACTTGGAACCAATCCAAATGCCCATCAATGATAGACTGGATAAAGAAAATGTGGCACATATACACCATGGAATACTATGCAGCCATAAAAAAGGATGAGTTCATGTCCTTTGAAGGGACATGGATGAAGCTGGAAACCATCAGTCTCAGCAAACTGACACAAGAATAGAAAACCAAACACTGCATGTTCTCACTCATAGGTGGGTGTTGAACAATGAGAGCACATGGACATAGGGAGGGCGACATCACACACTGAGGCCTGTTGGGGAGTGGGGGAGCTATAGGAGGGATAGCAGGGGGTGGGGGGTTTGGGGAGGGATAACATTAGGAGAAATACCTAATGTAGATGATAGGAGGATGGAGGCAGCAAACCACCATGGTATGTATATACCTATGTAACAGTCCTGCACGATCAGCACATGTGCCCCAGAACGTAAAGTATAATAATAAAAAATAATGTTAAAAAATAATATTAAGGTACATATAATGAATATGTAAAGACATGGAAGGATTTTCACAATGTATTAAGGATTAATAAAGCAGGTCATTAAAGAACAAAAAGGTGTGTGTTTTCAGGGAGCTCATAGTATGTGTGTCACCTCTAGTCAGCAAATGGCTGATTGGCTCTATTTTAAATTTTAGTCCAGTTAGCTGCTTGGGATTCATCCTGAAGGACTGGATCTTTCAGGCTTATAATTATTCAGAGAATCTTGGCCGAAAAGGAAAGGAAATGAGACTAGAAGATTGCTAGTCAACAGGAAATAAGCAGATGGTCTTCCAAGTCTAGATCAAGTCCAAATGAGGAGATTCAAGGGCATAGTTAGAAGAGCTTTGCTTTAGAGTGTGGTGTTAGATATTTCGAAAATATTAGAAGTGACGGCACAGCTTGTGGTAATGAGCATCTGTTGCGACAGGAGGTGAAAGCAGCTGGTGATGAAGGACATCAGACAAAGGAAGCTATGATGTGAAGAGTGAGACACTGGAGACCTCTTGGTTGAATCAGAAGGGTCACTGCTGACCCTGGTCCTCATGAGACATCCATTATGCATTGTGAGGCATCAATCAGCCATGGTCTCAGCATTCTGAAATACATGTGTTAACTTAGCATACAGCATGAATTTCAAATACATAAGGAAAATAAGATTCCAACAGAAGAACCGAACCTTTTTATCTTTGTCAGTAATAAATTTTTGATGTTACCATAATTTTTTTCAGAAATGCAGAACTATAGAAGAAAGATGTGATGAAACCTCTTATTTCCTTAATTGAAGATCAAGCCTGGGTGACAGAGTGAGACCCTATCTCAAAAAAAAAAAAAAAAAAAAAAGGCCAAGATGGTGGCTCACACCTGTAATCCCAGCACTTTGGGAGGCCAAGGCAGGCAAATCACGAGGTCAGGAGTTCAAGACCAGCCCAGCCAATATGGTGAAACCGCATCTCTATTAAAAAAAAAAATACAAAAATTAGCCGGGCATGGTGGTACATGCCTGTAATCCCAGTTACTCCAGAGGCTGGGGCAGAAGAATCACTTGAACCCAGGAGGTGGAGGCTGCAATGAGCTGAGATTATGCCACTGGTCACTGTACTCCAGCCTGGGTGACAGAGCGGGACTCTGCTTCAAAAAAAAGTAGAAAATGAGGAAGATAGTTTGTTAGCTTTCCTAATAAGCTACAGATTTTACTATCACAGGACTTAGCTTGTGCACTTATGGATTATTTTTTTCTTTGAGATGAAGTCTCACTCTGTCACCCAGGCTGGAATGCAGTGGCACAGTCTCAGCTCACTGCTACCTCCAGCTCCTGGGTTCAAGTGATTCTTCTGCCTTAGCCTCCTGAGTAGCTGGAACTACAGGCATGCACCCCCACGCCTGGCTAATATTTTGTATTTTTAGTAGATAACAGTGTTTCACCATGCTGGCCAGGCTGGCTTCCAACTCCTGATCTCAGGTGATCCACTCACCTTGGCCTCACAAAGTGCTGGGATTATAGGCGTGAGCCACCACACCTGGCTGCGTATTGAAATTTTTAAAGAAAGTTCCAAACTCCTTTCCGGAGTGTTTGCACTGACTGACTTTGCCACCAACAATGTATGAGTAATTGTTTCCCTGCATTCTTGCCTGCAATTTGTGATGTAATTATTTTGTATGTTAGCCGTTTTTACAGGTGTCTGGTAATATCTCATTGTGGTTTTAATTTGCATGTCTCTAATGACTTCAGATTTTGAGCACCTTTTCAAATGCTGATTTGCCATCTGTATATCCCCTTCAGTACAATGTCATGCCTTTTGCCCATTCTCTATTTGAAGTGTTTGGTATTTTACTGTTGAATTTTGGGGTTCTTTATGTATTTTAGACACCATTCCTTTCTGCATATGTGGTTTGCAAATATTTTTTCAGTCTATAACTTGCCTTTTGATACTCCCATGATGGTGTTCACAGCACAGAATTTTTTATTTTGGTGAAATCCAGATTGCCAATTTTTTTTCTTTGATAGATCAAGCTTTTAATGCAAAGTCAGAGAACATTTGGCTTAAATTTCAAAGATTTTATCCTATTTTTTAGTAATAGTTTTACATTTTATATTTAAGTTTGTTGTCCATTTTGAGTTAATTTTTTTATAAAGAGTGAGATTTAGGTAAAGGTTTATTTTTCTGACTGTGGTTATCCATTTGCTATTGTACTGTTGGTTGAACGGGCTGCAGTGAACTGCTTTTGCGCTTTCATTAAAAGCCAAAGGAGCATATTTGTGTGGGTCCATTACTGGGTTCTCTGCCCTGTCTCATTGATATTTGTGTCTGTGTGTCCTCATTCCTCAATACTACACAGTCTTGATTACTGCAGTTATAGGACCTGTCTTCAAATCCAGTAGATCAATTTCTCTTACTTTGTTCCTTTTTGTCAAAACTATTTACCTATTCTAGTTTCTTTGCCTTTCCACGTAAATTTTAAAATAATCTGATCTATAGCTATGAAATAAATCTTGCTGGGATTTTAATGAGAATTGCATTAAACTTGTATATCAACTTGTAAATAACACCTTAACTGTCTTTAGACTTTCAATTCATGCATATATGCTTATTCATTTTTTAAAAATCTCTGCTTTTGTACATCAGCATTTTGTAGATTTTCGTTTATAAGTACTGTAGATGTTTTGTTAAATTTATACCTAATTATTCCATGTTTTGACCAATGGTAAATATATTTTTTAAAAAGACATATGTCCACATGTTCATTGATTTTATATAAAATAAATACCATGTATATATGAATACATACATGTGTCTTGTATCCAGAGACCTTGTGAAGTCACTTTGGAGTATTTTTGATATGTCTTAGGATATTCTATGTAGACGGTAATTTCAGTTGCAAATAGGGACAGTTTTATCGCTTCTTTTCCATTCTGTTTGCTTTCTATGTCCTCTACTTCCCACGGTGCACAAGCTAGAACTTGTGGCAGTATGTTGAATCAGCCTGGAAAGAACAGATATCCCTGCCTTACTTCCTAAGGGAAACGTATTCACTGTGTTTCCTTACTCTAGGGCTTTCGTACATGTTCTTTCCCAAGTTGTGTAAGTTCCCCTCTGCTCTTATTTTCTTTCTGAGAGGTCTTTAGCTCATAATCAGTGTGGAATATAAGCACACACTTTTTATTTATTGATACTATTATGTGACTTTTCTTCTTTAGCAGTTAACATGATGGATTATATTGACTGATTTTCAAATAATGAACCAGTATTGCATGCTGGGAATAAACCTTACTTGCTCATGGTGTATAAACCTTTTTATATTCATAAATTCTATTTGCCAATATCTTGTTAATGATTTTTGTGGGTATATTTGTGAGAAGTATTGGACTGTAGGTTTTTTTTTTCCATTTTTTGTAGTCGTTATCTGGTTTTGATATTAGGGTGAGCCTCCCAAAGGGAGCTGGGAAGTATTCCCTCCTCTGTTATTTTATAGAGGAGATTCTATAAAACTGCTGTTAAATTTTTTAAACACTGGGTCAAATTCTTCAGTAAAATAATTTTAATTCCTTCTTGGGGATTTCTTGTTTGGGGAGTTTTAAGGATTATGAATTCATTTTTTAAACAGTTATAGAGCTATCTCAATTATCTATTTCATATTAGGTGTATTATGGTAGTTTGTGTTTTCTGAGGAAATGAGATTTTCACTGAAGAGCTGGATCTTTTTATCTTAGCCACAAATAAGTTTTGATGTTACCTTATAGTTTTATTTCACACTTACCAAAAAGTACTGAGAAAGAATAATGAAAATCCTGTACCCATGGCTAAGCTGAAGAGATGCATGTTAAAATGCAAACGTTGTTAAAGCTTCAGTACATTCCTTTTGCCTAATTCCTGCTCTCACCTCTCCAGCACTTGCCGCCAGCCTGGGTGTGCTGCTTTTTATTCCACTAGGTGTTCAAGTAATTGATTTTTTAAAAACTACTGTGCTTAACCAATATGGCATTCAGATGCATACCATTCACTCAGCTGGCATATATTGACAAAAATGATACTGACATGATGTTATTTTGGTTTGTTTCCACAGCTCTTCCAGTGTTTATTCAACGTCCTCAGGATACAAGTGTCGAGGTTGGAAAGAATATAAACATTTCATGTCATGCTCAAGGAGAACCACAGCCCATAATTACTTGGAATAAGGTAAGATCTCAACTAAGAGTACAGTAATATTAAAAACATTGACAGATGTATTGACCCACTGAAATGGAGGCAATGATTCTCATATAGATTTATTGCTGTTGCGATTTTTCCTAGCAAATAATACTTTTTAAACTGTAGCAGGTTTATTTCCTGTTTCTTCTTCTTCTTTTTTTTTTTTTTTTAAGTGACTATCTGATTTTGGTTCAGTGTTTTGATAAGGTTTATCCTTTCTCATTTCCTTGGTTGATGAAAACTTTATAAGCATAACTGATTTCCTCTAAGGAAAATTGGTTTTGACACATATAAATTAAGAGTTTAGTGGCTAATGAGAAACCGTTTTAAGTTAATAACTCAGAAGTGGATTAAAAGTAGGTCATTGGCTAAAACAGGAAAGTAATGAAAAACTTGGTGTTAAAGAAACAAGAAAACGTAGTTCTGAAGTTTCAAACCTGAGTGGCTTTAAAGAAACAATAGCTGCCTATTTATATATCTTAACGTCTTTTGGAAGCCATATTTTTCCAACATAACTGCTTCTTCTGTTTTAAGTTTTTCATCAAAACAAAATGAAGGGTCTCAGATTTCAGTGTTCTTAAAAATCAACAGATTTGCACACTTGAACATCAGTTTTTGAAACATTTTGACAAAACAGAAAATCTGTGAAAGGTCACAAAGCTGCTTTCCAAAACCACTTGGCTCATTTTTGTTGCTGCTATATAGTACTAAGGCCTTCCTTGTGCTGTAGCCAAGTCTCACGCGCTCTTCTCTATGAAGAGTAAGTTTAGGGGTCTCAATCTTAAGTCTTTTGGTTCATGTCCTCTCACCAGTCTGAATATTTTTTAATAAACGCCTTTCAATTTTATATTATATATTAATTTTGTTTTTTTTGAGATGGAGTCTTGCTCTGTCACCCAGGCTGGAGTGCGGTGGCACAATCTCAGCTCACTGCAACCTCTGCCTCCCAAGTTCAAGTGATTCTCCTGCCTCAGCCTCCTGAGTAGCCTGTATTACAGGCACCTGCCATCACTCAGAGCTAGTTTTTATATTTTTAGTAGAGACAGGGTTTCACCATAGGTCAGGCTGGTTTCGAACTCCTGACCTCATGATCTGCCCACCTCTGCCTCCCAAAGTGTTGGGATTACAGGTGTGAGCCACCATGCCCAGCCACATTAAAATATTTTTATTCTAAAAATAGTGTGGAAAACATACATTTGGTCAGTCTCTAAAGCCTTATTCGACACTCTACAACATGCGTCATTCTATAATAACATCAGCAGAATATCTCAGTGTCTACTTTGTAAAAGGTAGCTTCTAATCACAAACTGATTGAGTGCTGACTCTATGCCAGACATTTTACATACACGATCACATTTACTCTTCATAGCAGTCCTCTTCAGCTCACAAGTTTGGAAATAGTATGAGTTAGCAAAACTTTGCTAGGAGCAATGGAAACACCCTACCATAAGCAGAAAAGGAATGTGCTGGAAAGCGATCTGATTGCTGAGATTCTAAGCAAACATTTCAGAGCTATAAATTTAGTCTGCGAGTTCTGGCAGTGGGTTAGGAGAAGCGAGGACAAGGGAGAAACTTTGAAAGGAAATTCAGTAATGGCCCAGCTTGAGGCAGGGAAGGTGTGGTTTTGAAGGGAGGACCCACGAGGCCTTGCAACCTGTGCACCTGGTCGTCATCCCTGACTTGTGTCTGTCTGGTCTCTCTCATCTGCCCTCTCATCTGGTAGCTCCCTGAGACTTCCCCTCATTCCTGCTCTGAGTTACCAGCGACCAATCACCAGTACTTGTGTTCTTGCATTGGGTAAAGTCAGCTGTGGGAATCCGAAGACCGGTGAAACATCATTTTCACTCTAAACGTTCGTGGCTACACTCTAGCCTGTTGGCTACAGCAGGGGTGTGAATTCTTTTGAAAAAGTCTCTCACATCTTCTGTTGCCTGTGAGTCTTTTGGCGAGAGGCAGGGCAGAGGCATGGCATTTTACTGCAGTTTCATAAGGCCAATTTCTTTTACTTTTTCAAATTAACCCCATAATAATGACAATGTATGTAAATCTATATTAACTATAAGCAAATACACTTTAATCATAGTACATATAAAACTTGTTATTTTTATCTTCTTAAAGTATATTTTTAATTGAGTATATATACATAATATACACATATGAGTGTAGCTATAAAAACATGAGTACCTACAAGAAAGAAATAGAAGGGACATTAGAAATATGTTAATAAAAATATTTTGATGTTTTTAGATGATGGATGTGTGAGCATTCTTCTCCTTTTTAATTTTTAATTTTTTTAAATTTTAGATATGGGATCTTGCTATGTTGCACAGGCTGCAGTGCAGTGGCATGATCATAGCTCGCTACAGACTCACACTTCTGGACAACCCTCTCGCCTCAGCCTCCTGAGTAGCTAGAACTACAGGCACATGCTACCATGCCTGGCTGACTTTTGTTCTAACTTTTTTTTGTAGCGATGGGGTCTTGCTCTGTTACCCAGGCTTGTCCTGAACTCCTGGGCTCAAGTTACCCTCCTGCCTCAGCAGTGCTGGGATTATAGGCATGAGTCCCTATACCCAATCAAATGTAGTTGTCAGAATTATTTTTAGCAGTAAGAAATATATGAATCCGTTGTGTGTATCCATCCATTGGAGTGATGATTTTAAAATAATTATTCTATTAAATAATTACATGATTGAACTTTTGATTATCATATTTAATAATTAGAGAGAAAAACCACGCTTCCTAGAAACCTCTTTTCCTCTCTCCCTTCTCTCACTAGATCCACATATCTCTTCCAGTGACACACAGCAGACATGCAGTAGATGTCTGTTGAACAAATGAACCTACATTTAAACAAGTTAAGTACCTTATTTTTTAGGGAGTCACACCCATCCAGTGACAACTATTTTTTGCTCCCTAGGAAGGTGTGCAGATTACTGAAAGTGGTAAATTCCACATGGATGGTGAAGGCATGCTGACCATCTACGATGCAGGGCACCTTGACCAGGGAAGATATGATTGTGTGGCTCGGAATTCATTTGGTCTTGTTGTGACCAACATGTTTCTTACAGTCACTGGTAGGTGTTTGTAGCTCGGTTTACAACATCCAAATAACTGTCTTTGAACAGCTGCTACTTCTAATGCTATGTGACTGACTTCACTAATCATGCTTTCTTATACTTTCTTTCTGGTCAACTGTGCTTGTGGTCAAAGCTGTTTTATTCTTTTTCAAGTAAAAACTTTTAAATGTGAACAATGTTAAGGGATATAAAGTAAAAATAACAATGCCAAAAAAGAATGTAAATAGCAAAGATTTGCAAATGCATATCAGGTTTTTTTACAGCCAAAAATTATAGAATGCAAGATGTATTTATAGCCAAAATGTGAGCCGGAGGTTGGAACATAATATGAAACTCGACATGTATTAGGTACACTGGCCTAGCATATTCAATCTTAGTTTAAAACTAAAAATCAACCCATCAAACTCTCAAGTAAGATTTATAACCACTAGAATAAATATCTCAATGTTTGCAGGCATTTAAAATTGGCCAATGTAATTGTCATAGCTTTTTGCATTTTATCATCAATCTGATTATATAGCTAGAACCCTCTGCAGGTTGATTATATAGAATGACTGTTTAAAATACTGTTTACTGTAAAAATCTTTTATTTTTCTTTTTTTGATTATTCACAAGGGAGATGGGAGGGTCCATTTGCAGGCAGACTTGCACAGACTGTTCTGAAACTCAGGTGAGGTTATTTACAAGTGGAGACAGGCTGTGAATGAAGGTTGCCTGGTATGTTCTCTGCAAGGGGAAGCACTGAAGAAAAGCACAGCATGTCTGCATGTGGGAGTTGACATTAGAGCTGCTTTTTTTGCAAATGGGTTCAGGAGTTTTGCCTTATTGACAATCAACAGCTGAAATACATGAGTTTAGCTACATGCATTTGGAGTGCTATTTTGGCTTTGCTTATCTTTCAGTATCCTTAAAAACGAACAAATTTCAAAAATACGGTTTTGTAGATTCTTTTTTTTTTTATTTTAGGTTTTTCCAGGCCTTATGGGTTTATAAAAGAGATTGGGTAACTCTTTCATTATATTCAATGCTATTTCATAACACGGCCCTGGTTAAAAATAGATTTAGCTTATCAACTTATGTTTTTAAAGATTTGCCATTTTCCTGTCATATGAATACTTTCATACTCTTTTTTCATATACTTTCATTTCACTTTGATTTTTGCTTACATATTCTGAGATCTCAAACTTCTGAGCATTTCTTTTGCCCAAGTCAATGGTCCCCAACCTTTTTGGCACTGGGGACGGGTTTCGTTGAAGACAATTTTTCTACAGACTGGGAGTGAGGAAATGGGTTTGGGATGATTCAAGTACATTACATTTATTGTGCATTTTATTTCTATCATTATTATATTATAATATATAATGAAATAATTATACAACTTACCGTAACGTAGATATCATTGGGAGCCCTGAGCTTGTTTTTCTGCAGCTAGATGGTCCCATCTGGGGGTGATAGAAGACAGTGACAGATCATGAGACCTCTGGTAAAATGCACTTGTGATAGTTTTGGGAAAAGTTATTACAGAATTCAAATTAATATCATCATGTTTTAGAAATGCTAAAACCCTTTACCATTAAGCAAACACACAAGCAAACAAATACTCTCTCTCTCTGTCTTGCTCTTCCACATACACAGAAGGACTGTAGTCACAGTGAAAAAACATTTCAGAATCTCCAACGTAAAAATTTTATCTTCTTTGACAGAAATTTAAATGTAATTATGCATACATATTAAAAGTGAAACATTCAGGTCAGATGCGGTGGCTCACTCCTGTAATCCCAGCACTTTGGGAGGCCAACGCGGGCAGATCATGACTGCAGGAGTTCGAGGCCAGCCTGGCCAACATAGTGAAGCCCTGTCTCTACTAAAAATAAAAAAATTAACCAGGCATGGTGCCATGCATCTGTAGTCCCAGCAATTTGGGAGGCTGAGACAGGAGAATCACTTGAACCTGAGAGGCGGAGGTCGCAGTGAGTCAAGATTGCACCACTACACTCCAGCCTGGATGACAGAGCGAGACTGTCTTAAAAAAACAAAACAAAACGAAACAAGAAAGTAAAACATTGAGCAAAATGTATTAATCACTTTATTTGCCAGATGTTAAAATAGTGATAGCATTCACTGATACTCTGTTCCATGGTATTGAAAACAGAAAATCAGTCTATAGGGAGATAATAGTACAATAAAATAAATGTTATTCAACAAAGAAAAACTTTTCTTTTGCTTTGGGGCATTTATATGTCAATATGAAGGAAAGGTAATTTATACCAAATAAATTTCATAATGTTAGAAATATTTTTTAATAAAGTAAAAAATGCAAGAATATAAATTTAAAAGTTTTGACTAAATTTAAGATCAGATACAAGGAGTGTGTATATGTTTATACAACCCAAATTAGCAGAATAAGGGGAAATATGGCAAAATAAAGTAGCATTTTCTGAATGTTATGACTGAGACCCTTTCATTCACCAGGCCATTATAAGTGATAGGAAAATTTCATACATCACAGGTGGATTTTCCAATTTTGCTGCCCCTACTGAGTCATTGTAGAATGTTGTAACTCCACTTGTGGAGTAAGTGATACAAGTAAGTGATTATGACTTTTAAATTTCTAATTTACATTGGGAATTACAGCCATAGAAATTAATGCACAATCATGAAAACTGCACAACCATCTGGGCTTATACAAAATTTACATTTTACTGACTGATGTTTATAGCAGGGCATCTGTGATGGCAAAAGAAAGAAAAGATTTCCACAGTTGTAATTTTTTCAGAAAGCTCATTTTCCTTTTATATTTAATAGATTTTTAAACAGTTTACATAGATTTAAATAACCCGTAAGACTGATACAGTATTTACTGGGAACCTCTTATTTTGTTCAGGATGTTGTCAATGTATTTGATATCAGCAAATATTAATTCTATTTGCCCCCTTCTTTTTTCTAGATAATATTTTGTATCTAAATGCTACATATTTTATTAAGATAAAATATTTATGTAGTTATTTATTGTTTTAAAAAAATACTTGTTTAAGAATAATTTATTGTTAATGCTTCCTGTATTATATGAACCTCGAAGTGCTAGTAAGTGCTGTGAGGTATACACCCATTTCTTGCTTGTGAAAATGGTTCAGTTTCACTGAAGACACAACACATTTGTATGAAACGTTAGCACTGTGAGGCAGCGAGAAGAAAACCCCAGGGTAAGCCATTGATCTCAGTCACGTTGGATAACTTCCTTACCCATAATTGGAATTGATTTTCTTATTTTTTAAAAAGATGGACCTGAACTCTCTCAAGAGTACTTCTTGGCATAGAATTTCTATGTTTCCATGATAGAATTCAAACAATAGTTACAAAAAGAGTACAACAGAAATGAGGAAGCAGTTTATGGCATGGCTGTGATAAAATTCTTACCATTGAGACATTGAATCAATATGTGGACAAGGTGAAAAATGCAAAGATGACCCATAATTTATTAAATAAAAAACATGGAGCACCTACATGCATATACTGGTTTAAATTATACGAAAATAATGCTAAGCAATGTTATCTTCTCTGAAATTTCTAGTTAAGTGTCTAATTGTCTGTTGGGCACCTCATTTTGGTGAGCCCATAGTCCCTGCAATTCCTTGTGTTAAAAACCACCCTTGAACATATTAGACTCTGAACCCCTGGCCTTTCCCCGAAGACCTTGTCTCCTAGCATGCCCTCATAGCAGAAGCAGGAAGCTGAGCCCTCCGGATTTATCTTCCTTCCCAGCTCCCTTACCCTAACTCAATTCACTGCTTCAGCTGTATCCTTAACTCAATAAGTTATCATCAAACTAAACTGGCTACATTGAAATTGAGAATTTAAGGCTACACTAGCTGACTTTAGGTTAGTGGGGCCTTTTCTGTTAAGTTAATGAAATAACCTATACTAAACTCATAGGAATATTACTAGTAAAAATAAGAGTTGGGCCAGGCACGGTGGCTCACGCCTGTAATCCCAGCACTTTGGGAGGCCAAGGCGGGTGGATCATGACGTCAAGAGATCAAGACCACCCTGATCAACACTGTGAAACCCTGTCTCTACTAAAAATACAAAAAAAAGAAAATTAGCTGGGCATGGTGGCATGTGCTTGTAATCCCAGCTACTCAGGAGGCTGAGGGAGGAGAATTGCCTGAACCCAGGAGGCGGAGGTTGCGGTGAGCCAAGATTGCGCCATTGCACTCCAGCCTGAGTAACGAGAGTGAAACTCCATCACAAAAAAAAAAAAAAGAAAAAGAAAAAAAAGAGTTAATATTTATTCAGCATTTACCATGTGTTCCAAATGCTACACATTAATTAACCTATTCAATTCTTGTGAGTTCTAGGTATTTTTCAAAACTGTATATAAACAATTCACTATTTGAATTATTTGACATTTTAATACCAGTATTTGTCATGGTGTAGACAAACATCAATTTCTAAGCCACTGAAGTTGTTGCAGAGTTGTGAGTGAACAATAAGGTATCAAAATATTTTCATTAGTTATATTTATTCACATTAATGAAGTGAAATTGGTATTGAAGAGTTTTAAATTGCTATTTTACTACATTTTAAAATTTACTCTGAATAGAGTATAAATTAGTTTATGAACTAGTTAAGAGATACATGACGTATCTTTGCTATCTTGCCAAGCTTTTCATTTTATTTTCTATTTCATTTTTTGTCAAGCTTTAATAATACAATGAATGGGGAAATACTTGTGTAAATAACAGCGTCTATTAGTACACATACAAACATGTTTATATTACCTTTAACTATGTTAAAATAACACATTTCTCATCCATTTTATACGTAAAATATATAGTGGCCACATACTTCTGTCCTGTGATAAATGTTCTCAAAATTTTAACACATATCTTGTAATATCTGTAAGTAGCATTTCCAGATTTTTAGCGTTGTAGTGTTTGAATAGTTTAAAAGTTATAGAGAAAACAAATAAAATATCATAATCTAAGTACCAAACCTTAAACAAAGTAGATGGTGCCTTTCCTTTTCTGGTCTCTGAAAAAACAATGGAGCTCTCCAGGGCAATGAACTCATTTCCATGTTTAATGACGCAAAGTGGTGAGTAAGACAGATTCTCTGCTGTTGAAAGAAAATGGTTTCACAAGGGCAGCCATTACTGTCAATGTGTATGCTGCAGACATGTCTCTCGTGTCCTCAGACAGTCCTCATGTGTGTCAGTGTTAGCATCATTCTTCTTGGGGAGAGACTGAATATGATAAGGCCTATTTAGTTATGACAGCTACATTATCTGCTAGTTTTCTTTCCCGGGGGAAAGAGAGGGAAGACAAAAAATGCTCAAAAACCCCGTTGGTAATTTTGAAATAATCTCAGCTTTCCTTGAAGTCTGGGCATTTTTTAGCAAGGGTGACAGAGGAGTACAGCTATTTCGTTTCCATGTCCCACTGCTAGGCTGAGTCCCCAAGTCATCCAGAGCCAGGCCTTTCACTGCAGAGCAGTGAGTGGCCACATGACCTAAGCTCCCCTTTTCTGAAAGGGGTCAATGTTACTATTTGATTTTATCATCAATAGTCGTGATAGCCTCATAGATACAGGGATAGGATTGCAAGTAAATGTGCATCAACAACTTTAAACATGTTTATTATGTTTATTAAATTGTGTTCATTATATAATTGTGTTTATTAACATATTATATAATTATGTTTATTTAAATCTACTGAGAACTTTTTCTCATTTTTTTTAACCCTGAGATTTAACAAAGAAAAATGATCTGATGGTTCCCCTACTTCTGTAAAATTTTGCATAAAAAGATGGAGAATATGCTCAGAATTTTCTGAGTATTCTCTTCCTTAGACCATTAACGGAGGTGATTTTTGAGACAAATAAATACAACAGTATTGATTAAGTATAATGTGCCCCCAACACATTGGATTTGCTTTACATAACATAGTGCTGTTCTGAAGAAATTTAGAAAAATATTTTCACAATTTGTTCCAAATCAAATAGAACAACACTGAAATCAATTGAATAATAAAAGTTAGTTTTATTTTAAAACCACATAAGCTTAACAAAATCATAACTAACACAAAAACGAGATAGCTTTGTTGCCGAGAATGTTTTCGTTTGAATATATTACACGTTTAATGTACTTCTATGAATCTGTGAACAACTTTATGTGTTTTCTATTTGTGTAGTTTAGACTTGAAATATTTCAAAGAATATTTGCATACTATGCCATTTAAAAAATTTCCTTCTCCTTTTCACTTTTACACACTGGTTGACTTCTAATTCATATAGATAAATAGCAAATCATCTGGAGGGAGATGACAGTATAATACAGTATCAGTTGATGATCGTGTGAGGATATAGATTGCTGATAGGTTTTGAAACACAATAATCATGAAAGCCACCTTATATGTGCATTGTGACATGCAGTTTTAAAAGAACTTTACATGTCTTTGCTATCTGATAATCACATCAGCCCTGAGCACTGTGCAGAGCAAAGCTTGCTCTATTTTATGGATGAGCTAAAAGATGAAGACAAGTGCTATAAAATCCCTATGCTTGTAAATCTTATACAACTATAACGGCAAACAATTTTATAAATAGAATATGCAAAATTATCAATCTAATTCATATTAACATATTAAATTATGGTTTCCTGAAATGTATACTTCATATCAACTTCTGTCCACCACAGTGAATAGCTTTTTAAGTTTTGGCATCTCAATAGCAATTACGTCCTGTACTGTAACTCAGTCCTAGCACACAACCTTCTTATTTCCAAATCCAAGTAGAACTTTGATAATATATTTTGTCCCAGGTGCAGTGGCCCAATGACAATGCTTGCCACAAATAGAAGCATGTAGTTAATGCTGCGTTCTACATTGAGGTCGAAAAGTGAAAGAGCAAAAGGGACAAAGAAAAAGCTAATACCTTGATTAAATAATCAAGTCTCCTTGCATGCCAGTACAGATTGATGTGATTAATTTTAGTTGCTTTATTTCTCAGGTAAAAGTAACAAATTAAGTAGGCTCATCCTTACTGACTTTTTTGAACACAAAATCAGACTAATGTAGCTATGTTTATAATATTTGCTTTTCACATAAGCATAGTAATTATATTGATTATTCAATTGGTTAATTAATGAATTAATTCCCTCCTATATCCATATTCAGCTTTCATCATCCTTGCTATATATGTAACAACTATACTATATCCAAGTATTATGTATTTTAATTCAATCATGTTATGATAATCTGTTTTTAGTTTTCTAATTTTTACCTTAAGCATCTTTTAAGTGTCTGTCCATGTATGCACAGACAGTTCTAACTGTTGCATGATATTCCATGTTAAACATCACCACGTTTTCGTTGCACACTGGTATACTTTGGATTTGTGTCCCTGTCCAAATCACATGTCTAGTTGTAATCCCCAATGTTGGAGGAGGGGCCTGGTGGGAGGTGATTGGGGTGAATTTCCCCCCTGCTGTTCTTGTAATAGCGAATGAATTCTCATGAGATCTGGTTGTTTAAAAGTGTGCAGCCTCTCTGCCTTTGCTCTCTCTCCTGCTCTAGTCATGTAACATGTGCTTCCATCCTCTTCACCTTCTGCCACTATTGTAAGTTTCCTGAGGCCTCCCCATTTATGCTTCCTGTATAGCCCGAGGAACTGTAAGACAATTAAATCTCTGTTCTTTGTCAATTATCCAGTCTCAGGTAGTGCTTTATGGCAATGTGAGAACAGACTAATACATCTACACTTCCACTGCCATACAACCAATTTTCTGCAATTCCTACTGCACAAAGTTGCAATAAACATTCTTATACCTACCCTCATGGATTTCAATTACAATTTTTCTGAGTATATGCATGGGATTAGAATTGCTGGGTGAGAGGATGTGTGCCTATGCAATTTTACTAAGTAACAACTGCCATCTCCCCTACCAAAAAAAAGGTTCTAAATTTGCAATCCCCAAAATAGGTGTTAATTTCACAGTCCCATCAAGCTGCCTGAGGATTTATTAGTCCTCTCACTCCTGTCAGTCTTTGGCTTTAACCAGCTTTTTATTTTTTGCCGGAATAAGCATAAAATGGTAGTTTATTGACACTTTAAATTTCATTTTTGAGGTTACAAGTGATTTTGAGCATGTTATTTCCTTATTAACTTTTGAGCTTTCCTCTTTTACAACTTGCCTATATATTTTTTTCTTAGTGTATTATAAGGTTTGTTTGTATGAAATAAAATATCTCTGCGTCAGAGTTTGAGATTGCAAATATTGTCAGTTATTTGTATCATTGTCTGTTAGTTCTTTTGTTCATGTTCTTACTTGAAAGGATATTGTTAATTTCATACAATTGAATTAATCAATTTCCATCTTTGTTTTCTTTCATTTATCTTTAGTTAACATGTGGTCAATCCCGCCTACTTTTTTGGACCAGGAAAGGCAACACTGGTCATGTAAAGGCTCAATCTTGTGGTCATCATAAAGGCTGCAATGACCTGACAGTGGAGCCACTAGTTACTCATAATTGCTGCACATAATCTTGCTTGCTCAGGAGGGTTTTCAGTAAAGTCCTCAATTTTATTCTTTCCTTATAATAGTTCCATACCACTGGTATTTTTTTTCTTGAAATGTTTTATATTAGTGATCATTTTAAGATAATAAAATCTAGGGCATACAGATGGTCATAATATAAAGGAATTTTCCTGTAATAACTAGATGTAGAATGCTAATGCTATATGGGCCCATCTATTGTCTATTGTGAAATCTATATGCTTTAATATGCATATAAACACATATATAGACATACACATATGTAATTGTATACTATATTGTGGTAACACCTTGACTTAGACTTATATTAGTTACTTCCTTGTGAGTTCTTATTGATAATACATCAAATATACACCTTTAAACTCTTGCTCTCAATATTTAGCACTGCTAAAAAGTTATTGTTTTGTCTGTGTCATACAAAATGTTACTGTACTTTTAATATCTCAAAAATGAACCAGATACTGAGCTGAGTGTTTCTCTGATATGAACTATATTCATTCATAATGATTTTTATTTAGTATTTGTTTCTTTTGGTTAAACTTAAACCATATTTGAAGGAGATTTAGTAAATTGGAAATAATCAGCTCTACATTCAACTTTGCAGAATTGTCACATGTTGAAGAGCTATAGAAAAAGCATAAATTAACTTTCCTATAAATCTTGCTGAGATTTTTTTACTTAGTATTTGTTTCTTTATGGTTAAACTTAAAACATATTTGAAGGAGATTTAGTAAATTGGAAATAATCAGCTCTACATTCAACTTTGCAGAATTTTCACGTATTGGAGAGCTATAGAAAAAGCATAAATTAACTTTCCTATAAATCTTGCTGAGAGTTCAATTCTTGCCCTAAGAAGCTTTTGTGGGATGGGAGAATAGATACTTTGCTTTAATGTTTAACATTGAAGCAAGGTGGCTGAAGAGATAGATATTTCACACCCTCTCCAAGATGACAAATTGCCGACAAACTTTGATCCCACGTGAATCAGAGTTGTTCAAAAGGAAGCATTTCACATAGCCTTGCTAGAATTTGGAGTACTTTAATTCCCTAAATAACACTGTTATTATTAGATGAAGCTTTGCTTCAAGATAATTACCTACATCTCTGCAATGGGCATTATCAGGTAGATATTTATAACATTTTCATTGTCTTAGAGGTTTTCTCTTAAAAATGTAATGCCATTTATATCATATCATTCCTAACTGCAAGGTTTGTTTGATGTTTTTCATCATGGAATTGATTTTCAAAGCTATACAGGGTAGACAAGCTGGCGATGACTTCGTTGAATCTTCCATTCTTGATGCTGTACAGAGAGTTGACAGTGCAATTAACTTCACACGAAGACATTTGTTTTCACAGTAAGAATTTATTTTATATAGATTGCAAACTTGTTTTCTTTTCTACTTTGTTTTTATAATATCCATAAGTCACATTATAGTGCATAAGATTGAAAAAGAATGCTTTCTTTAGTCCTTGTGTGTATGTCCCCATCAGGGCTAGACATCATTATCAGTTCACCCTAAAAAAGGGAAAACTTCTTCCCCATATAATCTAAGTGATATTAATTTATGCCAAAGGTCCGTGCTATACAGTCTGACAGTAGGCACTAGGCAACGGGTTCTGTTACCTCAGCATCCACCAAACAGTGTCAGATGCAGGGCTCCTGCAATGCATGAATTGAGAATAATTATCAAGTTGAACACACCTCGGTATAAACTGGGAGCCTACAACAAACATTATATTTAGGATATTTGGCACTTTACATTATTTTAATTTGAATTGCAATGTTTATGGACTAGTGAAACCTTCCAATCCCATAAACTTCTCTGTGTTTGTAACATCAGAATGTATTGACAAAAAAAGATCATTGGTTTCATCATAATCGAACAAAGTATATATTCAGCATTTGTAGTTAGTCATCAAAAGGGACATCGTAAAACCCCAAATTCAGTCCCATTTGGCTTCCTGCACATCCATCAATAGAGTGGCTTTGTGGTCATGGACGCATGTTCTAGAGTCATGCAGCTGATTTATATTCTCTTCTTGATCCCTCACTTTATCACTTTCTGTCTGGGTGACCTTGGGCAAGTGACTCAACATCTCCGTACCTCAGGCTCCTTGCCTGTAAAATTGGGATAACAGTAGGATCTACGTCATGGATATGCTTGCTAGGAAGAAAAAATAAGATAATATGGACAAAGTGCTTCACCAGTGCCTGGAGAATAGAAAGTGCTCAGCCAAAGTGAGCTATCAGCGTCATAACTATTATTCTTTGACCTCAAGTTATTAAGATTCAAGACATAGAGGATGAGATGAATCAGTTGATCAAAATCTCTAAAGCAGTTTGCTTCACATTCTCAGTGCTTTTCAACTTTTTTTTAACGTATTTAGTTCAGTTCTGTAAGTGTGCTTGTGTGTGCTGGTCAGTGGACTTGGTATTTGGGATACAAGAGGAATGAATAATAGATCAACATCTTATCAGTAACCTAGCTCTTTCTTTAGCAGAGAAGACAATATGTCAGCAATTCAAGTACATCTTGCTGAGTATGTAAGAGACGTATTTAATGATACAGGAGTACTAGAAAAGACGGAGTCTGATAGCTTGTCAGAGTTCTCAGAGAAACTCTACAGGGACAGTGAGGCCCGAATGGGATTCTAAAGGCAAGTGGGAATTTCTAGGAGGTTACACTCAGGGAAAGAGAAGATACAAAATGCCAAGACCAGCAGACTGAGAGTATTGCATAGTGCTTCAGAAGGTTTACTGAGCCCCCTAGAATTCATTCATCATAGATCTTGTTTACTGCATAAAACTATTGCGTAAATCACCCACTCATTAAAAGTATATGTATATTTGAATTCGGCACTGGGACTAACATTTGGAATCAAGTTGTTAGCAAAATATGGAAAAGAACCCACAGGTCCTCCGTAGAGCTTCCATTGTAGGGGCGGAGCTTTCATTGTTCTCGAACGTTTGGGAAATGCCTTCTTAAATGCACAGTATTTTTAAGTTTCACGGATTCTGTAGTTTTGCCTTGCAAAGAATCACGTGTTTTATCATTTGCAGAAAACCTCGCACCTCCAGTGACCTGCAAATTCAGTTTTATTACCCGCGTGACCCACTGATTGTGGAAATGGCAAGAGCAGCGGAGATTTTTGAGCATACACTACAGCTGATCCGGGAACGCGTAAAGCAGGGCCTCACTGTGGACTTGGAAGGCAAAGGTCAGCTGCAAAGCCTTTCTGCTCTCAGCCTACTGCCCACAGCAAAACTGACCACCATTTCAGCAGTGGACCCTGAACTTTTAATCTCCAGAACTTCTTGGGATTTAGAAATTAATTTACTCACTACTTTTACCAAATAAATGCAGATGTTTCTCATAGGAACTGTAATTCCAAAGTAAGGATGATAAATATATATTCAAACTTGTCTCAACTTTTGACAGTTATGTGTATAGAGAACCAATCTAGGGAACCTATATTAAATGAACTTGCATTTCAAATCTAACAGATATTACTGTGTCTTATAGAGAAATGCTTTATTACCAAGGGACTATTCTTCTACTTACCCTTGTAATCACCTGAATCATTCAGTGAATTCACTTAAAATTTCTCCTACCACTTGTAATATTTATAATCCCTCCTCACTTCTTTTGTGTTTTGTGTTTTTGTTTTCTTTTTGGTATATTCAAATTCTTGTGTATTTTTAAAACCAGACTACTTAGTCAATGTCAAATTAGATGACGTAAAAGGCTTTCAGGTTTTCTCTGTTGTTCTCTTTAAAATGAAATAAGTCAACGTGATTCTTTGCTATACACTATTTGTGCTGTGAGCGCAGCATCAACTTCTATCGGCTTATCCTTCCTTTGTTCTCCTTCAGAAAATCAACCAAGCTTGGTGCAGAAGGCCTACCTGTGAGCTTGCCTCAGCCCTTAGTGCTCTGTACAATTTCTCTAGCAGGTTTTTGACTGTTCCTGGTCACCCAGCATGATGGGTTTTCAAAGCTTTTTTAGCAAAAATATCCGGTGAAATTTCCATTTTAGTCCATATTAGCACTTTAAAGTTCTGGGTACATGATTTTGAGCTATACCAAGTGTGAGTTGGGCACGGTCCGGTCCGCAAAAACCCCAGCTCTGCGTCTTCCTTGGGCTCCAGGTAAAGGTCAGGCCCGCGTGTCTTTCTGGCCCTCTTGGAGTTCTATACGCACCTATTTCTATTGGAAGAAGAAATGATTTGCAGGTATAACTTTGTTTAAATTCATAATTAGAAAATGAGAAGCAACATATATCTCTAGAGATTTAGTTTTGCTAAAATGTGCTTCAATGCTCATTCCCAAACTGAATATATCTTCTCATCTAAGGTACTCAAGAACTTTGGATACTTTTTCCAAGAAAAAAAAATACTATGCTATTTTTACCTCACTTTCATTATGTGTCAAGTTGAAGGCTTCCCTGCCACCCCCCACTAACAAGGAGAATCTTGCTCTAAAAGTGAACTCAGTATCCACATCTTAAGATAGAGGAAGATTCTGGTATCTAAATCCCCACGATTAAGATTCCTCAGGATCCAGCTAGGGAATGGCTAACACAGATAAAGTGCAAATGGTCCCATGGTCGCTAGCCAGTTTCTGAGGTTTAAACAGGAATGGTAACTTTTAGTATGACTTAGTCAACAGTCTGCAGCATTGGTAGAATTCTGGAATTTTAAGCCCTTTTAAATGGTAGAGCTCCCAGCATGTCCCTTATTATGTTTCCTATTTACCAGGGAATGACAGCTTATAGTACTTCAGAAAGTTGCTGCTTAATCCCGCCTTGTCAAATATCATGTGAGTTAATATTCACATGAATCACATTGACATTTCTTTGACCTTATTCTCTAGAAGCACAAAACCTCAGAGAAAAATTCTGAAATGGAAACAAACTAACACAAAAAATCAACAAACCAATTCTGGGATGTGGATGAACATATCCTTGCCAGCATCGTACTTGCCAAGATACAGATATAAGTGAGGAGCAGGCTGCTGGCACCTGAGCTCCTTCCATCTTGCTCCTTCTAGCAGTTAGCCAATGTTTACAAGATGAACAGTACAAAAGTGATCCAGATCTTCTGGAAACATCTTTTAGTGTCTGGCTGGCACCTGCTCTTCTTCCATTTTACTCCTAGCACCTAGCCATTGTTTACAAGATGAACAGCACAAAAAAGTAATTTCGGGATCTTCCGGAATCACCCTTGAGTGTTATAGAATGATCCCCCCCCTTTTGCTGCGACCTAACAAAACGTTGTTGGAAGTAAGAAAGGCCTCTGTCCACCCAGGGCGGGCGGGGTGGGAGGTGGTTCCCAAGCTGCCCGCGCCCTCCCAGGCCATCCCTCCTCACGGCTTTCCCTGCTTGCCTTTCAGAATTCCGGTACAATGACTTGGTGTCCCCGCGCTCCCTCAGCCTCATCGCCAACTTATCTGGATGCACAGCTCGCGGGCTTCTGCCGAACTGCTCCGACCCGTGTTTCCACGGGAAGTACCGCTCCCACGACGGCACGTGCAACAACCTGCAGCAGCCCACGTGGGGCGCGGCGCCCACCGCCTTCGCGCGTCTGCTGCAGCCAGCCTACCAGGACGGCGTCCGCGCACCCCGGGGGCTCGGCCTCCCCGTGGGCTCCCGCCAGCCCCTCCCGCCGCCCCGGCTGGTCGCCGCCGTGTGGGCGCGCGCGGCGGCCGCCACCCACGACCACAGCCACACACGCATGCTCCTGCACTGGGGCCGGTTTCTGGAGCACGACTTGGACCACACGGTGCCCGCGCTGAGCACGGCCCGCTTCGCTGACGGGCAGCCGTGCAGCTCCGTCTGCACCGACGACCCCCCGTGCTTCCCCGCGGGCCCCCGGCACGCGCCCTGCATGCCCTTCGCGCGCTCCAGCCCCGCGTGTGCCGGCGGCCGTCCCTCCGCGAGGGCGCATTCGGTCCACGCCCGAGAGCAGATCAACCAGCAAACAGCCTACATCGATGGCTCCAGCGTGTACGGGAGCTCGGAGCGGGAATCCCAGGCTCTCCGAGACCCTTCGGCGCCTCGGGGACTCCTGAGGACAGGCCTGCCTTGGCCTCCTTCCGGGAAGCACTTGCTGCCCTTTTCTGCAGACGCGCCCACCGCGTGCGCGCGGCAGCAGCAGGACAGCCCCTGTTTCCTGGCCGGGGACCGCCGGGCCAATGAGCACCTGGCTCTGACCGCCATGCACACCCTGTGGTTCCGGGAACACAACAGGGTGGCCACGGAGCTGTCCGCCCTGAACCCCCACTGGGACGGAGACACGCTTTACCAGGAAGCCAGGAAGATCGTGGGCGCGGAGCTGCAGCACATCACCTACAGCCACTGGCTGCCCAAGGTCCTGGGGGACCCCGGCACGCGGATGCTGAAGGGGTACCGAGGCTACAACCCCAGCGTGAACGCGGGCATCATTAACTCCTTTGCCACTGCGGCCTTTACACTTGGCCACACATTCATCCATCCCGTTCTCTACCGACTGAATGGCACCTTCGGTGAAATTTCCGAAGGCCACCTTCCGTTCCACAAAGCGCTCTTTTCACCGTCCAGAATAATCAAGGAAGGGGGGATAGACCCGGTCCTCCGCGGGCTGTTTGGCGTGGCTCCTAAACGGCTGGCACCCTCCCACCTTCTCAGTCTGGAGCTGACCCACAGGCTCTTCTCCACGGCCCATTTTGCGGCCGTGGACGCGGCTGCCACCATCATTCAAAGGGGTAGAGATCACGGGATCCCACCGTATGGTGACTTCAGAGTTTTCTGTAATTTGACTTCAGTGAAGACCTTCGAGGATCTTCAAAATGAAATTAAAGATTCAGACATTAGACAAAAACTGAGAAAGTAAGTATGCAAATGTTGCCTGGATTTACACATTTCTTAGGAGAGGTAAAGGTGTTAAAGCTCATTTTGTGTAGCTGGGATTTGGTTCCCTGGGGGTGTTGCAGAGCTTTTAGTAATTGTTATTGTTGGAGAGGGTTAATATTAAAGACAGGATTCACCAGAAACTCAAATCCCCCTTTCTGCTCCTTTTTCTATCCACCTCCTCGGAAATGGAAATATTGCTACTTCCCATTAACTTGCTAGTTGCATTTCAGTTAGGAGGGGAGAGAGAAAGCATGCCCAGCCCATTCATGTTCTGTGATAATCCAAGCAAAACCCTTTTGTTGATATGAGGCCATACATTCTAATATAAATTCAGAAAATAAACTGACCCATCACATAAGCCCTCTTAGGCAGAGAAAAGTAGTGAAAATAAACACAAATTATTCTTTGTCATAGTTCTAAATTCATGGTGGAAATTTAATTCAGGGCTTTTTCACTGCAACCTTAGTATCTTTCAGTAAAGTATCACTGTCATTTTTTCTACATATGGGATTTGAAGCTTCATTGAAACTACAACTGTACAACATTTCCAGGGAAGAGCTTCAACTGCCCTGCATGCTCACCAACCTTCCTTCTTTAAAAATATTTTTTTTTTCAAAATGTTTCACAAGGAAGTTTTGTCTGTAGTGGGTTAAATATAGGAGACATGGATTTATTATTATGTTAAGGTATATTTGCGTGAAATCTTTCAAAGAAGTTTAAAATTATAAGTTCTGTAGCCATTTGTCAAGATCAGGCCTTTCTTCACAAAATCAAGGCTATAAATACTTCTGGGCCAATAGATTTGTCACATATGTGGAATATCAAACTGTGAAAATGTGTAATGTATTTAAAAGAAATCAGAGTACCCTGCAGATTGAATTTGCACATTTCTTTTGGAAAGGACATTGATTTGGATTCATGAAGACCTGGTTTAAATCTCTGTTCTACCACCCAATTGTACCAAGATCTTGTGAAAAGTAATCAGTTTGAAATCTCAGAATACCTATAAAATGAGAAAGTAGCACCTTCTCAGAATTGTTTAAAGATTAAATTACATAAAATGCATCAGATACTTGGCCCCATTCCTCCTGCATCATAGGCAGTCAATAAATGTTAGCTGTAGATGTTTTATTATAATATTATCATTGCAGTTGTCAGGGGTATTACGATATTGCACATCTGCTCAGATCCAGCCCTGAGGTAGGGGTGGGAGCCGAGATGATGGAAACAGCACCCATACATGGAAAGCCTGACACAGTGCGGGGGAGCCAGGGAGCTGCTGTGATCAGTGTGGAAAGGGCTTGGTAGAGGAGGGAGGGAATAGAAGTCGTGATAAATGCTGTGGGCACACAGAGCTGAGAAATGAAAGGCTCACAACAAGCCACTGATAAGAGATGTCATTTGATATGGTCTTAGAAGTTTAAGAGGCTAGATGATGGGAACAGCAGGAGGCATCTGGGGTGAGGGACTGGAAGCAGGAAGGTGTGGGGCTGAGTGTCAGGAGAAGAGAACAGAAAGAACAGAAGGAGGCTGTGTGTCATGCAAGGGAATCTGATCTTCACTCTGTTTTTAACTCTAAAGCAGGAGGATGACCTGAAGAGAGACTCTTCCCTAGCACAGTAACCGGCAGGCATCTGGAAGATGTATTTCAAGGAGGAGAGGCCAGGATAGCAGCCAGGAATCCCACAGCTGCTAGAGTCATCCAGGAGAAGCACGGAGATGGCGTAGATAGGCTTGTGGCCATGTACTCAATCCTATTAGAATTTTAAATGCTTCCTGTGGGTAGACTATCTAGATTGGATAAAGCCAGGGGGATGACGTCTTGTGCAAGTTGAGTCCCACTGCCCAATTGGCAGCTAACTTGTAAATTCGCCACAGATTAGAGTACCTGAAATGTTTCTTAGAAATTTCCTGCCCCAAATTCCTCCTAAATCGTAGTTCTGTTAGCTGTAGTAGCCTCCACTGCCCATCCTTGCTGTGGCCGATGTGAAGTATGAGAGCCTTTCAGATAGACAGCAGCTGGGGAGACTGCACTGAGCATTCACTCAGTGGCCTTTCTGTTTGCTACTTTCATGCATGTGGAATATTAGCCCTCAGAGTCTTTGCAGCCTAAACATTGTGTCGTTATCCTTGCCCGGGAGAATATTTGAACTAGTGAAACTCTGCACAGCCTGGTGCTTGGCATGTGCTGGAGGAGGACAGCATTGCTGACTGGCATGGGTGGGTTGCCAGGGGTCAGTAGAAGTCAGATGCTTCTCACTTATGCTGTCACAGGTGCCTGACTTTCCCCTTTCATTCATGACAAATTTGTAAAATATGAAACATAGGCTCATTCAACTATGAGCGCAAGATAAGTAAATTGGAATGGTTTATAGGCTGTCAATTGTCCAATCTGTAGATTGCAATTTCTCAGGAGCTGCTGAAAATGACATAGGTTACGTAGTTTAATTTACATAGTATTCACCCTATTACTTCTTTTCCTTTTTGTATTAATTTACAAGTGTAATTAATTTTTGTAATTTTTTACAAGTGTAATTAATTTTTGTAATTTTTGTATTAATTTACAAGTGTAATTTCTTTACCCTATTACTTCTTTTCCTTTTTGTATTAATTTACAAGTGTAGTTTAAGGACTTTGTTTTTAAATCACTTCGGTCCACTGGATGGGAGTCCTTGTCTCTGGCTTTAAGATGTGCCTTGAGCCCTGTATCCTCACATGGCTGAGTGGAGGGAAGGCAAAGGAGCCAGTGTGGTGTGAAGGCTCTCATAATTGATTAATAACTTTTATGAGGGCTCCACCCTCATGACCTAATGACCTCTTAAGGCCCCGCTTGGTAATACCATCACATCAGAGATGAAGCTTCCACATTTGAATTTTGGGGAGACACATTTAGATCACAGCAGTGTGGAAACTCAGTCCTAAAGGGGTAGCAGCTATCTGTGAAAGACCCAGCTGAGTGCCCAGGAGGACGTTTGAGATACATGGGAAGTAGGGTCAAGGCTGGGACCAGGGCGCCTGTGATAGTGTGGGACATGAACAGCCATGGGTCTTGCTGTACCAAGGAGCCTAATCTTAGAATTAGCATTGGACTTATCTCACTCCCAAAACATTAAGACGCACCAGGGAAAGGGACACTTTTCTCTAAGCGGACTTGTACGTGGAACATTGCCCCTAGTGGAGAGGGCCACAGAGGCGTTCTGGGAGAAGCGGGAAGGGGCAGGGCGGGGTTCCTGGGTGTCTGCTCCTCTGAGTTCACTGCCCTCAGATCCACAGGCCCCAGCATTTGCCAGGAGGATTTGTGACGTGTACAAACCTCCTAACCCCTTCAGTGCCAAGAGCTCTGGAAACGCTTTTTCTCATTTTTTTCTTGGTCGAAAGCGTTTCATTTTTTTAAAAGAGCTTGTTTTATTCCACGATCATATGAAAATGAATATCTTCTTTTTATAATATTATTCTTGCCCTCAAGAATCACACTTTCATTTTTTTCTTTCCAAAACATATAATGAGCAGAAGGTGAAGATCAGTTATCCACTGAATGGTGAGCATAAGTTCTGAGAGAGGCCATTGTTAAAGCTGTTTTCGAATCCTCTTTTGAAAATATAATACTCTGTGTGATTTTTTGTGCATACGATTACTTTTGGTTGTGAGTAAGTATAAGTTTGTCACTGATAATCACAGGGCTGTGTAACTGTCTTGGCATTTTTTTTTTTTTTTTTTTT